>NC_071616.1:43538276-43883276 GCF_014839835.1 Dryobates pubescens | reverse complement strand
GGAGCAGGAACTAATGGTTTTAAATCCATTCAGTAGGAGATTTCCTCAAGCTAGAGAAAAAAACACAGAGAGAAATACAAGAAAGCTCAGTGGAGCAAATAGTGGAGAATATACAAAAGAATAGCTGCTAAATAATTACTGATAGCCTTGTTATTAGTAATAATTAATAGTTACAATAATGTAGCAGTGAGGAGTCCTTGCTGGGAGTGGGACCTAAGGTTTTACATCATGTTGAAACATAGGGAATGAAGTCTGTTTCACTGGAAGGGGAAAACAGAGCAGGGATGCTGAGGGTTTGTGAGGTACAATACCCAGCAAACCCAGAAGTGAAGAATGTGCAAGGAGCCTCCAGACAGACAAGTGCCTGAGTGCTGCTTGGTTCTGCAGTGCTGCCTCCTGCAGCAACTGGGAAGCTACAGAACTGGGCTGTATTTCTCTGGTTTGATATTTTTAGTCATCTCTGGTTTAATTTTATGATGGAGTGTAAAGATAGCTGCAAAGGGCAGCAGTGATTCTTAGGGAGCTATTTATTTACTGTTTCTTCATTGCATGCAGAAGAAATCACAGAGCCATAGAATCATGGAACCATAGAATTGTTAGGGTTGGAAGGGACCTCAAGGATCACCCAGTTCCAACCCCCGTGCCATGGGCAGGGACACTTCACACTACAGCAGGTTGCTCAGAGCCACATCCAGCCTGGCCTTAAAACCCTCCAGGAATGAGGCTTCCACCACCCCCCTGAGCAAGCTGTTCCATCCCCTTCAAATTAGAGCAGGGGAAAATGCCTGTGAAGTGCACAAGGATTTTCAAGCATTTTCTTCCTTCATATGTAGAAAGGATGATCTTAGTCTTATGAACTCACACCTTTTTCAAGATC
This sequence comes from Dryobates pubescens, assembly GCF_014839835.1. Lineage (NCBI taxonomy): Eukaryota > Metazoa > Chordata > Aves > Piciformes > Picidae > Dryobates > Dryobates pubescens. The sequence continues at coordinate 43,882,399 of NC_071616.1, read as the reverse complement.
AGGTTAGAGACCTGAGTATCTGGCTAGAGGGCAAAGCACAGCTTTGAGTCCTGATAGTTCTGCTTGATGTAGCTCTTTGATTTGAGTGCATTTCTGCAGGTAACACATCGCTATGGGACAAAGCTTGGCTAAGCTAAAAAAGCCCCCTTTCACATTTTATGTCCTGTATTGGTTGTAATTAGCAGCCTTATTTTCAGAAATAGAGAACCACCAAATCCTAGGCAATTTTTGCTGTCAGAAAAACTCCTTGCAGTCACAGTTAAAGGGTCAGCATGTTGTGGTCATGGCCATTTATTGTCCACTTGGATCATGGAGAGAAAGCAAAAACTTGGATGTGTGGTCACAGAGTCACAGACACATTCAGGTTGGAAAAGACCCTCAGGATCACCTAGTCCAACCCAGAACCCTACTCTGCAAGGGTCACCCCTAAACCATAGCCCCAAGCACCACATCCAAACCACCTTGAAACACAGCCAGGCTTGGGGACTCCACCACCTCCCTGGGCAGCACATTCCAATGCCTGACCACTCTTGCCATGAAAAAATGTTTCCTGATGTCCAGTCTAAACCTGCCCAGTCATAGCCATTCCCTCTTGTTCTATCACTAATTACCTGTGAGAAGAGACCAGCACCAGTCTCTCTACAACCTCTTTTCAGGTAGCTGTAGAGAGCAATGAGGTCTCCCCTCAGCTTCCTCTTTTCCAAACTAACCATCCCCAGCTCCTTCAGTTGCTCTTCATCAGATTTATTCTCCAGGCCTTTCCCAGCTTCCTTGCCCTCCTCTGCACTGTCTCCAGCACCTCCACATCTCTCTTGTACTGAGGTGCCCAAAACTGAACCCAATACTCCAGGTGTGGCCCTACCAGAGCTGAGCGCAAGGGGACAATCCCCTCGCTGCTGCTGCTGGACACAGCATTTCTAATCCAAACTGTGTCCATTTCTGATACCAGCCATGTGCTTTGAGCAGAGGTTCAGTTCAATACATGGCTGAAGAGCAAACTGGTTTTATAAAGGGGATTTAAGCCCATGTAACAGTTTCTGTGAGGATTAGTGAGCGTGCCTCTCCCCACCTACGCCGAAGGAACGGGCAGCGAGGCATTTTTGGTGCCCTGTGCCACACGAAGCCACAGGAGCAGCTGAAAGCTGCCAATCTTGGCTCTGCTGAAAGCAATCCACTGCAATTCCTGTCGAGTTGTGGAATGATATTTTTATTTTAGCTACCCCAGGCAGCTTGGCCTGGGGTATTGAGAGCAGGTGGAAAAAGAATTTCTCTTTTCTCATCTGAACATGAGAGGGGGGAGAAAAAAACAACCACCCCAAAATAAAGTGGCCTTACCCTTTGCTCCTAAAAGATTGTTGCCTTTAAAAGATCTCGCAAAGAAAAAGAGAGAGAGAGAGAGAGACAAGAAGAACACCGTGGACTGGAGTTCCTAGACAATGTGTCAAAATAAAGCAAGCTGTGGCCAAAAATATTGGGCTGCTAGGATTTCTGTCTCTGTGTAGGGAGGGCAATCTTTCCACCCACACAACGAGATTTTGTGTATTTTTAAACAACTTGCCAGCAGCTGCTGTCGTCATGAAGATGGCTTAACGTGCTATTCAAAGTCAGCCTCGCTGAGAGCCCCATTCAAAGAGGAGGGGCAGGGTGAGACTCCTGGGGAGCCTAAGGAGAAGGAAAGGAATGGGCTTCTCCCTCCCTTCACCCCCACGCTGAATGATTTGAATTTCTTTGTAACTTAACCCAGTGGGATGCAGCCACGGGCTGGGCAAGGGGCTCAGACTGGCTGCTTTTCTTTCCAACACCTGCTCTGCCCAAGAAGAGGTTTCTCTTTTCATTATCACTAGGTTAGTAGGATTAGAATGGCATGGCAGCTGGATTGATTTATTGGGCATTTAGGACCCAGGGTTTTGATTTGAAACACAAACAGAGTCTCAGCACAGGCTGTGGAGTCTGCCTGGGGTTTTTGACTTGGATTTTATGGTCTAGCTGGGCTTTGTTGAGTGGTTTATTAACCTATCAAGCCTCTTGTGCTGAGGTCTTCATTTGGAAGCCCACATCTTTGAAAGGAGTGAGTGAAAGGAATTGCTCTGGGCAATCTGAGCTAGTGGAGGATGTCCCTGCTTACTGCAGAGGGAGGTGGACTGGATGGTCTTTGGAGGTCCCTTCCAACCCAGACCATTCTGTGATTCTAAGATTCCATGTTTCCATGATTCTATGGTTTTATGATTCTATGTTTCTATGATTCTGTGACTCTATGGATCTATGATTCTAAGATTCTATGTTTCTGTGAGTCTGTGATTCTATGATTCTATGGTTCTAAGATTCTATGCTTCTGTGATTCCCTCTGGGGAGGGACTTCTCAGGATCTCAGGTAGTGATAGGGCTAGGGGGAATGGAATGAAGCTGGAGGTGGGGAGATTCAGGCTGGAGGTGAGGAGGAAGTTCTTCCCCATGAGAGTGGTGAAGCCCTGGAATGGGTTGTCCAGGGAGGTGGTTGGGATGCTGTCCCTGGACGTGTTTAAGACCAGGCTGGACGAGGCTCTGGCCAGCCTGATCTAGTGTGGGGTGTCCCTGCCCATGGCAGGGGGGTTGGAACTAGGTGATCCTTGTGGTCCCTTCCAACCCTGACTGATACTATGATACTATGATTCTGTGAGTCTATGATTCTCTGGTTCTATGGTTCTAAGAGTCTATGATTCTCTGTTTCTAAGATTCTATGATTCTATGATTCTATGTTTCTATGATTCTGTGATTCTATGATTCTCTGGTTCTATGATTCTATGATTCTATGATTCCATGATTGAAGATTCAATGATTCTAAGATCCCATGATTCTCTGGCAACACAGGGAAGCTGCTGTGCATCTTGAGCCTTACAGAATATGATCTCCTTAATGAGATAAGAATTTTCCATGCATAAAAAAAAATGATAGAAGAATTTTGGTTGGTAAACCAACATCCCAGCAAGCCAACTCATGGGTGATAGGTTGGACTTGATGATCCCAAAGGTCTTTTCCAACCTGGTTAATTCTGTATTTTGTATCTCCATTGTTAGTTAGAATCCCAGAATGGTCTGGGTTGGAAGGTACCTCCAAAGGTCATCTAGTCCAGTCCCCTCTGCAGTCAACAGGGGCATCCTCAACTAGATCAGGTTGCCCAGAGCCATGCCAAGCCTCACCTTGAATAGCTACCGGGATGTATTCTGTACCAGATTCCAAGTTGTGAATTCATGCACTGGAAGCCTTAAAATAAATAAACAGATGATAATTAAGAGAGTCTTAGCAAATGTGTCTGCTGCCTTCTGTAAAAGTCACACATGATGGCAACCCAGCTCTGAATCTCGTCATGCTACCCCAGGAGTGCGTTTTCTGTTCTAGAGGATGAATTAAGATATTGTCTCTGCTCTAAAACCAGGCGAGTGTGTCAGCCTTGCCTTTGTCACTGTGTGGCTCAGCTGTAGCTCTCATGTGCTCAAGCATTTCTCTGCAGCACACAGTTGGAGTCTGGGATCACGTTGACAGAAGCATATGCAGAGCTGCCAGCCCTTAAATCCCTCACTCAGAATTTTCTGGCACACACAAACAAAAGTTGGTGCAGGCTTCTCTGCATTCTTTGTGGGAACTGACTTCCAGTCTTGTACTTGGCTAAGAGCACTGAGGGGCACACCACAGGCTGAAAAAAAACCCCAACAAACCAAAACCAAGCAAACAACAGTTTGGTCTTCTAATAGTTGTTATTAAGCTATTTGCATTTAGAGAATTAAACCCTTCTAGTTAAATCACAGCATCACAGAATCTTCATTCAAGATTCTATCTTCATCATAGAAGACTTGTCCTCATCATAGAAGATTCTATGGTTTAAATAGATGGATTTGAATCTCTATATACAAGCTTTCCAGATTTATATTGCTATTAAGCTATTTGTATTTAGAGAATTAAACCCTTCTAGTTAAATCATAGAATCCACATAGAAGATTCTACCTCCATCATAGAAGATTCTATCTTCAGCATAGAAGATTCTGTCTTCATCATAGAAGATTCCATGGTTTAAATAGAAGGATTTAAATCTCTAAATACAAGTTTTCCAGACTTATATTGCTATTAAGCTATTTGGATTTAGAGAATTAAACCCTTCTAGTTAAATCACAGAATTTTCATATAAGATTCTGTCTTAGAATACAATAAATGAATAGAATAGAATAGAATAGAATAGAATAGAATAGAACAGAATAGAATAGAATAGGATAGGAATTAACCAGGTTGGAAAAGACCTTCAAGATCATCAAGTCCAACCTATCACCCAGCACCATCTAGTCAACTAAACCATGGCACTGAGTGCCCCATCCAGGCTCTTTTTAAACACCTCCAGTGATGGTGACTCACAGTATCACCAAGATTGGAAGAGACCTCGAAGATCATTGAGTCCAACCTGTCACCACAGACCTCACGACTAGACCATGGCACCAAGTGCCACATCCAATCCCCTCTTGAACACCTCCAATGATGGTGACTCCACCACCTCCCTGGGCAACACATTCCAATGGCCAATCTCTCTTGCTGGGGAGAACTTGCTAGCATCCAGCCTGAACTTCCCCTGGTACAACTTGAGACTGTGCCCTCTTGTTCTGATGCTGGTTGCCTGCCTGGGAGAAAAGACCAACCCCCACCTGGCTACAACTTCCCTTCAGGTAGCTGTAGAGAGCAGTAAGGTCTCCCCTGAGCCTCCTCTTCTCCAGGCTGTTTGTCTCTGGGTGGCCTGGTGGTGATGCCAGTTACAAAGCAGAACAGACAGTGTGAGTTATTTTATTTAGCTGGCTACCATTTGTGAGGGATGACAACGTTCAGAAGTGGGCACCCTTCCTATAGATAAACCAGTGTGCACTGAGGCAACAGCTTCAAGGAAAATGCCTGGGGTTTTTCTGAGGGGGGAACTCGCTGAACTGCAGGCAACAGATGGTTCTTATCTTCAGGCTTTCCCCCTCCCCCCCTTTTTAGGGTGTCTTTTAAACAGCCTCCAAACCAGCTATTCAAAGAGGAAGAACTTTCAACAGAGTGCCATGTCAGTCACATCAAAACAGAGAAGCAGAACAAAAAAAAAGGGCTGCAAGCCAACCAGTTGCTACTGCAGTTGGTCTGGCAACTGGGTGCTAAGTAGAAAGTGAAGTTAAAAACAGGGCTGGGGCTCAGCTTTCTGCCCACAAGTTCAATCTTGTTTTCAGGCTACAGTTTCTTCTTGTAGTGCAGACTGTAGTTGTGGTGATCTGGATTGATTGATGAAATAGCAGTAATTGTGCATTTTGCATGTTTACACTGCAAGTGCATTAGATCCTTTTGCTTCCAGTGTAGCCAGGCTACTGTGTGGCTGGATATATCCAGATGGTGTGCATGGGCCATTTAGTTTATACATGTTAATTTGTGTTTTAATGAAGAGGTGAATACAGATACCTGCACACTGACTCTGAAATCAAACTGAATTGAGTGGAGCAGGTTCTCCTTTGTCTCAGTTCAGGGTGCAGATTTGTTTTTCTCTCACAGAAGCCAAATTAAATCTTCACACAGAATCACACAGAGGAATATTCAGGTTGGAAAAGACCCTCAGGATCACTAAACCCAGCCCAGAGCCCTACTCTGCAAGGGTCATCCCTAAACCATAGCTCCAAGCACCACATCCAAACCACCTTGAAACACAGCCAGGCTTGGGGACTTCACCACCTCCCTGGGCAGCACATTCCAATCCCTGACCACTCTTGCCATGAAAACGTTTTTCCTACTGTCCATTCTATACCTATTCAGTCACAACTTGAGGCCATTCCCTCTTGTTCTATCACTAATTACCTGGGAGAAGAGACTAGCAGCAGACTTTCTACAACCTCCCTTCAGGTAGCTGTAGAGAGCAATGAGGTCTCCCCTCAGCCTCCTCTTTTCCAAACTAACCATCCCCAGCTCCTTCAGTTGCTCTTCACCAGATTTATTCTTCAGGTCCTTCCCAGCTTCCTTGCCTTCCTCTGCCCTGTCTCCAGCACCTCCACATCTCTCATGTACTGAGGTGCCCAAACCTGGACACAGTACTCCAGGTGTGGCCTCACCAGAGCTGAGTGCAAGGGGACAATCCCCTCCCTGCTCCTGCTGGACACAGCACTTTCATCAGGGTGTCTAGCAATAGGACAAAGGGAAATTGCCTGACCACTCCTGCCAGGAAAAAATGTTTCTACTGTGCAGTCTAAATCTACCCAGACACAGCTTCAGGCCATTCCCACTTGTATTATCACTAATTACTTGAGAGAAGAGACCAGCAGCAGCTTCCAACACCACAAGAGTCCATGCCTATGGCTCTGATTCAGAAAAGTACATGGTGAAAACTATCCCTTTTCATATCACTGATGCCAGTGTGGCTTTGTCTGGGCCAGTGTCTGATCCACTGTTTCTAGCTGAGCAAGAAAAGGAATAATAGTTCACCAGACTGCAATACCTCGTGATGTGTGATTCTCCTGAGGTCTGATGGCTTTGTACACAATACCAGTATCACAGCACCTGTCTCTTCAGAATTGGAATGGAATGGAATGGAATGGAATGGAATGGAATGGAATGGAATGGAATGGAATGGAATAGAATAGAATAGAATAGAATAGAATAGAATAGAATAGAATAGAATAGAATAGAATTAACCCTGTTGGAAAAGATCTCAGAGATCATCGAGTCCAACCTCTCACCCAACACCATTTAATCAACTAAACCATGGCACCAAGTGCCTCATCCAGGCTCTTGTTAAACACCTCCAGTGATGGTGACTCCACCACCTCCCTGGGCAGCACATTCCAATGGCCAGTCTCTCTTGCTGGGAAGAACTTCTGCCTAACACCCAGCCTAAACCTCCCCTGGCATCAACCTCCCCCTGCTTGGATCCAAAGAATGTTTTCCCTCTTTGGTGCTGACCATTGCTTCCCTGAGCACTGAAGGTCATAGAATCATAGAACCATAGAATCAATAAGGTTGGAAAAGACCTCAGACATCATCAAGTCCAACCTATCACCCAACACCTCATGACAACTAAACCATGGCTCCAAGTGTCACATCCAATCCTTGTTTGAACACCTCCAGGGATGGAGACTCCACTACCTCCCTGGACAGCACATTCCAATGGGCAACCACTCTTTCAGGGCTGAACTTTCTCCCTAACATCCAGCCTGAACCTCCCCTGGTGCAGCTTGAGACTGTGTCCTCTTGTTCTGGTGCTGGGTGCCTGGGAGAAGAGACCAACCCCCACCTGGCTACAGTCTCCCTTCAAGTAGTTGTAGACAGCAACTCATGTTCACAGCTGCACAGAAAGCTGCCATATTCCTGCTCTGGTTTTGAAATACTAAAATCTGGTTACTAAATGTGAGCTTTATCCTTTCATCCTCTGTTTCATTAGGAAGCAATCAAGTTTCATTTACATATGGGATACAACACAAATGTTCCTTAAATTGAGTAAAGTTATCACAGTGTCACAGTATCACAAAGGTTGGAAGAGAAAGATCACTGAGTCCAAGAGAAAGATCACTGAGTCCAACCTGTCACACAGACCTCATGACTAGACCATGGCACCAAGTGCCATGGCACCAAGGTCATATCACAGCACATTAGAGGTTGGAAGGAACCTCCAGAGATCATCCAGTCCAATCCCCCTGCCAAAGCAGGATCACCCAGGGTAGTCTGCACAGGAATGCATCCAGGAGGGTCTGGAAAGTCTCCAGAGAAGGAGACTCCACAACCTCTCTGGGCAGCCTGCTCCAGTGCTCCATCACCCTCACTGTAAAGAAGTTTCTCCTCCTGATGAGCTGTGCTCCAGACCTCTCCCCAGCCTCATTGCCCTTCTCTGGACATAAGTGTCTCAATGTCCTTCTTAAATTGAGGGGCCCAGAACTGGCCACAGTACTCAAGATGTGGCCAGTGCTGAATACAGAGGCAGAATGACCTCCCTGCTCCTGCTGGCCACACCATTTCTGATGCAGCCAGGATACCATTGTCAAATTCATTAGCGTGGTCTCATCCTCTGCAAATGGCTGAGGGAGGAGGAAAATGCTCTCCCTAATAGAATTAGCGACTGCACAGTGGTTTGCAACGTGAACTCAGAGTTCCTGCTGCTGCTGTTTGGCACTAATCTTTTAGGACATGGCAAGTTCCAGGGTATTGATCATTTCAGATTAAATCTCGTTCCTCAATTTGAATTGGTCCCTCCAGCTCTGCTGTCAGATTAATAGCAGCGACAAGAAAGATCTTTTCCCTTCTTAGGTATGAAACATTCAGGCAGAGCTGAAAGTCACAGCACTGTGACTTTCCCAGCATTAACTGCATTATGGCCGTGGGTAAAATGATGTTTGAATTACTATGAGGTTTGTGCTGGCCACTTCCATTTGATTTTGCAAATCATGTCTACATGGGTGGGATCAAACTTCTTGTCTGACTGGGTTAAAAGATGAGTCATTTAGATGAGGGGGGATAGATGGTGCACATTCTCAGATCTGAAAAGTATCTAACTGGGGAGGGGTCTGGAGCACAGCCCTGTGAGGAGAGGCTGAGGGAGCTGGGGTTGCTTAGCCTGGAGAAGAGGAGGCTCAGGGGAGACCTTCTTGCTCTCTACAGCTACCTGAAGGGAGGTTGTAGCCAGGTGGGGGCTGGTCTCTTCTCCCAGAACAAGAGAACCAGAACAAGAGGACACAGTCTCAAGCTATGCCAGGGGAGGTTTAGGCTGGAGGTTAGGGAGAAATTCTTCCCAGCAAGAGAGATTGGCCATTGGAATGTGCTGCCCAGGGAGGTGGTGCAGTCACCATCACTGGAAGTGTTTAAGAAGAGCCTGGATGAGGCACTTAGTACCATGGTTTATTTGATTATATGTTGTTGGGTGATAGGTTGGACTTGATGATCTCAAAGGTCTTTTCCAGCCTGGTCAATTCAATTCAATTCAAATCAATTCAATTCAATTCAATTCAATTCAATTCAATTCTACTCTATTCTACTCTAACTATTCAGTTTCAGCTGTATTCAAGCGTGTGTGAGAGCAGGATTTGGCCCACTCTTGAAAGCTTTTAATGTTGTTACCACTCTTTCTGTGTATGACTGTTTAGAAAGTCATGTACCTAGAAGTAAAAACATTGCCTGTGGCAACAAGTCCCCTTAGAGGACAAGAGAAGGGCTGTGTGACTGACCCAGCCTGGGGCTCTGCACACACACTGTGACCTACAGCCTGGCATCTGGGGCAGGGAGGGCAGTGATGGTGTGAGAAGGCAGCAGAGGAGAGTGCTCCTGTGCTGGTTTTAGGCTATGCCTTTAATATTCAGTTGCAGATTTCGAGCAGAAAAGTAGAAAAATATAAATAAACCACTATTGGGTGTAAAAAGGGAAAACAAAAGGTTATCCTAAACAAATTCATTGGATAAATGTCTGGGATAAGAGGGATAACAATTCTTCACAGTTCCCCCTCCCCTCTCCCCTCCTTCCCTCTCCTCTCTCATCCTCTCCTAGAGTTTCCTCTCCTCTGCTGTTTTGATTCACTTGGGAGGGAGACAAAGGGCTTCTGGCTGGCCTTGGGATAAGTCTAACCCATTGCTTTGTCTCTCAGCTCCTCTCTCTCTCTGGGACAGGGGGATTTGGGGGGTCAGTGGAATGGCTTCCTGGGTCTTTTGACCAGGGTGGGGTTTGTGTTGTTTGGTAACTGCAGATATCTGTATAATATTGTAAATCCTGTGTATTTGGTACTCATTCATTGCATTCCATTGCAGAGGGTAGTTTTGGCTTGTAAATATAGCTTTGTTTGCTTCTGACTGAGTTGGTCTGGCTAAAAGTTAATGCTGGGGGGGTGGAAAGTTCAACCCACCACAGCTCCACTGCTTCCTTCATTGCCCATCTCTAGAAGAAGCTCAGAGAATCTCTGTGATTCTGTGAACAGAATCTCTGTGACTCTGTGAACCTCAGCAGATCTCATCCTCCAGCTGAAGCACAGAACAGAAGGGACTCCTTCTGCTGTTTGCTGAGTGCTCAATCCACCCTATTGTGACCAGACACTTGCACTGGGTTTTGATATTTAATACAGACAGATTGGCTGCCAAGTTTCACTGCTTGTTAGTTAACCTGTCATCAGGGGAACAATCTGTCTATCAGATACCTCCTTAGGTGAAGCTAACTGAGGCATGCTGCTTGTAAATGCTGTAGTGGTGTAGGTGTTTGCCACTAAAATGGGTGACTTAGAAACAGTGCTTTATCTATAAAGTGAATAAAATAGCTAAGTAGTTATGGAGGTGGGCATTGTTCCAAGGACACATGCTCTGACTGAGAGCAGGGTAACTATGGCATGCAGAGAATAAAGTAGAAGAAAACTCCCTCTCTGCCTCTTTCCCAGTTGCAACCATGGACCCACATCCTTTAAGATCATTGAGTCCAACCCTAACCCAACTACCATAACCACTAAACTATATCTGAAGCCCCTATCCTTCAAAAAAGGACTGGATGTGGCACTTGGAGCCATGGTTTAATTGGCAGGAGGTGCTGGGTATTAGGTAATAGGTTGGACTTGATGATCTCTGAGGACAGAGTCTCAAGCTGCACCAGAGGTAGTTTAGGCTGGATGTTAGGAAGAAGTTCTTCCCAGCAAGAGAGATTGGCCATTGGAATGTGCTGCCCAGGGGGGTGGTGGAGTCACCATCACTGGAGGTGTTTAGGAAGAGACGGAATGAAGCACTTGGTGCCATGGTTTAGTTGATTAGATGGTGTTGGACGATAGGTTGGACTGGATGATCTTAAAGGTCTTTTCCAAGCTGGTTAATCCAATCCTATTCTATTCTATTCTATTCTATTCTATTCTATTCTATTCTATTCTATTCTATTCTATTCTATTGATTCTATTCCCCAAATTCCTTCACTGCACCACAAATGACATCTCTTCATCTGTGGTGGCAGAGCTTCCACAGCCTCCCTCCCTTGACACCTACAGCAGTAAGACAGCACAGTCGCTTCACTGGCACGCTCCAAGGCCAGCACTTTACACACCCCAGAGAGAAGGAAATTGGATCAGGAGAATATTTATAGGTCATTCTGATGGAATTTCTGATTGCACTGGAAAAACAACAACTAGGAAATAAACATGGAAGGGTTGTACCTTTTTTTCTGTCTCTCATGGAAAAGAAAGTATAGTATAGCATAGCATAGCATAGCATAGTATAGTATAGTATAGTATAGTGTAGAATAGAATAGAATAGAATAGAATAGAATAGAATAGAATAGAATAGAATAGAATAGAATAGAATAGAATAGAATAGAATGAACCAGGTTGGAAAAGACCTCAGAGATCATCCAGTCCAACCTATCATCCAACACCATCTCATCAACTAAACCACGGCACCAAGCACCCCATCCAGTCTCCTCCTGAACACCTCCAGTGATGGTGACCCCACCACCTCCCTGGGCAGCACATTCCAATGGGCAATCTCTCTTTCTGGTAAGAACTTCTTCCTAACATCCAGCCTGAACCTCCCCTGCTGCAGCTTGTGTCCTCTTGTTCTCTTGCTGGTTTTCTGGGAGAAGAGAGCAACCCCCACTGGACTACAACCTCCCTTCAGGTCTCCCCTGAGCCTCCTCTTCTCCAGGCTAAGCAACCCCAGCTCCCTCAGCCTCCCCTCCCAGGGCTGTGCTCCAGACCCCTCCCCAGCTTTGTTGCCCTTCTCTGGACACGTTGCACACTTGCAAGCAGAGACACGCAGCAGTCAGAATCCAGGACTGTCAGACTGAACGGCGCCTGCACATTTTTAACCCTGTTCCTCTGTGCTTATGAATTATGAAAGGAGAATCCTTTCTGAGCTGTTCCCATGGCCTGCTCCCACAAAGGTTGTCAGACTCGATGATCAAGATAGGTCCTTCTCCTTTTGTAACCTAGGGAGTCCTGATCTAAAGCGACACGACCGCACACCGTTTCCCCCTCAGCCATGCCTGCTCCAGAGCACTGGGTAGATCTGTGCTGTGGCTGCATTAGTTTGTTATCTCTGGGCTAACTGTTCCATTTGTTGGAGAATCTGTGAGAAATACAGGGTGGAATGGGTAAGCTGAGAAGAGAAGAGAAGAGAAGAGGAAAGAGAGTGAGAGGAGACTCCACTCGAGGAGAGGTTCGGAGAGAAGAGAGGAAGGGAAGGGAAGGGAAGGGAAGGGAAGGGAAGGGAAGGGAAGGGAAGGGAAGGGAAGGGAAGGGAAGGGAAGGGAAGGGAAGGGAAGGGAAGGGAAGGGAAGGGAAGGGAAGGGAAGGGAAGGGAAGGGAAGGGAAGGGAAGGGAAGGGAAGGGAAGGGAAGGGAAGGGAAGGGAAGGGAAGGGAAGGGAAGGGAAGGGAAGGGAAGGGAAGGGAAGGGAAGGGAAGGGAAGGGAAGGGAAGGGAAGGGAAGGGAAGGGAAGGGAAGGGAAGGGAAGGGAAGGGAAGGGAAGGGAAGGGAAGGGAGGGGTTCGGAGAGGAGGGGAGGGGAGGGGAGAGGAGGAGAGGGGAGGGGAGAGGAGAGGTTCGGAGAGAAGAGAAGAGAAGAGAAGAGAAGAGAAGAGAAGAGAAGAGAAGAGAAGAGAAGAGAAGAGAAGAGAAGAGAAGAGAAGAGAAGAGAAGAGAAGAGAAGAGAAGAGAAGAGAAGAGAAGAGAAGAGAAGAGAAGAGAAGAGAAGAGAAGAGAAGAGAAGAGAAGAGAAGAGAAGAGAAGAAGTGGAGTGTAGTGGAAGGAAATGGAAGCTGTGTTTACAATGGAATGCAAGGGATATGTACAAAATATACAGGATTTAGAATTAATAAACATCACAAGAACCCCTCTGGCCAAAAACCAGGGGAGCTAATAGCTTCCCCTTCCCTGCTCCCTTCCCTCTACCCACTGGACACAAAGGGACAAGGTAAAGAGCAGAGAGTTATTGGCAGAGCGCTGGAACAGGCTGCCCGGGGGGTTGTGGAGTCTCCCTCTCTGGAGATTCAAAACTCACCTGGATGTAAGTGATCCTGCTCTGGCTGGGGGGCTAGGACTAGATGCTCTTTTGAGATCCCTTCCAGCCCCTGAAATTCTGTGGTTCTGTGATTTTAGATACCCACCCACAACAAAGAACACAGCCAAGGTCAGCAAAGCCAAGCAGAAACAAGTTAGTGTCCCCCAGAGCCAGGAAGCAAAACAAAAAGAGAAAGATAGTTACAGATCTAAGTTTTATGGAAGATAATTGTCCAGTGGGATTGCTTAGGGCTGATTATTTCCCTTTTTTACACCCAAGAGTGATTTATTTACATTCCACCACTTTCTGTTCAAGACCTGTGGGAAATTTTAAGGGCATAGCCTGAAACTTCCACAGGTCAGGATGGGTGAGATCTTGAGCAGCCTGGTCCAGGGGAGGGTGTCCCTGCCCACGGCAGAGTGTTTGCAACTGGATGAACTTTAAAGTCCTTTTGAACCCAAAAGATTCTGTGACTCTATGAATGCACACCTAAAATGTCAGGGTTACTTAACTTCTCCCCCATTAGAAGCATGTCTCTCAAGAGCTGAGTAGCTCTTTTGAATCTCTGCAGTGTTATGTCAGCCCCCTTGGAACAGGCAGGTGTGAAACACTCTGAGGGAATGACTGCAGCCCTACAGCATGTGGGGATGTGTTGTGATCCTGGAACACATGGTTCTGCTTTGCCAACAGAAGCTCTTGTGACCAGCAGCTTTAAGGGCTCCAGCGTTTTCAAAGGTAGCAGAAGGCTAGAGAGAAACATCCAGTCATTGTTAAAGATAATGCCTCAGAAGCACACATGCCCCTTGCAGAGAAATATTTTCCAGTCCCTGCATCAGATTCAGGAATTCTAATGCAAGGACTAACTTAAGAGTTCGTGGGTGTGGTAAAGGCACTTGTAACAGTGGCTAAGCAGTCAGTTTAGTAAAGGAATAAAACGTTTGCTCAATTACCAAACCTGGAGTACCTCTTCCAAGGGACTTTGTCAGGCAGTAAGAAATCTCTGAATCTTCCTACACTGAAAGAATCACAGCAGCATTCAGGTTGGAAAGGACCCTCAGGATCACCAAGTCCAACCCAGAACCCTACTCTGCAAGGGTCATCCCTAAACCACAGCCCCCAAGCACCACATCCAAACCACCTTGAAACACAGCCAGGCTTGGGGATTCCACCACCTCCCTGGGCAGCACATTCCAATCCCTGACCACTCTTGCCATGAAAAAATGTTTCCTACTGTCCAGTCTAACCCTACCCAATCACAGCTTGAGGCCATTCTCTCTTGTCCTGTCACTAATTACCTGGGAGAAGAGACCAGCAGCAGCCTTTCTACAACCTCCTTTCAGGTAGCTGCAGAGAGCAATGAGGTCTCCCCTCAGCCTCCTCTTTCCCAAACTAACCATCCCCAGCTCCTTCAGTTGCTCTTCATCAGATTTATTCTCCAGGCCCTGCTCAGCTTCCTTGCCCTCCTCTGCCCTGGCTCCAGCACCTCCACATCTCTCTTGGATTGAGGTGCCCAAACCTGGACACAGTACTCCAGGTGTGGCCTCACCAGAGCTGAGTGCAAGGGGACAATCCCCTCCCTGCTCCTGCTGGACACATCAGGGTGTCTAGCAATAGGACAAGGAGGAATGGTTTGAAGCTAAGGCAGAGCAGGTTTAGATTGGATCTTAGGAAGAACTTCTTCAATATGAGGGTGGTGAGTCACTGGAACAGACTGCCCAGGGAGGAAGTTGTAGACAGCAATGAGCTCTCCCCTCAGCCTTCACTTTTCCAAACTAAGCAGCCCCAGCTCCTTCAGTCACTCTTCATTCTGCTAAGCTGCAGGTTTGTTTTCTAAACTGAGTCACTGAAGCAAGCTTTTGGAAGCTGCATCTGATTTAGCAGCTACTACACCGACATCAATCTGACAGGTGTGATGATGCATCAACACAGCCCTGCGAGCTTAAGAGAAATTATAGTAGTTTGTATCAAGCAGCAAACCGCAGTGGCATATTGCACAGAGCTCAGTGTGTTCAGCCACCAGGCATTTGTGCCTGTTGCTTAAAATAGAACCTCTCCCTGTGATGGGTTAATCCCTCTTTGGCTCTGATCCTGGCTAGCTTACTAGTTACAGCATGCTATGAAAGACTGCTGTGTAAGGCAAGCATTTCACCCCAGTCACCACATTCTCTGCACACCAGAAGTCTCTCCTGCATCTGCTAGCAATGTGGGAAATAATTTCATTGTCTTTGCTGATGCTTCCTATATAATAATTCATAATTATTTTTATACTAATTATTAACTTTTTAACAATAGCTAATAACAGTGAGAGCCTGGCACAGGTTGCCCAGGGAGGTGGGGGAAGCCTCATGCCTGGAGGTTTTTGCATCTAGGCTGGATGTGGCTATGAGCAACCTGCTGCAGTGTGAGGTGTCCCTGCCCATGGCAGAGGAGTTGGAACTCCTTGAGGTCCCTTCCAATCCTGACAATTCTATGATTCTATTAGAATGGAATGGAATCAACCAGGTTGGAAAAGACCTCCGAGATCATCAAGTCCAACCTATTACCTAACACCTAACACCTCCTGACAACTAAACCATGACATCAGGTGCCACATCCAATCCTTGTTTGAAACACCTCCAGGGATGGTGACTCCACCACCTCCCTGGGCAGCACATTCCAATTCTGGGAAGAATTTTCTCCTCACCTCCAGCCTAAACCTCCCCTGGTGCAGCTTGAGACTGTGTCCTCTTGTTCTGGTGCTGGGTGCCTGGGAGAAGAGACCAACCCCCACCTGCCTACAACCTCCCTTGAGGTAGTTGTAGAGAGCGAGAAGGTCTCCCCTGAGCCTCCTCTTCTCCAGGCTAAGCAACCCCAGCTCCCTCAGCCTCTCCTCACAGGGCTGTGCTCCAGACCTCTCCCCAGCTTTGTTGCCCTTCTCTGGACACCTTCAAGTATCTCAATGTCCTTCTTCTAAGAGTCTAAACTTTATGGCAAGACTGCAGTGACAGCTGTGGTCTGCTTTACACTCACCTGAAGGTCAGTGAGTATCAGAACTTGGCAGAGGAGAAAGGATACTCCTCAAACATTTCCCTGTAAGAAAAATGAGTTCAGTTCATCCAAGTTTATGTCTCCATTTGAAGGAACACTTCACTGACACTCAATTAATTGAATTTTCCTGAAATGAATGTGTCTAGAAGCCAAGTTATAAACTTTAGAAGCTTTAACTTTTCTGTCCCTCAGAGTTAGTGCCAAGTGGGGATACAGATAAAGTGCTTGGGTTATAAGATTTATTAAACACTGCTCTTTGTCACAGCAGCTCATTTTAAAATGCTCAGCCTTGGTGTCCAACTCACTGCCCTTATGTGCAAGTCAGCACAGTTTTGTTGGTTACAAATGTTTAAGCTGCCAGAGCTTGACACTTGGTCAGAGAATGGAAATGGCATTGTGCAGTGACCAGGAATTAAATGTGCTCCCAGATGTGGGAGCTTCATGTGGAAATTCTGAAACATTAGAACATTGCTCAGCAGGGAAGAAAATGTTACCCCAAATGTCCTGAGTTAAGTATGAATAAAGATAATTCTGGAGGAAATCAATTTGTTAACATTCACACAGGCTCCCAGGACGTCAGGGGTTGGAAGGGACCTCCAAAGATCATGGAGTCCAACCCCAGGCTGGAGGTTAGGAAGAAATTCTACACAGAGAGAGTGATTGCCCACTGGAATGGGCTGCCCAGGGAGGTGGTGGAGTCACCATCACTGGAGGTCTTCAGGAGGAGACTTGATGGGGTGCTTGGTGCCATTACTTGATTAGGTGGTGTTGGATGATAGGTTGGATGTGATGATCTTGAAGGTCTCTTCAACCTGGTTTATTTATTCTATTCCCCCTGCCTGAGCAGGACCATAGAATCCAGCACAGGTCACACAGGAACACATCCAGATGGGTCTTGAAAGTCTCCAGAGAAGGAGACTCCACAACCTCTCTGGGCAGCCTGTTCCAGGGCTCTGGGACCTTCACAGTGAAGTAGTTCTTCCTCATGTTGAGGTGGAACCTCCTGTGCTGTAATTTATATCCATTACCCTCTGTCCTATCCCAGGGAGCAAGTGAGCAGAGCCTGTCCCCTCCCTCCTGACCCCCAGCCCTCAGATATTCATAGACATCTATTAAATCCCCTCTCAGTCTTCTCTTCTCCAGACTAAACAGCCCCAGGGCTCTCAGCCTCTCCTCACAGGGCAGTGCTCCAGTACCTCAATAATCCTGGTAACTCTCTTGGACTCTCTCCAACAGATCCCTGTTCCTCTTGAACTGAGGAGCCCAGAACTGGATGCAATATTCCAGGTGAGGTCTCAACAGGGCAGAGTAGAAGGGGAGGACAACCTTCCTGGCTCTGCTGGACACACTCCTCTACATGCTCAGGCCCAGGGCTGGGGAGATGCTCACATCCCCTAATCACCCTCACGGCTCTCTGTTGGACTCTCTCCAGCAGGTCTCTGTCTCTCTTGAACTGGGGAGACCAAAACTGGACAAAGTATTCCAGGTGTGGTCACAGCAGGGCAGAGTAGAGGGGGAGAAAAACCTCTCTAGACCTGCTGGACACACTTTTCTTGCTGTCCCTCAGGATCCCATTGGCTCTCTTGGCCACCAGGGCACATTGCTGTCCCATGCAGAACCTGTTCTCCACCAGCACTCCCAGGTCCTTCTCCCCAGGGCTGCTCTCCAGCAGATCACCTCCCAGCCTGTCCTGCTGCAGTTTATTCCTTCCCAGATGCAGGACTCTGCTCTTATCCTTTCTCATGAACAAAAAGCAAAAAAGCCTGTGAATAAAAACTGGTATTACTTGCAATAGATGTGAGCAAATAAAAGTAGTGGGAAGTGGTTGGTTTTGGTTTGGAGTTTTTGTTTGGTTGTTTCTGTTTTATTTTGGTTTTTAATTTGATCTCTGTTATTGTTATGTTTGCTTTTTCTTTCTTTCTCTGCCCCCCTCCCCCATTTTATTCTATTTTGGGTTTCAGCACAAAGCAGGGACACAGACTGATCCAGAATATTTGTCCAAATTGCATAAACACAATGAGAAGCCGAATCCATCTGGATATCCGAGCTGCTTTGTCAGTGTGTGCCTTTGGTGCCTCTGCCCAAGCTCACTGCGCCAGAAAAATGATGTTCAAGTCAGATAAAAGTGCCCTTTGACCCTCAACATCTGGGATCCTGCAGGGCTGATTCCTGCTGAAGGATGAGGTGTAGAGCTTGCAGGACTTTCATAGAATCATAGAACTGTTAGGGTTGGAAGGGACCTCAAGCATCATCCAGTTCCAACCCCCCTGGCCATGGGCAGGGACATCTCACACTACAGCAGGTTGCTCACAGCCACATCCAGGCTGGCTGCAAACACCTCCAGGCATGAGGCTTCTACCACCTCCCTGGGCAACCTGTGCCAGGCTCTCACCACCCTCATGGGGAAGAACTTCTTCCTAACATCCAATCTGAATCTACCCATTTCTAGTTTTGTTCCATCCCCCCCAGTCCTATCACTCCCTGACACCCTCAAAAGTCCCTCCCCAGCTTTCTTGGAGCCCCTTCAGATACTGGAAGGGCACAATTAGGTCTCCTTGAAGCCTTCTCTTCTGCAGACTGAACAGCCCCAACTCCCTCAGTCTGTCCTCACAGAAGAGCAGCTCCAGCCCTCTGCTCATCCTCGTGGCCCTTCTCTGGACACCTTCCAGCACCTCCAGATCCCTCCTGTAAGGTTTCAGACCGAACAGGCTCATATGGAGGCAGCTCAGACTTTGGGTGTGGTATGAGTCATTAAAACAATGCTCAAAATGTACCCCCTTCTCCTTGGGTACTTTTTGTGGATGATTAACTGTAGCAATCCCCAGGTCCCTTAGAGACATGAGAAAGGGGGTTACATAAAGCCAGTATAAACTGCAAAAGTTTATATCAACAACTATTCTGGGGAAGATGCAACAAAAAATATCAATGAAATCAGGTAAATCAGAGACTTTATTGATTTATTTATTCAGTATTGAGCAGAAGGAATAAGGTTCAGTGTCTCAAAGAAGAGAAGATTCAGTATTAGGGCCACAGCTGTGAATGCAAACATCAGCCAGGCAGCAGAGCAGGTTAGGAGCTCCTTGGTGAAAGACCTTGGAGTGCTGGTGGACAGCAAGTTCTGCATGGGACAGCAATGTGCCCTTGTGGCCAAGAGAGCCAATGGGATCCCGGGGGACAGCAAGAAAAGTGTGTCCAGCAGGTCTAGAGAGGTTTTTCTCCCCCTCTACTCTGCCCTGCTGTGACCACACCTGGAATACTTTGTCCAGTTTTGGTCTCCCCAGTTCAAGAGAGACAGAGACCTGCTAGAGAGAGTCCAACAGAGAGCCGTGAGTGTGATTAGGGGACTTGAGCATCTCCCCAGCCCTGGGCCTGTTTAGTCTGGAGAAGACTGTGAGAGGATTTGATCATTGTCTATCAATATCTGATGTGTGGGTGTCAAGTGGAGGGGGACAATCTTTTTTTGGTGGTGTGCAATAATAAGACAAGGAACAATGGATACAAGCTTGAACATAGAAGATTTAATCTCAACATGAGGAGAAGCTTCTATACAGTGAGGGTGACAGAGCCCTGGAATAGGCTTCCCAGGCAAGTTGTGGACTCTCCTCTGGAGACTTTCTAATCCCACCTGTATGCATTGCTGTGTGGCCTGCCCTGGGTGATCCTGCTTTTGGCAGGGGGGTTGGACTGGATGATCTCTGGAGGTCCCTTCCAGCCTCTAATATACTGTAATACTATGATCTGATTTTTCAAGCTCCGCTGGATGTGTTGTGTTAGAGATACCTGCCAAAACCAACAGTGCCACATCACACCTGTCAGAACCTACTACACAATTGCCCTGGAGTAAGTCTTGTTAACATCCAAGTGCTCAACAAACCAAACAAAGAGGTCTCTGCTCTCCCTGCCCATCATTATAGTCATTTGCTCAGTTTGTTGCCTTGCCTCGGTGCTAGTCAATGTGACTTACAAGTGCTTAGTGCGCACTGCAAAGATGAAGAAGTGACTCTGCTGAGGGTCTGGGCAGCTGTCCAAGAATTCTAACTCTGTTGTGACAGACAAAATTGGGTCTGACTCACAGGAAAGAGTGCAGGATTACAGGGAGGGATGCTGCTAGCTGCCAGGGAAACTGCAAACTACTATTTGCAGGGCACGCCAGCAAATGCTTCCCTTAACTGGTTCAGATGTTGCTGACTCTGCTAATACCTGACCAAAGATCTCACTTTCAGCAGCCTGGTTTGCAATATGCATGGCTGTAGCAACTAGAAAAATAACAATTAATTAGGAAAAAAAAAAAGGAAAAAATCCCCAATTAATAAAAACAATTAGAAAAAACAATTAGGAAAAAACAATTAGAAAAAACAATTAGAAAAAAACAATTAGAAGAAAAACAATCAGAAAAAACCAATTAGAAAAACCTTTAAAAATAGAAAAATTAGAAAAAACAACTGGAAAAATAACAATAAGAAAAAAAATAGAAAAACAGGAAAAAAAAACTATGAAAAAAACCATTAAAAAATAGAAAAATTAGGAAAAAAAGTAGAAAAAAATTAGGAAAATATCAATTAGAAAACAAAAGAAAAACAATTAAAAATATTTTGAAAACTTTTAAAATAGAAAAAAATAGAAAAAATTAGAAAAAAATTAGAAAAATAACAATTGGGGAAAAAAAATTAAAAAAATTGGAAAAAAGTTAGAGAAATAATTAGAAAAAATAGCAATTAGAAAAAATATTAGAAAAAAAAACAGAAAAATGATTGAAAACTAATTGAAAACTACTACATAACCTTAAAAATTTTAGGAAAAAAAAAAAGAAAAAATAGGGAAAAAATATGACAAAAAAAATTTAAAATAGAAATATTAGGAAAAAAATAGAAAAAATGGAGAAAAATATCAATTAGGAATAAAATAGAAAAACAATGAAAAACATTTGGAAAACTTTTAAAATAGAAAAAAATTAGAAAAATTAGAAAAACTTAGAAAAATAACAATTGGGGAAAAAAATTAGAAAAATAATTAGAAAAAATAGCAATTAGGAAAATATTAGAAAACCAGAAAAAAAACTAAAAACGATTAAATAAAAAAAAACTAAAAACGATTAAAAAAAAAGAAAAATTAGAAAAAAGAGAAAAAATAGGAAAAAAATTAAAAACTATTAAAAAAACTTTAAAAAATAGAAATATTAGGAAAAAAGTAGAAAAATTAGACAAATATCAATTAGAAAAAATAGAAAAACAATTAAAAATATTTTGAAAACTTTTAAAATAGCAAAAAATTAGAAAAATACCAATTGGGATAAAACCACAAAAATAATTATAAAAAAGATTAGAAAAAAAAACAGGAAAAAAAGCAATTAAAAACCATTAAATAACCTTAAAAAAAAAAAGAACACTTAGGAAAAAAAGTAGGAAAAAAGTAGAAAAATTTCAATTAGAAAAAAAAAATTAGAAAAACTTAGAAGAAAATAGGAAAACAATTAGAAGAACAATTAAAAATATTTTAAACACTTTAAAAGTAGGGAAAAAATAGAAAAAAATAGAAAAATAGCAATTAGAAAAATAACAATTGGGGAAAAAAATTTAGAAGAAACAATTAGAAAAAAAATTAGAAAAATAATTAGAAAAAATAGCAATTAGAAAAATAACCATTAGGAAAAAAATGGGAAAAAACAGGGAAAAAATTAAAAACTATTAAAAAAAAACTTTTAAAAATTAGAAAAAAATAGTAGAAAAAATGTAGAAAAATAGCAATAGGAAAGAAACAATTAGAAAAACTTAGAAAAACTTAGAAATAAATTAGAAAAACAATTAAAATATTTTTCAAACTTCAAAAATACAAAAAAAAATTAGAAAAAAAAATTAGAAAAATAACAATTAGAAAAAATAAGAAAATTGGGAAAAAACAATTAGAAAAACAAACAGATAAAAAAAAGCAAAATAACCAATTAGAAAAATAACAATTAGGAAAAAAAATTAGGAAAAACAATTAGGAAAACCAATTAGGAAAACCAAATAGGAAAACCAAATAGGAAAACCAAATAGGAAAAACAATTAGGAAAACCAATAAGAAAAATCAATTAGAAAAAATAGCAATTAAAAAAATAACAATTAGGAAAAAAAATTAAGAAAAAAGTGTAGAAAAATTAAAAGAAATAGGAAAAATCATTAGAAAAAACAATTAGAAAAGACAATTAGAAAAACAACAATTAGAATCATACCAATTAGAAAACTCCCTCTGAACCTCGGGGTGTTTTATTGGCAAAGAGGCAAATTTCCTTCTTGTGATCTTGGTCACCTTTCTCTTCACCCAGCAGCCAGGTGATGACTTAGGTTTTCTGAACAGCAGATGTTCGAAGGAATTGGAAGGCAGAAGCTGGCCAAGGAAGCTGCCTCAGTAGCAGTGCAGGTTATAAATTCAGCCCAGGCAATCTGTTCTCCAGAACAGAGCTAAAGTGATTTAAAAGGTTCATCAAGGTCAATGAAGAAGACTGTGCAGGAGTGCTCCAAAGCACCAGCTGTCAAGGCTGTCAAGTCTTGCTAATGAACTGTGGAATCCATAGAAAACAAAACTAATGCTAGTTGAAGCCTGAAAAGCTTGGAAGCCTTTAGTGGGTGGCAGCTATTGATTTATTTGCGGTGATAATATCAGCTGTGCAGCACGGGACAATGCCTGCCTGCCTGCCTGCCTACAGCGGTAGTTGATACACTGCTGATGCCATTCATCACTGGCTTGAAAGCAACCCTGAAGAAAAGGACTTGAGGGTGCTGGTGGAGGAGAAGCTCAGCAGGAGCCAGCAGTGTGCACTTGAAGCCCAGAAAGCCAACCAGAGCCTGGGCTGAACCAAGAGAAGCAGAGCCAGCAGATTGAGGGAGGTGATTCTCCCTCTCTGCTCCACTCTGCTGAGACCCCACATGGAGTACTGCATCCAGTTCTGCAGCCCCTAGTACAGGAAGGATCTGGAGGTGTTGGAACGTGTCCAGAGAAGGGCCAGAAGGATGAGCAGAGGGCTGGAGCTGCTCTGCTATGAGGACAGACTGAGGGAGTTGGGGCTGTTCAGTCTGCAGAAGAGAAGGCTCTGAGGAGACCTCATTGTGGCCTTCCAGTATCTGAAGGGGGCTACAAGAAAGCTGGGGAGGGATTTCTGAGGGTGTCAGGGAGTGATAGGACTAGGTAGGGATGGACAAAACTAGAACTGGGTAGATCCAGCTTGGATGTTAGGAAGAAGTTCTTCCCCATGAGGGTGGTGAGAGACTGGCACAGGTTGCCCAGGGAGATGGTGGAAGCCTCATCCCTGGAGGTGTTTTAAGGCCAGTTTAGATGTGGCTCTCAGCAACCTGCTCTAGTATGAGGTGTCCATGCCCATGGCAGGGGGAGTTGGGACTAGATGATGCTTGGGGTCCCTTCCAACCCTAACAATTCTATGATTCATACAAATACCTAGCAGGATTGAAGCCCTCTTCATGAGCAAAGTGGTTGCTACATCTTTCTTTCTTTTTTTTTGTTTGCTTTCCTAATAAATCCTGTGGTTTAGCTTCAAAGAAACTGTGCAGACTGCTCCTGAGCCCAAGAGGAGCTAGGACTTTGTCTCTGGGCTAGTGTGGGTGTGAACAATCTCAGCTAGAATTGAAGTGATCTCTCTCACAACCTGAGTGTCTGCTTTGGAGGACGAGGAGGAGGCCTGTTTTGAACAGAAAATGCTATCTGATACTGCATTTTCTAGGGAGCCTACCACCAGTTTTGTCTTGGCTGTGTGAAAGGATGCTAACAGAATCAAGTTCCTCCCTGAAGTCAAAGGAGAAATGCAGAAGTTTTAGAGCTTTAGGGGATTTGGATTTGAGCTAAGCGTTAAGCTTCCTGTCCCTATAAAGACTGAGGACTTGTAATCACAGAATCACAGCAAGTTAAGGGTTGGAAGGGACCTCCAGAGATCATTGAGTCCAAGTTCCCTGCCAGAGTAGGATCACTTAGGGCAGGCCACACAGGAACACATCCAGGTTGGCTTTGAAGATCTCCAGAAAATGAGAATGCAGAAGCTGAACTCAAAGACTGTATTTAATTGCTGCAAAGTAGGCAAATATTACCTGCAAGTCTTGTCCACAGGCAGCAGCAGCTGAAAGAGCTGTGGAGAAAGGCAGGTTTGAACTTAAGCATTAGATTTCCCTTAAGTAGGTCATTAGGTCTCAAGCTGCACCAGGGGAAGTTCAGGCTCGAGATGAGGAGAAGGTTCTTCACAGAGAGAGTTGTTAAGCATTGGAATGTGCTGCCCAGGGAGGTGGTGGAGTCACCGTCCCTGGAGGTGTTCAAAAAAGGATTGGCTGTGGCACTTGTGGTTTAATTGTCAGGAGGTGTTGGGTGACAGGTTGGACTTGGTGACCTCTGAAGTCTTTTCCAACCTTATTGATTCTATGACTGTGCATCCACACTCATGTCTTGCATGGGAGAACAGCTCAGAACTCCACCTAGCTCCAGAGCCTGACATGGTCAGTGATCTCTGTCTGCACTCTGAGCCATTGAGCACTACCCTCTGGATGCAGCCAGCCACCCAATTCCTTATCCACCGATTTATGAGCTCTGTGCTTTGTTGGAACATTCCCCATGGCAACTGCTTGTCCATATTTTCCAATTTAGACTCTTAAATAAAACTCTGGGGCTTTGAATTGCAATTACTTTCTCTTAGCAAGCAATTAAACATAAAAATATTGGTTGCTGAGTGTCCCAGCTGTATTTGTGCTCTTAAGGTTTTATTTCACACAGTGACGATTGCAAGGATTTGTTTGCCCACCAAATCTTGAATCTGAGTGGGCTGAGAGAGTTTTATTCTTTTCCTGTGTCCAGAAAAATCTTTTCTGATGTGTCAATGCCAAACTTACACAGGCTGGGGAGCTGGGCAGGGAGAAATGGAATGAAATTCAACAAGGGTAAGGTCTTACACCTGGGAAAGAACAACCCCATGGATCAGTATAGGTTGGGGAATGACCTGTTGGAGGGCAGTGAAGGGGAAAAGGACCTGAGAGGTCCTAGTGGATGGAAGGTTGACCATGAGCCAGCATTGTGCCCTCGTGGCCAAGAAGACCAACAGTATTCTGGGGTGGATTAGAAGGGCTGTGGTCAGTAGGCCAAGAGAGACTCTTCTCCCCCTCTGCTCTGGCCCAGTGAGGCCAGAAAGAACCTTGAAGGACCATCCAGTCCAACCTGCCTGCCAGAGCAGGATCACCTGGAGTAAGTCACACAGGACTGCACCCAGCTGGGTCTTGAATATCTCCAGACAGGGAGACTCTACAACCCCATGGACAGCCTCTTCCACTCTTCTGCTACCCTCAAAGTGAAATAATTCTTCCTCCTGTTTCCATGGAACTTCCTATGCCGCAGGTTCCACCATTGCCCCTGTGCTGTCATTGGGCATCACCCAGCAGAGCCTGGCTCCAGCCTCTTGGCACTCACCCTGCACATCTTTATCAACATGAATGAGGTCTCCCCTTAGTCTCCTCCTCTCCAAGCTCAAGAGCCCTCAGCTCCCTCAGTCTCTCCTCATGAGGAAGATGTTCCACTCTCTTTATCATTTTTGTGGCTCTGCACTGGACTCTTTCAAGCAATCCCCTGAAGTCATTCTTGAACTGAGGGGCTCAGAACTGGACACAATATTCCAGATGCAGCCTCACCAATGCAGGGTAGAGAGAGGAGAACCTCTCTCAACCTCCTAACCACAGCCCTTTCAGTATACCCCAGACCCCTTCTATGCATCAGCCATGAGTACAGTGTTAGTGTTTTTGTGGTGTGTCCTAAGACTGGTTTAAGGCTATAATCTCAGTTAAACCTTCACAATGGGAATCAAAATTACTTGGCCTTACTTCATCTTGCAGATATCAACATGTTCAAAGACTATTTGACCATATCTTAGCAAGGAACAAATCCTGTTAAGCAGTTGAAGCAAAATCCTAAATCATGCCTGTGTGACCTCTTTTTTTCCCCCACTGCCTTGAAATGAGTTTAATGACTCACTAGCTAGCACAGGGGCAGTTCTTCCCTCCTTCTGGCAAAAGAAAAATGCCACAAATGTAAGAGGATTATTATCATCATTAGGATTCTTTCTACATTAATAAGTTTAAGTGGAACCTTGGAAGATAATTTCCTGTAGAATACATTGCACTCTACCTTGACTCTAGCTTGGGATCCCTCCCTGCAGCCAGCCCAGATGAGGCAGATGAAAAGACTCCAGAGCTAATCAGGCAAGGCTTTATTTAGGCAAATGTAATGCTGTTACTAATGAACAAGATGGCATCCTGGCTATGATTAGAAATGCTGTGTCCAGCAGCAGCAGGGAGGGGATTGTCCCCTGGGACTCAGCACTGGTGAGGCCACACCTGGAGTATTGAATCCACTTTTGGGCACCTCAAGACAAGAGAGACGTGGAGGTGCTGGAGCCAGGGCAGAGAATAGAATAGAATAAATCAGGTTGGAAGAGACCTTCGAGATCATCATGTCCAACCTATCATCCAACACTACCCAATCAACTAAACCATGCAACCAAGCATCCTGTCAAGAGGGCAAGGAAGCTGGGAAGGGCCTGGAGAATAAATCTGATGAAGAGCAACTGAAGGAGCTGGGGATGGTTAGTGTGGAAAAGAGGAGGCTGAGGGGAGACCTCATTGCTCTCTACAGCTACCTGAAAGGAAGCTGTGGAGAGGTTGGTGCTGGTCTCTTCTCACAGGTAATTAGTGATAGAACAAGAGGGAATGGCCTCAAGCTGTGACTGGATAGCTTTAGACTGGACATTAGGAAACATTTTTTCATGGCAAGAGTGGTCAGGGATTGGAATGTGCTGCCCAGGGAGGTGGTGGGATCCCCAAGCCTGGCTGTGTTTCAGGGTGGTTTGGATGTGGTGCTTGGGGGCTATAGTTTAGGGGTGACCCTTGTAGAGTAGGGTTCTGGGTTGGACTTGTTGATCCTGAGGGTCTTTTCCAACCTGCATGTTTCTGTGCAAGATCAGAATATCTGGCCTTCACCTGCTGCTAAGAATATCTTCTTAGAATCATAGAATCAATAAGGTTGGAAGAGACCTCAAAGATCATCAATTCCAACTTGTCACACAAGACCTCATGACTACTTCAGGCAGCATTTATGCTCTTCTTAAATGCTACTGCTTTCCAGAGTTGTTTATGAGTGTATCTTCCCATGAGTAACTGTTTGACAGTTAGAGCAGATTCTTGGACAAGAAATAATACTCACTATAGAGATCTGCTTTGCAGTGGCTGAAGAAAGTCACTCAGTTATTCTTGCATGGAGGTTTGCAGTTGTCTGAGGCATGGCTCTCAAGAAGGGCCTGGAAGCTTTAATGATTTTATTCAGTTCCTTCCTGATGAAGGAAACTAATAAACATCCATCCTGCATGGGTGGACTGGGAAGGGTTTCTTCTGGACAAACAACTCTTTTGTGGGACTTAAAGTGTGATCATTTCAGGAAAACAGAGAATATTAACTTCTCAGGCAAACAGTTTCCCCACCACAGGCAATAAATTTTGGAAGAAACCTCTGTATCTTTTTCTTTTCACTTGACCAAAAGAGTCCTTCAGAGGTGCAGTGGTTTGTTACCTGCAGTGGAGATGCCACTTTTCATTTACAACCTTTTGGAATTTGCCAAACACCACAACTGGACATCTGAGCAGGCAAAAAAAAACCCAAACCAATAATCAAATCTAAGAGCTCTTCAACACACCAGCAGAATGAAAATGTAGCAGGGAGAAAATGTCTTGTCTAGAGCCTAAGAATTTGTCACTTGAATATCTGGATAGAGAAATACTAACACCACCCCCTCCTCCCCCCCCAACATTTCAGTAGGTGACAAATAAGAGTTAAAATGTTACCAATTTAATGAACAATCAATTATGAGAGCAGCCCTGTGGAGAGGGACCTGGGAGCCCTGATGGAGAACAAGTTATCCATGGGACAGCAATGTGCCCTGGTGGCCAAGAAGGCCAATGGGATCCTGGGGTGCATTAACAAGAGTGTGGCCAGCACATCCAGGGAGGTTCTCCTCCCCCTCTACTCTGCCCTGCTGAGACCTCACCTGGAATATTGCATCCAGTTCTGGGCTCCCCAGATCAAGAGGGAGAGTGATCTGCTGGAGAGGGTCCAGCAGAGGGCTACAAAGGATGCTTAGGGGACTGGAGCACTGCCTGGTGAGGAGAGGCTGAGGGAACTGGGGCTTTTGAGTCTGGAAAAGAGAAGACTGAGAAGGGCTTTACTAAATGTTTATAAGTATCTGAGGGCTGGAGGTCAGTGCTGTGAATAAGAGACAGGGCTCAGTCTGATTCAGGCCAGGTGTCCACTTTGTTATGCAACATCTTTTCTTTATAAAAGACAACACAGCAAAGAAGCAGTTTGTGATTGGTTACAGAAAGTGTATCACACAGGTACCTACATCTTATCAAGGTTTTAGCAAGCATCAAAGATAAATTAAGAGATCAGGGACTCTCTTATAACGATCTGTGATACGTGTGAAGTCTTACACATCCAGGTCAAAACAACCCTTTGTAATCAGGTATCTGTGCTCTCTCAACTACACTGCTGCATTGTGTTCCCATGGTTTACGAGCCATCAAGGCTAGCACTGGCTCCTCTTACCAGTCTAGCAGTGCTTAGAGCTCTGCTCTCCAAGTTTTAACCCTTCATTTCCCCCTTTCTATTATATAACAAGAATCCTCTCAACAGAGGGATTAATCAAACCTCATAAGCATTACAATAGACAAGGTAAAAAAGGTGGCAAAAAGGAATAAAGCAGTAAAAGCACACATAATTGTTTTAAGAAGACTACAAATCCAGCAAGAAAGTCCCCAGTTACCAAGCAATTTGGAAGATGAAGGAACTGGCCACTTAGCCAGAGGCAGTCCTACTAAAGTAGAAAAAGGGGTCCTCAGAAGCAGCAGTAGCCAGGCACAAGGTGTCTTGGCCAGTTGCATTAACAAGGGTAACCCATACTTTAGTTTTTGAGAAGGGAAGGGACTACAAGGATTCCAAAAATCCCTATTCCAAATATCATTAAATAAGCAAAACAGAAACATGCTCAGAGTTCCCAGGAGATCGATCAGAAATCTGCAGCTTGCTGTCTCGATTACTCCTTTTCAGCTTCCTCCTTTGGAGAGGATAAAGGCTCTTGAAAAGGTTGAATGTTCTTGGCTGGAATCCACCGAGGGCCTCTTTCTGTGGAAACACAAGCATATCCTCTGCCCCATGTTACTGAAGAGTGTGGCCCTAAAATCTTTGCTGTTTCAGGGTCTCGAATTAGCACTGGTGCTTTTTCCTCACGTTTCAAAAGAAGCATTACTGCTAAGATGTCTAACGACAGCAGGGCTCCTGGTCAGGAAGGAAGGGACAGGCTCTGCTCACTTGCTCCCTGGGATAGCACAAGGAGCAATGGATGGAAGCTGCAGCACAGGAGGTTCCACCTCAACACAAGGGGGAACTTCTTTACTGTAAGGCTCACAGAGCACTGGGACAGGCTGCCCAGAGAGGTTGTGGAGTCTCCTTCCCTGGAGACTTTCAAGGTCTGTCTGGATGCATTCCTGTGCGACCTGAGCTAGATTGTATGGTCCTGCTCTGGCAGGGGCATTGGACTCAATCTCTTTGGGTCCCTTCCAACCCCTGACATCCTGTGAACTCCTGATCCTTCATCATTTAAAGACCACATAACACTCATTTCACAGCAAGTCTTTGTTTCATGAGGGCTGAATGTGATTGTCTGTATCAAAGGCTTTCCTCCTAAACTAAAATACATTTGACATTTAGAGTCTGGTTTATGCTAAAGCTCCAGAAATGGTTTATTTGGCTTAAGAACTTGTATTTCATTTGGGAAATAACTTGAAAATATCACTCCAAGTGATTTTTTTCAGGACCCTTAGCACCATGATGACAGAACTTCACTGTCAGCAAATGCAGTAACAAGATCCTGACTTTAAGTGAAACCATTGCACAAAGGGTGCAGGGTACCATTGCTGTCTTTCATAGGCTAATACATACACTAACTTCCCCCTGCCTATAGAATGAATCATTGTAAAGTTCTTACCACCAATTTAATCAGGAACAAACCCCTGTGTGACTGCAGTCAAGATCTTGGAATGATGGGATTGAATAGACCAGGTTGGAAGAGACCTTCAAGATCATTGCATCCAGCCCATCAAGCAGGTTGGAAAAGACCTCAGAGATCAAGTCCAAGCTATTACCTAATACCTAACACCTCATGACAACTAAACCATGGCTTCAAGTGTCAGATCCAATCCTTTCTTGAACACCTCCATGGATGGTGACCCCCCACCACCTCCCTGGGCACATTCCAATGGCCAATCACTCTTTCTGGGAAGAGCTTTCTCCTCCCCTCAAGCCTAAACTTCCCCTTGTGCAGCTTAAGACTGTGTTCTCCTGTTCTGTTGCTGGTTGCCTGGGAGAAAAGACCAACCTAGCTCCTAGTCTAAAAACCTGTTAATAGTTAGAATAGTAAAGAACACAATAGTGCAGTTAGAATAGCCATTAGAAGTGTCCAAAAATCCAGATCAATGTTTGTCTAAGTAATAATGAGCAGACAAACCTCAAAGGTGCAACAGACACAGCCTGTTTGACAAGGTGTAGTGGTTTGGAGGGGCCATCAACCCTCCTCCTACCTAACCGGGGGGCCAGCAGGCCCCCCGGCCTTTGTGGTCACCACCACCAACACCCAGTGTGCACCAGGGGCACTCACCAGTGATGAGAGGAGGATCCTCCAGCCCAGATGGGCTCAGCTTAGGGCTGCTGCCCTTCCTGGTGGGGATTAAATAGGGCAGCTGGTGGGGAGGGCCAAGTGGCCACACCTGGGGTGGGAGGAGACTCCAATATAGCCCAGGTGCTCTGGGATTTGAGGGGAAAAAGGGGGAAAATAGGTCAGGTGAGGGACTTTTAGGGTGTTGGGTGCTGGTGGGGCTGGGGGGGAATGGAAAAAAGAGGTGAGTAGATTCTGATTAAATGTTGGGAGGTTCTTCCCCATGAGGGTGGTGAGACACTGGCACAGGTTACCCAGGGAGGTGGTGGAAGCCTCATCCCTAGGAGTTTTTAAGGCCAGGCTGGACATGGCTCTGGGCAAACTGATGTAGTGTGAGGTGTCCCTGCCCATGGCAGGGGGATTGGAACTAGATAATCCTTGAGGTCCCTTCCAACTCCAACAATTCTATGGTTCAAAAACAATTTTGCAGCTTAGGCTGGATGTTAGGAAGAAATTCTTCCCAGCAAGAGAGATTGGCCATTGGAATGTGCTGCCCAGGGGGTGGTGGAGTCACCATCCCTGGAAGTGATTAAAATAAGACTGGATGAAGCACTGAGTACCATGGTTTAGTTGATTAGATGGTGTTGATTGGACTCTTCAATTAATGAAGACAGTTATTGAAGCATTAGGGTCTGAACTGGATGGGTTACAGTTATTACTTGTGTTGTGCAAAGAAAACACGTGTCTGTCAGTATCATCAAGCATGAATTTTTGTCTCAAGACTGAGAATCATTCAATGTTTCGTTGCTTTTCTTCACTTCTGCATGTCTGAAACTGGGTTTATCTCAGCTGAGGCGAGCTTGCTGTGCCCCCCATCGAGCCAGACAGCTGCATGCCACTTGGACACTAACAGCCCCAGAGCTCAGCTCTGATGGAAGACAGACAGAGTTCCCCATGAGGGAGCTGGGGTTGCTCAGCCTGGAGAAGAGGAAGCTGAGGGGAGACCTTCTTGCTCTCTACAACTACCTGAAGGGAGGTTGCAGCCAGGTCTCTTCTCCCAGGCCACCAGCACCAGAACAAGAGGACACAGTCTCAAGCTGTGCCAGGGGAGGTTTAGGCTTGGTCTTAGAAATAAGCTCTTCCCAGCAAGAGAGATTGGCCATTGGCGTGTGCTGCCCAGGGAGGTGGTGGAGTGGATGTCCCTGGAGGTGTCTAAAAGACTCCATGAGGTACTTAGTGGTCTAGTTGATCAGATAGGGTTGGGTGATGGGTTTGACTTCATGATCTTGGAGGTCTCTTCCAACCTGGCTGATTCTGTGCTTCTGTGACTCGGAGCATTCTTACCAGAGAGGCTTCAGACCAGAGAATGGTGTGCTGCTAATGTTACATTTGGAAGTCACAGAGCCCTGGTAATCCTTGTGTTCATGAAAATCTCAATTTTTACCTTGACTCCACACTTGCTCACATGCCCTGCAAGCCAGCTGAAAAAAAATAGAAGATGCTTAAGCTGTAAGGTTTGATTTCTTTAATCAACAAAGAGATTAAAGGAAGTTGCATATAAAACCCCCCCAACAAGCCAACAAACAAAACAACAGACAACAGAGTGTTTGTTATTTCTGTCTTCCCAAAAAAACACTGACTTGGATTTATTTGTGCACTGCTGGCAGTTATAGAAGCAATAAAGAGATTGCAGCAGGGCTTACTAGACATGAATATAAATTTGTCAGCATTTTCTCCTATAGAAAAGCTTACACTCTCTGAAATAGTTCCATTATCAGGGATTCCTCAAGAATCATCCTCTTCTTTCAGTTCAAGGATTAATTCCTCAGTCTCTGTTCACAGAAGTGTGCATTTGGCTAGATTATATCAGAGAATTGTTAGGGCTGGAAGGGACCTCAAGGATTATCCAATTCCAAGACCCCTGCCATGGGCAGGGACACCTCACACTACAGCAGGTTGCTTAGAACCACATCCAGCCTGGCTGCAAAAACCTCCAGGAATGAGGCTTCCACCACCTCCCTGGGCAACCTGTGCCAGTCTCTCACCACCCTCATGGGGAAGAACTTCTTCCTAACATCCAATCTGAATCCACCCATATCACAGAATCACAGAATGTTAGGAGCTGGAAAGGACATTGAGAGATCATTCAGTCTGACCCCCTTGCCAAACCAGGATCACCTACATCAGATCACACAGGAAGATGTCCAGGTGGGTCTTGAACATCTCCATAGAGGGAGACTCCACAACCCCCCTGGGCAGCCTGTTCCAGTGCTCTGTCACCCTTGATATATGGTCCTGTGGTCCTGCTCTGGCAGGGGTGTGGGACTCAGTCATCTCTGGAGGTCCCTTCCAACCCCTAATATCCTGTGATCCTGCTGTATTTCCAATAAAAAAATGAAAGGTGTTTCTATTTGATATGCTACTTTCCTATCAGTAGCATGACAATACACAAGTACATGCCAGGGAAAATCCCTCCTGCTACACAATTTTGTTGTTCTCATAGAATCATAGAATGCTTTGGGTTGGAAGGGACCTCCAGAGTTCATCTAGTCCAAACCCCACTGCAGTCAGCAGGCACATCCTCGACTAGATCAGGTTGCCCAGAGCCCTGCTGAGCCTCTCCTTGACTATCTCCAGGAACGGGGCCTCAACTACCTCCTTGAGCAACCTCTTCCAGTGTTCTACCACCCTCATGGTAAAGGGCTTGTTCCTAACATCCAATCTAAATCTGCTCTTATAGAATACATAGAATAGACCAGGTTGGAAGAGACCTTCAAGATCATCAAGTCCAACCCCTCAACCAATCCAACACCACCTAAACAACTAACCCATGGCACCAAGCACCCCATCAAGTCTCCTCCTGAACACCTCCAGTGATGGTGACTCCTCCACCTCCCCAGGCAGCCTATTCCAATGGGCAATCACTCTCTCTGTATAGAACTCCTTCCTAACATCCAGCCTAAACCTCCCCTGGTGCAGCCTGAGACTGTGTCCTCTTGTTCTGGTACTGGCTGCCTGGGAGAAGGGACCAACATCCCCCTGTCTACTCTCATTGCAAACCATTGCTCCTCATCCTATCCCTGCAGGCCTTTGCAAACAGTCCCTCTGCAGCCTTCTTGTAGCCCCCTTGAGGTACTGAAAGGTCATAATTAGGTCTCCCCTAATAATTAGTAACAAAGGTGCTAGAAATATTAATTCCTGGTCAAGTAAGAGCAGTTACAAGAGCTTTGGGCTTGCCTAGGCTCTGCTGTCTGGGTTTCTGCTTATCTGAGTGTCCTGTAGAAGAGAGGGAGGAGGACATAAGGGAAATTAAAGCATTGCAGTTTCAAAGAGTGACTTTGAAACACACATGCTAGCCTGTAGGCACTTGTTAAGAATGAGAACATCAGTGCATTACTAAATGAGTTTTACACTCAGAGACTTGTCTTAAATCCATTGTGTCAATGGTGGGGGGGTTTTAAACATATTTTTTTCCCCCAGTTGCATAATTTTTCATCAGCTTCTTGATGGTCCCTACTAAAAAATAACCCAAAATGCAGCAATATTGTGTGTCCCAGATCCGCCACTCCTCAGGGTGACTGTGCTCTTGCAGCCATGGTTTTGCAGAGAAGACATCCTTGAAAACCACCCACCTTCTGTCTGTGCTCTGACAGCTGCCTTAATGCAATCAGCCAAGAAGGAGCTTACACGCACAGGAGAGAGCTGCAGGCTCTGCCTCACTGTTGTCTAAGACTGGCTGCCCAGAAGCCAACGTGTGTCCTCCTCACAGGTGTCTGAGCAAGGGTAAAAAGAAAGAAAATACAAAGAAATATGGATGAAAAAAGATCTAAACAACCCTTTCTCTCATCTCTTCAAAGGTAAAGGAGAGTGGTGAGGAAAATTAGTTAATAAAGAAAAAAGAAAGGTCTTAAGGGGGAAGGTGTCTGGGAAAAACAGGGAATAGAGTAGAATAGAATAGAGTAGAATCGAGTAGAATAGAATAGAATAGAATAGAATAGAACAGAACAGAATAGAGTAGCATAGAATAGAGGAGAATAGAATAGAATAGAATAGGAGTAGAATAGAATAGAATAGGATAGACTAGACTAGACTAGACTAGCCTGGACTAGACTAGACTAGACTAGACTAGAATAGAATAGAATAAACCAGGTTGGAAGAGACCTTCAAAATCATCACATCCAACCTATCATCCAACACCATCTAATCAACTAAACCATGGCACCAAGCACCCTACCAAGTCACCTCCTATACACCTCCAGTGATGGCAACTTAGATGTCAAAAGTCAGGTGGAGAAGCCCAATTCCACCATCAGAATTCATGTTGAGCTGCTAGTGTTCCTAGATGTTTCCCTGAGGAATCACAGAGTCCGAGTTACAACTCTGATGAGCTTCTTGTGAAGGGGAAAAGGACCTAGGGGGGGTCCTAGTAGATGGAAGTTTGACCATGAGCCAGCAATGTGCTCTTGTGGCCAAGAAGGCCAATGGTATCCTAGGGTGAATTAGTAGGGGTACGACCAGTAGGTCAAGAGAGGTTCTTCTCCCTCTCTATTCTGCTCTGGTGAGGCCACATCTGGAATATTGTGTCTAGTTCTGGGCCCCTCAGTTCAAGAGAGACAGTGAGCTGCTTGACAGAGTTCAGCATAGAGCCAAGAGGATGATGAAGGGAATGGAACATCTTCCTTATAAGGAGAGACTGAGGGACCTGAGGGCTCTTTAGCTTGGAGAAGAGGAGACTGAGAGGTGACCTCATTCATGCTTATAAAGATGTAAAGGGTGAATCCTGAGAGGATGGAGCCAGGCTCTGCTGGGCAATGCCCAGCGACAGGACAAGGAACAATGGGTGGAAGTTGAGGCATAGGAAGATCCATGGAAACATGAGGAAAAATCATTTCACTGTGAGGGTGACAGAACCCTGGAACAGGCTGCACAGGGGGGTTGTGGAGTCTCCCTCTCCAAAGGAGAAGAGCCATGAGGATGAGCAGAGGGTTGGAGCTCCTCTCCTATGAGGACAGACTGAGGGAGTTGGGGCTGTTCAGTATGGAGTAGAGAAGGCTCCAAGGAGACCTAATTGTGGCCTTCCAAGAAAGCTGGGGAGGGACTTTTGAGGGTGTCAGAGAGTGATAGGACAGGGGGGAACTGAGCAAAACTAGAAATGGGTAGATTCAGATTGGATGTTAGGAAGAAGTTGTTCCCTATGAGGGTGGTGAGACACTGGCACAGGTTGCCCAGGGAGGTGGTGGAAGCCTCATCCCTGGAGGTTTTTCAGGCCAGGCTGGATGTGGCTCTGGGCAACCTGCTGTAGTGTGAGGTGTCCCTGCCCATGGCAGGGGGATTGGAACTGGCTGATCCTTGAGGTCCCTTCCAACCCTAACAATTCTGTGATTAGCACTTATAGGGTGAAAAAAGGAGCTGCAACCAACAAATGGTGCTGGCTCTTTGTAAGAGGTGATAACAGTGCCATTTCTTATACCACAGGCTGGAGGAGTTGAGCTGAATTATACATTACAGACATTTTACCCATTCTGCAATGCCTGTGTTGAAAGCCATTATCTTCAGTCCTTGGGGAACTGCAAAGAACCAGAGACATGGAAGCTTAGAAGAGAGAAGAAGAAGAAGGGTGGAAAAAAAAAGAATTAAAACTTTTTTTTTTTGGCTAGAAGCAAATTGTAGTTTATTATTCAGCTCAGCTCCACTCTGTTCCACTTTCAGAGTTTCCTTGCCTGTTCCACTTAAAGAGCAAATGATGGCATGAAAAAGAAAGAGGCCTTTAAAGTAGGATTTCTTCAGGGGGACAGGTAAGGTCTCTGGAGTTTGGAGTAACTTTAAAGGAGCTGAATTTGCCACAATAGGTTAGACAACTTTGTTTAGCCCTTTATCCCCCCCTTTTTTCCCCCCTCTTTTAAAAGATATTTCTACCTATGAAACAAACTTAATTCACCAAACCTTATAGCCATTAGTGTTGACAAGTGCTGGTTATGTCTACACCTGGGAGCTACTTATTTTGGACTCCTATTACAAGACGAATTAAGTTGAGAACATACTCTAGGTCACTCTCTGAGTCTACATCAAGCCAAGGGTTTTCATTGTAGGGAACAAGTGATCAGGAGTAGCCAGCATGGATTTGCCAAGGGGAAATCATGCTTGGCTAATCTGACAGCATTCTATGATGTCTTCAAGCTGCACCAGGGGACATTTAGGCTGGAGGTGAGGAGAAAGTTCTCCACAGAAAGAGGAACTGGCCATTGGGATGTGCTGCCCAGGGAGGTGGTGGAGTCCCCATCCCTGGAGGTGTTCAAAAAAGGCTTGGATGTGGCACTTGGAGCCATGGTCTAGCTGTCAGGAGGTGTTAGGTATTAGGTGATAGGTTGGACTTGATGATCTCTGAGGTCTTTTCCAACCTGGCTGATTCTATGATTCTATGAATGGGTTGATGCAAGGGGACCAGTGGATGTAGTCCGCCTTGACCTTAGTAAGGCTTTTGACACTGTCTTCTACAACACCCTTAAGAGCAAGCTCAGGAAGTGTGGGATAGAAGAAGAGACAATGAGATGGATTAGGAACTGGTTACGCAATAGAGAGTAAAGAGTGGTGGTCCATGGTGTCAAGTCCAGATGGAGAGCTGTAACCAGTGGTGTCTCCCAGGGATCAGTGCTGGATCCAGTCCTGTTCATCATCTTCATCAATGGTATTGATGAAGGGACAGACAGAGAGAGTCTGGTCAGTGAGTTTGCTGATGATACCAAACTTGGCTTGGCTGAGACACCTGAAGACTGTGTGGCCATTCAGCAAAACCTGGACAGATTGAGAGCTGGGCAGAGAGGAACCT
The DNA here is from genome assembly GCF_014839835.1 of Dryobates pubescens. Classification (NCBI taxonomy): domain Eukaryota; kingdom Metazoa; phylum Chordata; class Aves; order Piciformes; family Picidae; genus Dryobates; species Dryobates pubescens. Next base: position 43,844,860 of record NC_071616.1, on the reverse strand, counting down.
GATGAGGTTCAACAAGGGTAAGTGCAGAGTCCTGCATCTGGGCAGGAAGAATAAACTGCAGCAGTACAGGTTGGGAGGTGACAGGTTGGACTTGATGATCTTTGATGCCTCTTCCAACCTTGGTGATTTGGTGATTCTGGGATCTGCTGGAGAGCAGCCCTGTGGAGAAGGACCTGGGAGACCTGGTGGATAGCAAGTTCTGCATGGGACAGCAATGTGCCCTGGTGGCCAAGAAGGCCAATGGGATCCTAGGGGGCATTCAGTTTTGGGCTACTCAGTTCATGAGGGACAGGGATTTGCTGGAGAGAGTCCAATGAAGAGCTACCAGGATGATTGAGGGAATGGAGCACTGCCCTGTGAGGCAAGGCTGAGAGCCCTGAGGCTGATTAGTCTGGAGAACAGAAGATTGAGAGGAGATTTAATAAATGCTTATCAATATCTGAGAGCTGGGTGTCAAGAGGGAGGGGACAGGCTCTGCTCAGCTGCACCCTGGGATAGGACAAGGCAATGGATATAAACTCCAGCACAGGAGGTTCCACCTCAACATGAGGAGGAACTTCTTCACTGTGAGGGTCACAGACCCCTGGAACAGGCTGCCCAGAGAGGTTGTGGAGTTCCTTCTCTGGAGACTTTCAAGGCCTGTCTGGATGTGTTCCTGTGCTGGATTCTATGCTCCTGCTCTGGCAGGAGGCTTGGACTTGATGATCTTCAGCGGTCCCTTCCAATCCCTAACATCCTGTGAGCCTGTGAAATGCTACAAATTCTATGACCCAAATGTTAGCTATTTTAACTCATAATTATGCATTGAACAAAACAGCAACAAAAGCCTGAGCAGAGCTCACATTTACAACTGGAATACTTGCATGAGGATAAGTTTGACAACTTCACACTCCAGTGAAGTAATACCTTGATGAAATGGTTCACTGGAAGCAGATGCTAGCTGGTGGGATAAAACGCCTGTGGCGAGTTTAAGCAACTTCCAATCTACCTCATGTAAGCCTATGCCTGACAGCAAAAGTAGAAATGCCCTCCCAGCCTTTCTGTTGCTTACCCCAACACAGGTAGCATACGTTTTCTGATTAACTTTTGGTGTGGTAGAAGCTGCTGCAAGCTGAGAGGTTGCTAAGGATTTTTGCAAGCAAGGGAAAGGATATTTGAGGCAAAAAAACCCATCTAGTGAAATAGGGCATGTTTATCAACTCTGACAGAGCATAGCAGAGGGTCTGTCTGAATTGAAGAGGAACACATATTGGCATTTCCATTTCTTAAGGCCTGTGTTCATGTCACAAGTTAGAATCATAGAATTGTTAGGGTTGGAAGAGGCCTCAAGGATCAGCCAGTTCCAACCCCTCTGCCATGGGCAGGGACACCTCACACTACAGCAGGTTGCTCACAGCCACATCCAGCCTGGCTGCAAAAACCTCCAGGGATGAGGCTTCCACCACCTCCCTGGGCAACCTGTGCCAGGCTCTCACCACCCTCATGGGGGAGAACTTCTTCCTAACATCCAATCTGAACCTCCCCATTTCTAGTAGTGCTCCATTCCCCCTAGTCCCATCACTCCCTCACACCCTAACTTATAAGGATTAAGTATCAGAAAAAAACCCAAAGCAAACCTGGCAACCATAGTCAGTGCATTACCTGGGAAAATACAGGATGAAAGCAAATTCTTCACTCTGAGGGTAGCAAGACTCTGGAATGGATTGTCCAGAGAGGCTGTGGATGCCCCCTCCCTGGAGATGGTGAAGACCAGGTTGGATGGGGCCTTGAGTAACCTGGTCTAGTTGAGAGACATCCCAGCCCATGGCAGGGAGGTTGGATTAGATGGTCTCTAAGGTCTCTTCCAGCCCAGGCCATTCTATGATTCTATGAAATGTCTCCACCATGAGGAATTTAACAAATTTCTGCTTCACTAAATTATGTATTTAACAAACAAACAAACAAACAAACAAACAAACAAACAAACCCAACAGTCTAAAGCAGAGCAGAGAACCACCTCAATACTGAAAATGAAAAACTGTTATCCTTTCATCTGTGCTCAAAGGATTTATGAAAGTTAGCAGAGAGCAATCAGAATACAGAATAACCCAGGTTGGAAAAGACCTTTGAGATCATCAAGTCCAACCTATCACCCAACACCATCTCGTCAACTAAACCATGGCAATAAGTGCCTCATTCGGGCTCATTTTTAAACACCTCCAGGGATGGTGACTCCACCACCTCCCTGGGCAGCACATTCTAAAGGCCACTTACTCTTTCTGTGAAGAATTTCTTCCTAACATCCAGCCTAAACCTCCCCTGGTGCAGCTTGAGACTGTGTCCTCTTGTTCTGTCACAGGTTTCCTGGGAGAAGAGACCAACCCCCACCTGGCTATGATCTCCCTTCGGGTAGATGTAGATGGCAACAAGGTCTCCCCTGAGCCTCCTCTTCTCCAGGCAAAACCAACCATGAACAAATCTCAACCAAGCTCAGTCTAGCCTCAAGGAAAACTCTTGTGTTCATTGTCACTTATCCAAGCTCCTGGATTCCCTTGGGTTCACCTCCATTTGCTGCGGCAGCCGTAAATAAAGTGTGTCCAGCTCAATTGTAGGCTGACTCTTCGAGCCTTAGCTTTTTGCTGGCATCCTCAAAACACCAGCTGTTGTACTTCTTTAAAGCTTTCATACATTTTGAGCATGCCAAGAAAGAGATTATATAACATCTTGCCAGAGACCTTGACTGGAACGCCAGTCGAGGAAGTCATCCTGAAGAGCAGCCCAGTTCTCAGATGGCAAAAGCTTTCACTCAGATGGCTCTCACAAGGACCCCACTGAGAATCAGACCTGAGGTAAATGCAATTGCAGAAGAAAAACAACGAAGGTTGGTTTATTCTTCAACTGATTTCAATCCCATGCCTTTTGTATGAGTTTAGCAAAATAAAGTTGGTGAGGGGCTTGGAACACAAGCCCTATGAGGAGAGGCTGAGGGAGCTGGGGTTGCTTAGCCTGGAGAAGAGGAGACTCAGGGGTGACCTTATTGCTCTCTACAACTACCTGAAGGGAGGCTGTAGACAGGCGGAGGTTGGTCTCTCCTCCCAGGCAACCAGCACCAGAACAAGAGGACACAGTCTCAGGTTGCACCAGGGGTGGTTTAGACTGGAGGTTAGGAGGAAGTTTTACACAGAGTGATTGCCCATTGGAATGGGCTGCCTGAGGAGGTGGTGGAGTCACCATCACTGGAGGCATTCAGGAGGAGACTTGACAGGATGCTTGATTGCATGGTTTAGTTCGTTGGGTGGTGTTGGATGATAGGTTGGACACGATGATCTTGAAGGTCTCTTCCAACCTGGTTTATTCTATTCTATTCTATTCTATTCTATTCTATTCTATTCTATTCTATTCTATTCTATTCTATTCTATTCTAAAACTATCTCTAAATCTGTGTGTGTTCAGCCCTGGGTCTTAGCAAGAGTATTCCCCCAACAGCCTTCAACAGAAAAGAGCAAACTTCCTTTGATGCAAACTTTGTCACCCATTAAATACACCCAGAGTACACACACCCAGGCAAACTCCTGACCTCCTGAAACGAAATGATCCTCTTCCTCTGCACCAGCTTGAAAATGATTTGACAAATTGGGATAAGCTCAATTTATCCTAGTTTTCCAGATTAAGTATTATTAAAATCCTCTGTAGTTTTTCTTCATTTATTTATTTATTTGGAGTAACCTTTCTGTAGCTTTCCTCTCCTCTTGTCCTTGAGAGGATCATCACTCTTTCTTTTGTTGTTTTCTCCTTGGGACATTAGGGAAACATTGAAGAATCCTTATTTAAATAAAAGAGAGAACAAACCCTATTATGCTTTGATATTTGCTGACACCATTTGGTTTTCAAAGCTATTTACTTTGTCATTGTTTTGGTAACATCGAAATGAGGCCTATTTTTTTTTGTTACTGACATGAAAATAAAGAACATTGGGGATTGCTCTCCACATCCCTTTGGCAAACTACTTTTGGTGCAAGCACCTTGTTGTTTCAGGACAGGGAAAATTAATCAGAGAGTTTTTAATAGTCATACAGAACCTTTTAAATGTGGGGGAAACCACATATCGAGGTCAATATGAAGGGGCACAGTCTAAATGGTTCTAACTAAAACCATGGAATGGAATGGAATGGAATGGAATGGAATGGAATGGAATGGAATGGAATGGAATGGAATAGAATGGAATGGAATGGAATAGAATAGAATGGAATGGAATGGAATAGAATAGAATAGAATAGAATAGAGCAGAGCAGGTTGGAAAAGACCTTCAAGATCATCGAGTCCAACCTATCACCCAACACCATCTGATCAACTAAACCATGGTGCTGAGTGCCTCATCCAGGCTCTTTTTAAACACCTCCAGTGATGGTGACTCCACTACCCCCCTCCAGAAATCACATATTGAAGTCAATATGAAGTGGCACAATCTAAATGGTTCTAAATAAAACCATAGGATAGAATAGAATAGAATGGAATGGAATGGAATGGAATGGAATGGAACAGAATTAAGCAGCACCCTCTAATCAACTAAACCATGGCACCGAGTGCCTCATCCAGCCTTTTCTTAAACACTTCCAGTGATGGTGACTCCACCACCTCCCTGGGCAGTACATTCCAATGACCAATCTCTCTTTCTGTCACATACATAGAAAACATCTGTTTGGAAGAGACCTCAAAGATCATCCAGTCCAGTCCTCAACCCATCCAAACCATTGTTTGGATGTGTTGCTTGGGGCTATGGTTTAGAGGTGAGCCTTGTAGAGTAGGGTTCTGGGTTGGCCTTGGTGATCCTGAGGTCCTTTTCCAACCTGTATGTTTCTGTGATTCTGTGACCTCAGTTTAGTCACTGACTTCAACCAAGCTGGTTTCTTGTGCCTCTAAAGCCTTCACACTTGCTCTGCTGGTATCCTACCTGCGTCTCGTGCTTCCTTTGGAACAGTGTTTCACCATGTTCCTTGTCCCTCTGTCCTTTCAGTTCCTGTTTTTGACTCCTTTGATATCCCTTTATGCTCCATCTGAGCCCTGGTTTTGAAGGTTTCACTTCTGACCAAATGCATTTTCTTCATGTCTTTTTTTTTTTTTTCCCCCTCTCTTATATAATGCTTCTTGAAGTGAAAAAGTGGTCATGAAATGAAGGAAAAAAATGTATGTCCTATAAATATGAGGTAGCATAACCCATGATGCTGTCCAAAGCAGATAAATTAATTGATTTGGAGAAATTAAATATTGATACTGTGCTCGCAGGGCCAGCACAAAACTAAGACGTTTTGCCAATTTTGCACGGCCCCCTGAGAGCTGATGGGGAGAGATATTGAAGTATAAGTAGGACAAGAGGCTAAAAGAGAGGAGTTTGTAGCTGCTGCACCAGGATTGTAAACTACAGCACAGGAGGTTCCACCTCGAGATGAGGAGGAGCTTCTTCACTGTGAGGGTCCCAGAGCACTGGAACAGGCTGCCCAGAGAGATTGTGGAGTCTCCTTCTCTGGAGACTTTCAAGACTCATCTGGTTGTGTTCCTGTGTGACCTATGCTGGGTTCATAGAATCACAGAAGCAAAGAATCAACCAGGTTGGAAAAGAGCTCAGAGATCATCAAGTCCAACCTATTACCTAATACCTCATGACAAATAAACCATGGCTTCAAGTGCCACATCCAATTCTTTCTTAAACACCTCCAGGGATGGTGACTCCACCACCTCCCTGGGCAGCACATTCCAGTGGCCAGTTGCTCTTTCTGGGAAGAACTCTCTCCTCACCTCGAGCCTGAACTTCCCCTGGCACAGCTTGAGACTGTGCCCTCTTGCTCTGATGCTGGTTGCCTGCCTGGGAGAAAAGACCAACCCCCACCTGGCTACAACCTCCCTTCAGGTCATTGTAGAGAGCAATTAGGTCTCCCCTGAGCCTCCTCTTCTCCATGCTAAGCAACCCCAGCTGATGCTATGGTCCTACTCTATAAGGAGGGTTGGACTTGATCTCTGGAGGTTTCTTTCAAGCCCTAACATCCTAACTACCTGAAAGGAGGTTGTGGAGAGGCTGCTGCTGGTCTCTTCTCCCAGGTAATTAGTGACAGAACAAGAGGGAATGGCCTCAAGCTATGACTGGGTAGGTTTAGACTGGACATTAGGAAACATTTTTTCATGGCAAGAGTGATCAGGGATTGGAATGTGCTGCCCAGGGAGGTGGTGGAGTCCCCAAGCCTGGCTGTGTTTCAAGGTGGTTTGGATGTGGTGCTTGGGGCTATGGTTTAGGGGTGACCCTTGTAGAGTAGGCTTCTGGGTAGGGCTTGGTGAGCCTGAGGGTCTTTTCCAACCTGAATGTTTCTGCAATTCTGTGGCTCAAAATTGTTCAGAATCAGGATAATAATCTGAAAAAGCTAAAGCTGTAAATATGTTTTAGACCTAATTTTCCTGCACTTCAATCTTCTGTGACATCCCAGAATCCTGAACTTTACTTCGACCTCATTTAATTCCTTTCCAGCAGTGTTTTTATCTTGTTCATTCTATATTGCTGTTCTCTGTTGACTTTCTCTATTCTCTTCAAGCTGATCTCTGGCTTCTTACCAACTAGGTTCATTCTTTTAAACAGAATAACTTCAGCAAATGCATCATTTTGGGGGGGGGGGCTGGGGGGTATCTAGCTGTATTTATTGCTCCTGCTCCTAGTCAGCTGCTAGGTCTTGAGCCTTTTACAGTTATTTACTCTAAAATGCATATTCTGATGACTTAGGAATATGTACTAAAGCACTGTCTGCAGCTCCAATTGCAATGCAGCTGTTTGTCCTCCCTCTGTACTTTGTAGTTCTTCAATCTTTCTCCCCAGACTCTCAATATATTTTTTTTTCCCCATTTTTAAAAGCCTTCTGTTTATTGCTTCCACTAATCTTTAGATCTCTACTTAACCTCATTGCCCACTATTGCCCTTTTCTCCATGTAGATTTAACCAGCATGTCAGTTACAGTCTCTCCGGAAGGCTTCTCATCCCCAAACAAACAAACAAACCAACCAAACAAATCCCCCAACAAACAAACCAAGGACAGATTTCTCTTGGTGCTTCTGACACCACAGCTTCCCTCAGGTTTTGTGCCCTGAAAAATCTGTACTCCTGTTTCTGTAGTATAGAACAGAATAGAATGAACCAGGTTGGAAGAGACCTTCAAGACCATCGCGTCCAACCCCTCAACCAATCCAACACCACCTAATCAACTAAGCCATGGCACCAAGCACCCCATCAAGTCTCCTCCTCAACACCTCCAGTGATGGTGACTCCACCACCTCCCTGGGCAGCCCATTCCCATGGGCAATCTCTCTCTCTGTGTAGAACTTCTTCCTAACCTCCAGCCTAAACCTCCCCTGGTGCAGCCTGAGACTGTGTCCTCTTGTTCTGGTACTGGCTGCCTGGGAGAAGAGACCAACCTCTGCCTGTTTTCCTTTCTCTCACCACATCCTTTACCTTGCTGGCAGGCATGACAAACCCACATCCTTCATTAAGCATCAATAATTTGCTCGCTTTTAATTACTACAAAGGAGCAACAGTTTGCATTGCTGGTGCTGAAAGAGGGGCTGGAATTTATTAGTCAATAATACACATTTTGAGTGCAAGGAGAAATACATTTCACAGCTATTTGGTGGTGGAAACTTCTGAAACAGCCCCATCAGTACAGATCTTAGCCTGGAGAAGAGGAGGCTCAGGGGAGACCCTCTTGCTCTCTACAACTACCTGAAATGAGGTTGTAGCCAGGTGGGGGTCAGTCTCTTCTCCCAGGCAAACAGCACCAGAACAAGAGGACACAGTCTCAAGCTGTGCCAGGAGAAGTTTAGGCTGGAGGTGAAGAGAAAGTTCTTCCCAGCAAGAGAGATTTGCCATTGGAATGTGCTGCCCAGGGAGGTGGTGGAGTCCCTGTCCCTGGAGGTGTTCAAAAAAGGCTTGGATGCATCACTTGGAGCCATGGTTTAGTTGTCAGGAGGTGTTGAGTATTAGGTAATAGGTTGGACTTGATGATCTCTGAGGTCTTTTCCAAGCTGGCTGATCCTAGGATTCTATGATTCTATGAAAAAGAAGTGGAAGTTCACATCTGAAGCAGGGGGATGTAGGCCTGCTCATTGGGAGCTGGAGCTAGTCCTGTGTCAAACTGCAAGAAGAGTGCTCTGAGCAGGTGGTGCTATAGCTGCATTTGGGTACTGAAACACAGAGCTTCATAACCCATCCTTGTTCTTATGCTTTAAACCACCATTGTCACTACCCCTTGGGAATCCTCCCACTTGAAAGTTTCTCGAGCCTCTGCATTTCACTGGTGATTTTCTGGGCTGCTCCCTTCAGCCTACCTCATTTTCTTCTTTACTCAGGACACTTCACTTGAGTTTTGTCAGGCAATCAAAGAAAAAAACCATCCTTCAGAGGGATTAGTAATTAGTCTTAAGGTTGTGTCAAGCAAGCTTATGGTAAAAGGATTTCTTAAGCATTCCATGCCTTAGTGAAAGTGATTGTCTGCAAAGATGTGCACTTTGTACCTGTTTTTGCCTCCTGCAAGTCCTCAGCCAGTAAGCAGAGCTGTTGCTCTGGCACCTGTAGAGCAAGTGGATGAAGTTTCCAGGTGCACAAATTCTTAGTGCTGAGTTCTAAATGCATGGCAAGATACGAAGGAACTGGAAATAGGAGAAAGAATTTCCCTTCCCATCCTGCTGCACCAGAAGGATGTTGAAAATGTGAGAGTTGCATCTAAGGAAGGCTGAGGGCTGGTTTGGTACTCCTACTTTTAGAATAGAATGGAATGGAATGGAATGGAATGGAATGGAGTGGAATAGAATAGAATAGAATAGAATAGAATAGAATAGAATAGAATAGAATAGAATAGAATAGGGTGGAATGGAATGGAATGGAATGGAATGGAATGGAATGGAATGGAATGGAATGGAATGGAATAAACCAGGTTGGAAGAGACCTTTGAGATCATCACTTAGCTCACTGAAGTGCCATGGTCATGTAGAAAGGGAACTGGGGGTGCTAATGGACAAGCAGCTGAAATAGGAGCCAGCAGTGTGCCCAGGTGGCCAGGAAGCCAGTGGCATCCTGGCTGGGATTAGAAAGGCTGTGTCCAGCAGGAGCAGGGAGGTGGTTGTCCCCTGGGACTCAGAGACCTACCCCCACCTGGCTACATGCTTTAAAGTGCAGGCTAATAGTGAGAATAGAGGCACATCCTCCACACAGCTATCAACATTACTTCCCAGTGCAGCTGTATGTAATCATCAGGTAAGACTGGGTCTCAGTTGTGCTTATCCATGTGTAACCAAGACCTGGAGCTTCCAAATCCCTCTTAAACTGCTTAGAGAGACACATAGCAACTGTTGGCAAAGGACTGGGTGGAACTGGCAAGAAACAAAAGTAATTTCTAGGCATGCCTGGAAATCAATGGAGTTGTGAATAAAGCTGGCCACAAAGATGGGAAGAGAAAGAAGAAAGATGCTGAGTTGCTGGAAGGTGTCCAGAGAAGGGCAACCAAGCTGGGGAGGGGTTTGGAGCACAGTCCTGTGAGGAGAGGCTGAGGGAGCTGGGGTTGCTTAGCTTGGAGAAGAGGAGACTCAGGGGAGACCTTCTTGCTCTCTACAACTACCTGAAGGGAGGTTGTAGCCAGGTGGGGGTTGGTCTCTTCTCCCAGGCAACCAGCACCAGAACAAGAAGACACAGTCTCAAGCTGTGCCAGGGGAAGTTTAGGCTGGAGGTGAGGAGAAAGTTCTTCACAGAGAGAGTTGTTAGCCATTGGAATGTGCTGCCCAGGGAGGTGGTGGAGTCACCATCCCTGGAGGTGTTCAAGAGGGGATTGGATGTGGCACTTGGTGCCATGGTTTAGTAGTCATGAGGTGCTGGGTGACAGGTTGGACTTGATCTTTGAGGTCTTTTCCAACCTCATTGATTCTATGATTCTATGATGGGGAGCATTTGTTAATAGATAGAGGCTGGCTGGGGATTGTTTCACAGAATCATAGAATCAGTCAGGGTTGGAAGAGACCACAAGGATCATCTAGTTCCAACTCCCACTAGAGCAGGCTGGCCAGTCCAATCCCCTCTTGAACACCTCTAGGGATAGTGACTCCACCACCTCCCTGGGCAGCACAATCCAGTGGCAAATTATTCTCTCTGTGAAGAACTTTCTCCTCACCTTGAGCCTCATCCTCCCCTGGGTGGGGATTGTTTCCTAGATAGAAATAGTAGCCTTTATTCACAAAAGTGAATGCTGCCACTGCAGTAGCTCAGGTGAAAAACCTTTCTAGAATACTTCAGTCCTGGTGAAAAGCCAAGCCAGGAGTTTCTGGGCTTTTTTGCTTGGAGTGCAGAAACGTTTCCACAGTCCTGACACGCTGCAAGAGACTTCAGTCAGACAGCAGAGCAGAAAGCATTAGCTTACAAAAGGGACTGTCACAGCTGCAGTGGTCTTTTAAAGACATGGCAGTGATGAACAACTTGATCTCATTCAGAAAGAGCCCAAGACTGCAGAAACATTTGGATGCTACTAGTTTAAAATAGCACCACCAAAAAAGAATGTGAAAGAGTCATGTAGATGTTAGAAGATTTTTCTTGTTGGCTTCATTGCACTGCAAAATCAGCTCAAATTCTCTCTATCAGTAGTAAAAAAAGTGACAAATCTCCCTCTTCTGCTCTAGATTTATCTTTTCAATGTACACTTGTACATCAGAAGCAGATAGATCATAGTATCACAGTATCAGTCAGGGTTGGAAGGGACCACAAGGATCATCTAGTTCCAACCCCCCTGCCATGGGCAGGGACACCCCACACTAGATCAGGCTGGCCAGAGCCTCATCCAGCCTGGGCTTAAACACCTCCAGGGATGGGGCCTCAACCACCTCCCTGGACAACCCATTCCAGGGCTTCACCACTCTCATGGGGAAGAACTTCCTCCCCACCTCCAGCCTGAATCTCCCCACCTCCAGCTTCATTCCATTCCCCCTAGTCCTATCACTACCTGAGATCCTGAGAAGTCCCTCCCCAGCCTTCTTGTAGCCCCCTTCAGATACTGGAAGGCCACAATGAGGTCACCTCAGAGCCTTCTCTTCTCCAGACTGAACAGCCCCAACTCCTTCAGTCTGTCCTCATAGGAGAGGAGCTCCAGCCCTCTGCTCATCCTTGTGGCCCTTCTCTGGACAAGCTCCAGCACATCCATGTCCCTCTTGTAGTCGGGGCTCCAGAACTGGAGGCAGTGCTCCAGGTGGGGGCTCAGCAGAGCTGAGCAGAGGGGGAGAATCACCTCCCTTGACCTGCTGGCCACACTTCTCTTGATGCAGCCCAGGATCTGATTGGCTTTCTGGGTTGCAAGTGCACATTGAGAGCTCCTGCTGAGCTTCTCCTCCACCAGCACCCCCAGGTCCCTTTCTGCAAAGCTGCTCTCAAACCAGCTCCTGCCCAGCCTGGATTTGTGCCTGGGATTGCCTCGACCCAGATGCAGGACCCTTCACTTGGTCTTGTTGAACCTCATGAGGTTGGCTTGTGCCCACCTCTCCAGCCTGTCCAGGTCCCTCTGGATGGCATTCCTTCCCTTCAGCGTGTCTGCTGCACCACACAGCTTGGTGTCATCAGCAAACCTGCTGAGGCTGCACTCAATGCCACTGTCCATGGCACCCACAAAGATGTTGAACAAGCCTGGTCCCAGGACTGAACCCTGAGGGACTCTGCTTGTCCCTGTCCTGCACTGGGACATGGACCCATGGACAGCCTCATTATAGCCAGGTAATGGTCATTTCAACCAGTTTGCTGTTTCTAGTGCTCTGCATACAGCATTCCTAACATCCCAGAAGCCAGCTGCATTGACTCCTTGTCATAAAATACATACTTATGTATTTTACATTTAATATTCCTGGTGGTGGTCTCCTCAGGCACCACCATAACTTATTTACAAAGTCCACTTACAGGTTCTGTGAATTGCTTGTGGGTTTTGAGGACAGACTGAGGGAGTTGGGGCTGTTCAGTCTGCAGAAGAGAAGGCTACCAGGAGACCTAACTGTGGCCTTCCAGGATCTGAAGGGGGCTACAAGAAAGCTGGGGAGGGACTTTTTAGGGTGTCAGGGAGTGATAGGACTGGGGGGAATGGAACAAAACTAGAAATGGGTAGATTGAGATTGGATGTTAGGAAGATGTTCTTCCCCATGTGGGTGGTGAGAGACTGGCACAGGTTGCCCAGGGAGGTGGTGGAAGCCTCATCCCTGGAGGTTTTTAAGACCAGGCTGGATGAGGCTCTGGACAGCCTGATCTAGTGTGAGGTGTCCCTGCCCATGGCAGCGGGGTTGGGACTGGATGATCCTTGAGGTCCTTTCCAACCCTGACAATTCTATGATTCTTGATCACTTCTGCCTTCAGCTGCATCCCTACTTTTCTAAACTCAGTTCTTATTTCCTAGAGGTTCAGAACAGAAGCACAAAGCACGAGTTTGTCATGGCAGTTTCATGCAGAAGTAGCAAATGATGTCATGCAGGGGCAAACAAAGGGTCTTGCAACACTGTTCTCTGTTTCAAAGAGAGAGTCTTGGAAAACTAGACAGGTAAGCAAGCCATTTGATTTACAGAGGGCAGATCCTTAGGGACCTTGTTTTGAGAACTGTCTGTTCTGAACACCCCAAGGAAAAAACAATGGAATCACAGCAAGCTGGAAAACCACAAACAGCAAAGTGGAAAGAGTTGACTTCTATCCTGCTGTACCTCCAACCCACCTAGTAACCCTCATCATGCTGAGAGAAACAGTATCACAGTATCACAGTATAACTAAGGTTGGAAGAGACCCCAAGGATCATCAAGTCCAACCTGTCCCAACAGACCTCACGACTAGACCATGGCACCAAGTGCCACGTCCAATCTCCCCTTGAACACCTCCAGGGACGGTGACTCCACCACCTCCCTGGGCAGCACATTCCAATGACGAACGACTCGCTCAGTGAAGAACTTTTTCCTCACCTCGAGTCTAAACCTCCCCTGGCACAGCTTGAGACTGTGTCCCCTTGTTCTGGTGCTGGTTGCCTGGGAGAAGAGACCAACCCCTTCCTGTCTACAACCACCTTTCAGGTAGTTGTAGAGGGCAATGAGGTCACCTCTGATCCTTCTCTTCTCCAGGCTAAACAATCCCAGCTCCCTCAGCCTCTCCTCACAGGGCTGTGCTCAAGGCCTCTCCCCAGCCTTGTTGCCCTTCTCTGGACACGTTCAAGTGTCTCGATGGCCTTCTTAAACAGGAGCAGAGAAACAGCCCCAGGTGTCAGTACTCATCTTCTGGAGTTATTTCAAGGCATCCCAATTATTTACAGTAACAGAGGCCCTGGGAGAGGTCCAAAGCATCTCTGAGTACTGCCATGTCACAGCTCTCCTGAGGATTTCAGCTCCCTCATTAAGGCAATGTCATTACCATGACCTGCTCACATGCTTGAATGAAATCTCTGTAACAATGCACAGTGCTGCAGGCAGGAGCATCTTATCCAGGCCCACCTCAGCTTTGTGCAGGGCATTAGCTGAGAAAGGGAGATTTGAAGGCAGGCTGAAGTCTAAGCATGCTTAAAGGAAATGAAATCTAGTGAAGACTGCAGTAATTATTGTGATACAAATTTAACTTTAGGAGCTAATGTGGAAAAAAGAGAAAAAGGAGCCTCAACAGAGGCTGCTGAAGGTGCAGCACATAGAATCATGGAATCATGGAATCAACCAGGTTGACAAAGACCTCAGAGATCATCAAGTCCAACCTATTACCTAACACCTCCTGACAACTAAACCATGGCTCCAAGTGCCACATCCAAGCCTTGTTTGAACACCTCCAGGGATGGTGACTCCACCACCTCCCTGGGCAGCACATTCCAACGGCCAATCTCTCTTGCTGGGAAGAACTTTCTCCTCACCTCCAGCCTAAACCTCCCCTGGCACAGCTTGAGATTGTGTCCTCTTGTTCTGGTGCTGGTTGCCTGAGAGAAGAGACCAACCCCCACCTGGCTACAACCTCCCTTCAGGTAGCTGTAGAGAGCAATAAGGTCACCCCTGAGCCTCCCCTCCTCCAGGCTAAACAATCCCAGCTCCCTCAGCCTCTCCTCATGGGGCTGTGCTCCAGACCTCTCCCCAGCCTCGTTGCCCTTCTCTGGACACTTTCAAGTATCTCCATGTCCTTCTTAAATTGGGGGGCACAGAACTGGACACAGAACATCTCCTCATTCACAGCATTTGTACTTAAGGACCAGAAACAGGGCTGCAGGTTGCATGCTGGCCTTTCTCATGCATACAGATAGCCTCTGGGAGGAAAAAAAATATGAGGTCATCCATGTGGAGTTTTTTTTTCACTTATTATTAGAGGGCATGAATTCTTCTGTAGGGCAAAGCTAGCACAGTCACTCAGACTCCTACGTAAATTGTCCCAGGATCCTAATTTGATGTTCTCCCATGGAGAGTGATTAGGGTCAGAGGACTTAAGCTGTATTCTAACACATATTAGATTTAAATAATCCTGTCTTATCTCTCCTGGCTCCCATCCAGTTCATTTTGACATGTTTCACTGAGTGAGTTGGTTGGTAAGGTTTGACCAAGTTTTAGCAGCATGTAGTGATATTTTACCAGCAAGCAGACAACCCCTCACCCACCCAGGCTCTACAGTGCAGCAGGCTTTGATTTTTCTAAGATATCACAAGAGACTGAATTTCCCTGAGGAAGATACAGAAACCTGGCTTGCCAGACTAGGTATCTCAGGCTTTCACACTCTGAATACATCTGGGCTGTCATAGCTCCCTGTAGAGGCTATCTTAGAATAGCATAGCATAGCATAGCATAGCATGGAATAGCATGGAATAGCACGGAATGGAATGGAATGGAATGGAATGGAATGGAATGGAATGGAATGGAATAGAATAGAATAGAATAGAATAGAATAGAATAGAATAGAATTAAACAGGTTGGAAGAGACCTTTGAGATCATCGAGTCCAACCTATCAGCCAACACCATCTAAGCAACTAAACCATTGCACAAAGCACCCCATGCAGTCTCTTCCTAAACACCTCCAATGATGGTGACTCCACTGCCTCCCTGGGCAGCACATTCCAATGGCCAATCTCCCTTTCTATGAAGAACTTCTTCCTAACATCCAGCTTCAACCTCCCTCAGTGCAGCTTGAGACTGTGTCCTCTTGTTCTGGTGCTGGTTGACTGAGAGAGGAGACCAACCCCCACTTGGCTACAACCTCCCTTCAGGTAGTTGTAGAGAGCAAGAAGGTCTCCCCTGAGCCTCCTCTTCTCCAGGCTAAACAACCCCAGCTCCCTCAGCCTCTCCTCACAGGGCTGTGCTCCAGACCCCTCCCCAGCTTTGTTGCTCTTCTCTGGACACCTTCCAGCATCTCAACATCTTTCCTAAACTGAGGGGCCTATCCTGAGGGGCATTTACTGTGCACTGGCTGCCTATGGTAGCCAAGTGCCAAGTAAGCAATTTGCACAATGCTTATCAAAAATACACCACAGAAGTACTGCAAGCCCTATTTTTCCTGCTAATTTTTGACAGCAAAACAGGAGGGGAAGATTTTGCTCCTCTTTCTCCCTCCCCTCCTTTTTCTTTCCAAGCATTATCCAGCTATTTGAAAATAGTGCCTGGATCTAACCTGAGGGAAATATTTCTGTGTGGTTTAGTTAGATGAGAAGAAAATAAAGCAGAGGAACGTGTGAGCAGAGAGACCACATAGACCTGATGGACTGGGTCCAGAGGAAGGTCATGAAAGTGATCAGGGGGCTGGAACATCTCTCCTATGAGGACAGGTTAAGGGAGTGAGGTGTTCAGCCTGGAGAACAGAAGGCACCAGGGAGACCTAAGAGCAGCCTTCCAGTACCTGAAAGGGGCTACAAGAAGGCTGCAGAGGGACTGTTTGCAAAGGCCTGCAGTGACAGGACAAGGGGCAATGGTTTGAACAAGTTGTTTACCAGGAAGGTAGTGGAAGACTGGAAGAGATTGTCCAGGGAGACAGTTGAGGCCCCATCCCTGAAGACCTTCAAGGTTAGGCTCAAGAAGTCTCTGAGCAACCTGATCTAGTGGAGGATGTCCCTGCTGACTGCAGGGAGTTTGGACTAGATGACCTTTGGAGGCCTCTTCCAACCCAAACCATTCGATGATTCTAAGATTCTGTGACATAATCTGTTTTAAATTACCATTTTAATGTGACAAACTTCAGCCAGGTGTGAAAAGAACTTGTCACCATCCTTTTTAAAGTGAAACCCTGGAAATAGTTGCTTCCATTTCACCCTTTCCTTTCACAGCTCTTCATTCTTACCACAGTAGTCACTTATCACACCTTTTAATTTTCTTCCCTCCCCCTTGAAATTCATCCCAGGCCATTTCACATGAATGAGCCTGCAAATGACTTGGAAGCTCTTGCTCAGAACTTCAGACAATGAAACAGAAACCTGAGCAGCAGCATTTCATAGGACTGATCCTTGTCCACAGAAGATGGCTCTTGCTTTAGGCACTCTAAACCTTTAGCACCTCCAGGAGCTACAAATAATTTTACCAAATGATTGATGATCTTTGAGGTCTTTTCCAACCTTGTTGATTCCATGATTCTGTGTTATTCCAGAGCCCATGAGGAATGATTGCACCTACTTGTTTCTCAATATGGTACTGTATAGGAATAATAACCTTGGAAGAGGTTGAAATATTTAGGTCCTGCACTGGTCAAAACAACCCTAAGCTTAAGCTACAGGCTTGGGGCAGTGTAGCTGGAAAGTTGCCTGGCAGAAAGGGAACTGGGGGTTCTAATGGGCAAGCAGCTGAATAGGAGCCAGGAGTGTGCCCAGGTGGCCAAGAAAGCCAGTGGCATCCTGGCTGGGATTGGAAATGCTGTGTCCAGCAGGAGTAAGGAGGTGATTGTCCCTTTGAACTCGGCTATGGTAAGGCCAAACCTTGAGATTGTGTCCAGTTTTGGGCACCTCAAGACAAGAGAGATGCTCTCAGCCCCTCCTCACAGTGCAGTGCTCCAGTCCCTTCATCATCCTTGTAGCCCTCTGTTGGACTCTCTCCAGTAGATGCCTGTCCCTCTTGAACGATGCCTAACTTAACCTCTGTTTAAAGTGTTTAAAGTGTTATCTTGACAGATCAAGATAAGGACTGCAAGACTGTTTTCTTGTAATGCTAACATGAAGGGGAGAAGGGGACATATAGCATCATAGTTTCAGTCAGGATTGGAAGGGACCATAAGGATCATCTAGTTCCAACCCCTCTGCCATGGGCAGGGACACCCCACACTAGATCAGGCTGGCCAGAGCCTCATCCAGCCTGGGCTTAAACACCTGCAGGGATGGGGCCTCAACCACCTCCCTGGACAACCCATTCCAGGGCTTCACCACTCTCATGGGGAAGAACTTCCTCCTCAATATACTAAGAAGGGAAACCACACAGCACAGACTTCTAAAGCAGGGAGTCACCTAACAACTGGGACCAGAGGGAATTCACGAGGTCATGCTGCTTTGCATCTGCAAATGAACAGATATTGAACCAAAACATGTTCAGTGCTTTGAAAAGATGATTCAGCAAAGAAGAGGAGCAGTGCAGTGAGATGAAAAGATGATCCCTCCCATGACCAGTGTGCTTCAAATTGACCAGAGAAAGTAATCTAATCAGACTTTATTAAACTGATTCTGCAGTACATCCTCAATGCCTGGAAGCATTGTCTGAGCTGGTCTGCAAGTCTAATCCTGCTTTAGGAGGCTTGCCAACGATTTAGCCTTTTTTGAAGTGGAAACCCAGGCACATGCAATTTAATTATTGCAAACTGTTTTAATTAGGGAAAAAACAATGGGCAAACAAGTATGTGAACTTTGGATGGTGCTTGACTGCTGAGAGAGGCCACACGCACGACAGCCGTGCTGGAATCATTCTGACCAAGCAATGTCTGATTCATTCAGAGCAAGTTGTAGCAGATATTATAGGCTCACAAGCCAGCCTAAAGAGGTGCTGCCAGGTTATATAATCTTTGAGCTCTCATCCAAGGCAGCCCTGAAGGCAGGCAGAGAGGAGAATTGCTAAGGAGTTGCTTTTGCTTTAGCTACTTCCTCTCTTGCTTGACAAGCTGGCAGCATTGGCAGCAGCGGTTTCAGACCCATAGCAGTGAGGAAGTTCCACTAGGGCAACAGGCAGCTCCTCACAGGTAGAATCATACAAACAGGATTGTTGGAGTTGGAAAGGACCTCAAGGATCAGCCAGTTCCAACCCCCCTGCCACGGGCAGGGACACCTCACACTACAGCAGGTTGCTCACAGCCACATCCAGCCCGGCTGCAAACACCTCCAGGGAGGAGGCTTCCACCACCTCCCTGGGCAACCTGTGCCAGTCTCTCACCACCCTCATGGGGAACAACTTCCTAACATCCAAGCTGAATCTACCCATTTCTAGTTTTGTTCCATCCCCCCCAGTCCTATCACTCCCTGCCACCCTCAAAAGTCCCTCCCCAGCTTTCTTGTAGCCCCCTTCAGATCCTGGAAGGCCACAATTAGGTCTCCTTGGAGCCTTCTTCTCCTGAACAGCCCCAACTCCCTCAGGCTGTCCTCATAGCAGAGCAGCTCCAGCCCTCTGCTCATCCTCATGGCCCTTCTCTGGACACCTTCCAGCATCTCCAGATCTTTCCTGTACTAGGGGCTCCAGAACTGGATGCAGTACTCCAGGTGTGGTCTCAGCAGAGTGGAGTAGAGGGGGAAAATCACTTCTCTCAACCTGCTGGCTATGCTGCTCTTGATGCAGCCCAGGATGTGATTGGCTTTCTGGGCTTCAAGTGCTCACTGCTGGCTCATGTTCTCAAGCCAGTCCCTGCCCAGCCTATATCGGTGCTTGGGATTGCCCCGACCCAGATTATCAAAGCAAAATGCAACTTGTGACAGGACAAGAGGCCATGCCCTGAAGCTGCACCAGGGGAGGTTTAAGTTGGATATTAGGAAGCACTTCACAGCAAGGCTGATCAGGCACTGGGATGGACTGCCCAGAGAGGTGGTGGAGTCACCATCATTGGAGGTGTTTAAGAAAAGCTTGGATGTGGCACTTGGTGGCAGGGTTTAGCTGATGTGGTGGTGTTAGGTCATAGGCTGGACTTGATCACAGAGGTCTTTTCCAGCCTCAATAATTCTGTGATTCTATGGGTGTACAAGTTAATAGAATAGAATAGAATAGAATAGAATAGAATAGAATAGAATAGGGTAGAGTAGAGTAGAGTAGGGTAGAGTAGAGTAGACTAGAGTAGAGTAGAATAGAATAGAATAGAATAGAATAGAATAGAATAAACCAGCTTGGAAGAGACCTTCAAGATCATTGTGTCCAACCTATCATCCAACACCACCTAATCCACTAAACCACACAACCATGGTGCAGTGTTTTCCACTGGTTTACAGAGGGTGCTGCAGCTGAGCTCTCTGATGTCCTCCCTGACACCAGAACAATATAGCACTTTAAAAGTTAGAAATCTGATCAAAATCACAACTTGCTGATCACACTGTTCAAGAAATTGCTCTCTCCTCTGCATTTTGCCTGCAGCAATGCCATTGTGCAACATTGCAAGTCCCACTTACTTAACTAATCAGTTCTGCGCTCTTCAATCTGCCGACACACATCATTCCTCCTATTGTCTCTCCCCAGTTGAGTTTTGTCTCACCCTGCTCTTTGCAAGACAATCCACTCTCTCCATTTCTGTTCCCAGATTGATGAATGCTTCTGCAGAGTGTTGAATCTGCCTGCTTCTCCCTCTCTCTCTGCCCTGGTGAGGAAATACTACTTGTGTAATTGCTCTGATGTGTTTTCCCTCTCTTGAATTGCTGGCTGTGTCTTCTATCCTACTTCTACATCCATTTTCTACCTAGAATAGAATAAACCAGGTTGGAAGAGACCTTTGAGATCATCACATCCAACCCATCACCCAAAACCATATAATCAACTAAACCATGCAACCAAGCACTCTGTCCAATCTCCTCCTAAACACCTCCAATGATGGTGACTCCACCACCTCCCCAGGCAGCACATTCCAATGGCCAATCACTCTCTCTGTGTAGAACTTCTTCCTAACACCTAGTCTGAACCTCCCCTGGCACAGCTTGAGACTGTGTCCTCTTGTTCTGGTGCTGGGTGCCTGGGAGAAGAGACCAGCCCCTGCCTGTCTACAACCTCCCTTCAGGTAGCTATAGAGAGCAAGAAGGTCTCCCCTGAGCCTCCTCTTCTCCAGGCTAAGCAACCCCAGCTCCCTCAGCCTCTCCTCAGAGGGCTGTGTTCCAAACCCCTCACCAACTTTGTTGCCCTTCTCTGGACACCTTCCAGCAAGTCAACCTCCTTCCTAAACTGAGTGGATCAGAACTGGACACAGAACTCGAGGTGCAGCCTAACCAGTGCTGAGCACAGGGCACAATGACCTCCCTGCTCCTGCTGGCCACACTGTTCCTGATGCAGGCCAGGATGCTATTGGCCCTCTTGGCCACCTGGGCACACTGCAGGCTCATGTTCAGCCTACCATCGACCAGTACCCCCAGGTCCCTCTCTGCCTTGTTCATGACTTTCTGCTCTTGAGCCACCCCTCACCCACCAGCCCATATTTGTACTTGAGGTTGCCCTGACCCCAGCGTAGGACCTTGCAGTTGGCTTTGCTGAATTTCACGAGCTTGGTTTGGGCCCACCTCTCAACACTGTTCAGGTCCCTTTGGATGGATCCCTGCTCTCCAGCATGTCAGCCAGACCACACAGCTTGGTGTCATCTGCAAACTTGCTGAGGGTGCCTCAGTCCCACTGTCCATGGCACCCACAAAGATGTTAACCAGCACTTGTCCACTGGTCCCAGGACCGACCCCTGAGGGACACCACTCATCACTGGTCTCCATTTGGACACTGACTTGTTGACTGCAACCCTTGGAGTGTGACCATTCAGACAATTCTTTATCCAGTGAGGAGCTTTACCCTCAAGACCATGCTTTTCCAGTTTGGTGACTAGACTAGATTAGACTAGACTAGACTAGACTAGAATTAACCAGGTTGGAAGAGACCTCCAAAATCATCAAGTCCAACCTAACATCCAACACCATCTAATCAACTAAACCATGGCACCAAGCACCCCATCCAGTCTCTTCCTATACACCTCCAGTGATGGTGACTCCACCACCTCCCTGGGCAGCACATTCCAATGGCCAATCTCTCTTTCTATGAAGAACTTCTTCCTAACATCCAGCCTAAACCTCCCCTGGTGCAGCTTGAGACTGTGTCCTCTTGTTCTGTCAGTGGTTGCCTGGGAGAAGAGACCAGGATGTCACGTGGGACAGTGGTAGATTGCATCAGTTGCTCTTCCCATACCCATTGATGCTGTAACTCTGTCCTAGAAAGCTACCAGGTTTGTCAGGCTTGATTTGCCCTTGGTGAAGCCATGTTGGATGCCACAAATCACCTCTTCTTCATTTTTCATATGCCTTAGCAGGGTATTCAAGAGGATCTGCTCCTTGTCAGGCACAGAGGTGGGACTGACAGGCCTATAGATTCTGGAGTCTTCCTTTTTCCCCTTTTGGAAGGTGTGGGTTGTTTCCCTCTTTCCAGACAGAAGGCACTTCACCATAACTTTTCAAATATGATGGACAGTGGTTTGCAGCTTTATCAGGACCTCTGGGTGGATCTCATTGGGCCCCATGGACTTGTGCACCCTTCAGGTTCTTTTGATAGTCTCTCTGATCTTCATTTCCAGTGGGCAGATCTTCCTTTTCCCACTCCCTGACTTTATTTTCTGGAGCTTGGGTGGTGCACCTAGAGCCCTTGCTGGTGAACACCGAGGTAAAGTAGTCACTGAGCACCTCAGCCTTCTCCTAAAGCAGTCACAGAGCACCTCAGCCTTCTCCTAAAGCAGTCACTGAGCACCTCAGCCTTCTCCTAAAGCAGTCACTGAGCACCTCAGCCTTCTCCTAAAGCAGTCACTGAGCACCTCAGCCTTCCCCTAAAGCAGTCACAGAGCACCTCAGCCTTCCCCTAAAGCAGTCACAGAGCACCTCAGCCTTCTCCTAAAGCAGTCACTGAGCCCCTCAACCTTCTCCTAAAGCAGTCACTGAGCACCTCAGCCTTCTCCTAAAGCAGTCACTGAGCACCTCAGCCTTCTCCTAAAGCAGTCACTGAGCACCTCAGCCTTCTCCTAAAGCAGTCACTGAGCACCTCAGCCTTCTCCTAAAGCAGTCACTGAGCACCTCAGCCTTCTCCTAAAGCAGTCACTGAGCACCTCAACCTTCTCCTAAAGCAGTCACTGAGCACCTCAGCCTTCTCCTAAAGCAGTCACTGAGCACCTCAACCTTCTCTTAAAGCAGTCACTGAGCACCTCAGCTTTCTCCTAAAGCAGTCACTGAGCACCTCAGCCTTCTCCTAAAGCAGTCACTGAGCACCTCAACCTTCTCTTAAAGCAGTCACTGATCACCTCAGCCTTCTCCTAAAGCAGTCAATGAGCACCTCAACCTTCTCTTAAAGCAGTCACTGAGCACCTCAGCCTTCTCCTAAAGCAGTCACAGCCTCCTGCATATCCCTCATGACCAGAAATATCAAAGTCCCTAAAGGTATGGTAATTATTGGCTATAACATGTGTCTTAAAAGAGTAAAACTTTAAGAGGTGGCTTTAGAACACCCTTGTGGATCTCTGGGGATCAGCTCTCAGGCTTTATCTGCTCTCTGGCTTTTCAAACTGCCAGGCACACAACCTCCCCCCTATTTCTCACCTGTTCCTTTAACATTCCTATGCTTTGTATGTGCAATGCTAATGCAGTTGGTTTAGTTATTTATTTGTTTAGCTTGTCTGCTGGCCTTGCATTTGGAAGGCTGCCTGAGGAAAGATGCCTCAAGGAAGAGAGGGAACCCAGACAGCTGTAAAAATATCTTGCCCTTCTTTCACAGCATAAAAACACATGGGCCAGGATGGCAACCCTCTTGTCTTTCAGTGCTGGAGCTGTGCACAGTGAAGGAGACCACATCACTCTTGCCCTGGTGTTATCCTTTGTGAGATGCAGATAGTGCCAAGCTGTGATATTTACAGCACTGTGCACTGTGTTTGATCTGCTAACAACAGCACATCTATTCCTGGCCTTGGAGAGTGGAATTCTGCCTACTCACTCTTTCCTTTCCCTGCACTCTCTTCCTCCTCTCATGTCCATAACATTCAGACCTTTTGTGCTGAGCAGAGCTCAACCAAACCCTGATTTTAAATCTGGGTGCTTTCAGATGTTTAAGGATGGGGTGGATTTGAATTCCCCAGATTGGAAGACACCCTTCTGACTTTAGTATTGGGTTGGGTCCAGAAGCATATGGGCTGTATTTACATGCAGCCAAGAGCTCACAGCCAGTCTGAAGAAACCTGGGACAAGCTGACAGAAGTAGGCAGAATAATAATGAAAGACTTACACCAAAGAGGGTAAAAAGCTCAAAAAAAACCCCAAACCCTTTGATCAATTTAGTCTCACAAGGTTTGATAAGATTTCAGAAAAATGGAACACTTATTCTACCTTTTTTTTCTTTCTATATAACAAGTTCTGCATGGGACAGCAATGTGCCCTGGTGGGATCCTGGGCTGTATTAAGAAGAGCATGTCCAGCAGACCCAGGGAGGTTCTCCTCCCCCTCTACTCTGCTCTGGAGAGACCCCACCTGGAGTGCTGTGTCCAGTTCTGGAGCCCTTATTACAAGAAAGATCTGGAGGTGCTGTCCAGTGAAGGGCCATGAGGATGAGCAGAGGGCTGGAGCAGCTCTGCTATGAGGACAGACTCAGGAGTTGACTGAGGGAGCTGGGGCTGTTCAATCTGGAGAAGAGAAGGCTCCAAGGAGACCTAATTGTGGCCTTCCAGGATCTGAAGGGGGCTACAAGAAATCTGGAGAGGGACTTTTGAGGGTGTCAGGGAGTGATAGAACTACAGGGAATGGATCCCAGCTAGAGGAGGCGAGATTCAGATTGGATGTTAGGAAGAAGTCCTTCCCCATGAGGGTGGTGAGAGACTGGCACAGGTTGCCCAGGGAGGTGGTGGAAGCCTCATCCCTGGAGGTTTTTGCAGTCGGGCTGGATGTGGCTGTGAGCAACCTGCTGTAGTGTGAGGTGTCCCTGCCCATGGCAGGGGGGTTGGAACTGGGTGATCCTTGAGGTCCCTTCCAAGCCTGACTTGATGGATCTTGATGATCCTTGGGGTCTCTTCCAACCTTAGTTATACTGTGATACTGTGATACTGTAATTCTGTGATTCTGCTCACTCTCCAAATCAGTTAACTGACACTAATCATCCCCAAAGCAGCAATGCCTTTACTGTCCATGTGGCATGCACTAAAGGAACATTTGAGCCAACAAATCCTTCTTGAAATGTCAGGAAGAGTTGGGAACCTTCTTTGGCAGCAGCTTCCCCAAAACACTAGCATGGAAAGCATCTCTAAAATTCCTGTAGGAGCAACCAGTATCCCCACTGAGACTTCAGAAGATGAAGTGCACATCCAGTAGCCTGCATGCAGGCCAGCTTTTAGCTATGAGGAGCTTCAGTCACCACATTCCCCTCTTGCACAAGGCATGAGGATGCAACACATTTGTGGCAGGGTAACATGAGCACTCTCCCTCCCTCTGCATGGCATGGATGGCTGAGCCCTTCATCACTCACACAGGAGTGTATGCAGCTGGGGAAAGCTGAGCCAGGACATTTCAATCCTTGGAGGCACTGGAATGAGGAATGCTCAACTTCTATGGTTCCTCTGAGGCCTGGGAAACTTCTCACTTGGGGTACTGAAATCCTAGGAAGTGCAGCCTGTGAACTGTTGTCAGAAGGCTTCCTTGCCAGTGCTTGTGTCCAGTTTCTGGTGTAGCAGTAGGAATCAGACACCTGGAATTGTCACAACCCCAAAAATGCCAACAGTATCCACAAAATGTTAAACATTTGCAGAGGTGTTTGTCCAGCTGGGCCCAGGGCAAGATGCACTTTTGTTCTGAGTATGCATTAAATGCATCAAAAAGGCCAAAGCCTCTGGACTAAGAGGACAACTTAGAAAACGTTGCTTCCTTCTCTGCTTTCCCTGACCACAGAGTGGCCTCTAACTCTTCATACTGTTCTGCTTTGTGTGTCCCTGAAGCATTGCTTCCTTCTCTGCTTCCCCTGACCACAGAGTGGTACTGTGATATACTGTGATCTTCAGAGGTCCATTCCAACCCCTAATATCCTCTGATCTTGTGATCATAATATGCTAGAAGGTGTTTATGATTCAAATCAATAGCATGCCCTCTCCTCTGAGTAATCATGTCACATAAGATTACACATTATGATGTACACAACAGTGTGGTGAGCCACTGCTTGCCTGCATTCTGATGGCTGCATGACCTTTGCAGCTCTGGTCCTCAGCTGGATTACACTGCTGCTTTTTTTTTCCACTCTGAAGATTCAAATATCCTTTCAAAGGAAAGACAGGATGGGGTGAGGGCATGGTGTGCATGCAGGTACCACTCTGTTGGGGAGCCATTTGTCATGTAGTTGAGATGCAGGCAGGGATTTGTCTGGGGACACACTGAAGAGGATAAGCTATCTTAACAATGAAGTCACACCAGACATCTCCAGGTATCTCAACAGAGTATGATGGCCTTGTCTTCCTGTGGAAACTTGACTGAGTAATAAATGATCCTATAGATAACAGGAATTTACCTACAGGCTCCACAGGATTCCTATATGCACCAATATAGGCTGGGCAGGAGCTGGCTTGAGAGCAGCTTTGAAGAAAAGGACCTGGGGGTGCTGGTGGAAGAGAAGCTCAACAGGAGCCAGCAGTGAGCACTTGCAGCCCAGAGAGCCAACCAGAGCCTGGGCTGCAGCAAGAGAAGCAGAGCCAGCAGGGCCAGGGAGGTGATTCTCCCCCTCTGCTCTGCTCTGCTGAGACCACAGCTGGAGCTCTGGGGCCAGTGCTGGAGCCCCTAGTACAGGAAGGATCTGGAGATGCTGGAAGGTATCCAGAGAAGGGCCATGAGCATGAGCAGAGGGCTGGAGCTGCTCTGCTATGGAGACAGACTGAGAGAGTTGGGGTTGTTCAGTCTGGAGAAGAGAAGGCTCTGAAGAGACCTTATTGCAGCCTCCCAGTATCTGAAGGGGGTGGCAGGAGAGCTGGGGAGGGACTTTTTGGGATGTCAGGGAATGATTAGTCTAGGGGGAATGGAACAAAACTAGAAATGGGTAGATTCAGATTGGATGTTAGGAAGAAGTTCTTCCCCATGAGGGTGGTGAGAGACTGGCACAGGTTGCCCAGGGAGGTGGTGGAAGCCTCATCCCTGGAGGTTTTTGCAGCCAGGCTGGATGTGGCTGTGAGCAACCTGATGTATTGTGAGGTGTCCCTGCCCATGGCAGGGGGGTTGGAACTGGCTGATCCTTGAGGTCCCTTCCAAGCCTGACAATTCAGTGATCCTCTGAGTCTATATTTAGCCATAAACAAGGGCAGTAAAGGAGCATACTGCATTTCCCTTCTGCTCCAGTTAGTGTTAAGTGTTATAAAAATTAACAGCTACAGACTGTTACATTCCTTGCACCAAAATCTTTGAGGAATGTGACATCCCCATGTGCCTTGTCACTGGTGAGACACAGGGGTTTTTTTCTTCCCTCCCCACCCCCCACCCCCATGTACTTTGTTTCTAAATAAAGAACAACAATTTCACCCTCCTCCACGTTGTCTCTGGTTCCTCATGCTGTGATATTAATAAGGAGTGACATGTTTAAAACCTTTATTTATACTGGTGGAGAATGTTTTTGGTTTTGCAAGATATAGTGTGGTGTTCCAGGAGGAGGAGGTTTGTACAATGATTTTGTAGTGCAAGGTAAGAGAAGTGTTTCCCTACCCAAAAAAAACCCCACCCCAATAAATTAATTAGGCAAAGCAGCAGAGCATTGTGGTAAATGAAGAAAGATAAATTCTTCTAGTGGGGATTTCAAGCCATGCAATGTGTATGACAACCCTTTACCAAGAGTGCTGTGGTAGGGAAAGTTTAGGCTGGAGGTGAGGAGAAAGTCCTTCACAGAAAGAGAGACTGGCCATTGGAATGAGCTGCCCAGGGAGGTGGTGGAGTCACCATCACTGGAGGTGTTCAAAAAAGGATAGAATGGAATGGAATGGAATGGAATGGAATAGAATAGAATAGAATAGGATGGGATGGGATGGGATGGGATGGGATGGGATGGGATAGGATAGGATAGGATAGGATAGGATAGGATAGGATAGGATAGGATAGGATAGGATAGGATAGAATAGAATAGAATGGAATGGAATAGAATGGAATGGAATGGAATGGAATAGAATAAATCAGGTTGGAAGAGATCTTCGAGATCATCCAGTCCAACCTATCACCCAACACCATTTAATCAACTAAACCATGGCACCCAGTGCCTCATCTAGGCTCTTCCTAAACACCTCCAGTGATGGTGACTCCACCATCTCCCTGAGCAGCACTTTCCAGTGGCCAATCTCTCTCTATGAAGAATTTCTTCCTAACATCCAGCCTAAACCTCCCCTGGCACAGCTTGAAACTATGTCCTCTTGTTCTGTTGCTGGTTGCCTAGGAGAAGAGACCAACCTCCACCTGGCTACAATCTCCCTTTGTTGCCCTTCTGTGGACACCTTCCAGCAACTCAACATCTTTCCTAAACTGAGGGGCCCAGAACTGGACACAGGAGTCCAGGTGTGGCCTAACCAGGGCAGTGTACAGGGAGAGAACGACCTCCCTTCTCCTGCTGGTCACACTGTGTGATTGGATGTGGCACTTGGAGCCATGGTTTAGTTGTCAGGAGGTGTTAGGCATTAGGTAATAGGTTGGACTTGATGATCTCTGAGGTCTCTTCCAACCTGGTTGATTCTATGATTCTATGCTAAACTCTGCCTGATCCATGCACTATGTACTTTGGATTAGGTTTAGCCTCTCAGTGGGAGTAAGGAATGAAAATAGTTTTGGTGTGCAAGCAACAGCTGGTGCAAGGTACTGAAGAGCAGCAATGCTGCATTCTTCATCTCTCCCTTTCCTTGGAATTCTCTTTACTCTGAGGGTCAGTAAATTCCTTAAGTATTCAGGAAAGATTTCCCAAGGCACATGAGAGGCTGTTGCTTGTTAGTAGGGACGGCCCAAGACCATAATGAGTTTTAGACTCTTCCTCCCCAGTGCTGTAAGAGATGTAGAATCATAGAATCACAGAATGGCCTGGGTTGGAAGGGACCCACAAAGGTCATCCAGTCCAACCCCCTCTGCAGTCAGCAGGGACATCCTCCACTAGATCAGAGCCCTGTTGAGCCTCACCTTGAATACCTCCAGGGATGGGGCCTCAACTACCTCCCTGGGCAACCTCTTCCAGTGTTCCACATCCCCCATGATAGAACTGGGAATAATTTCTCCCTTTTCCCTTTCTCTGTAAGACAGATTACTTTTGAACATCTCCATGATTTCTAGCAGTATATTCCTAGCATTTCTTTCCTCCAATTTAGTGTCACAGTATCACAGTACATTAGAGGCTGGAAGGGACCTCCAGAGATCACCCAGTCCAACCCTCCTGCCAAAGCAGGATCACCCAGGGCAGTCTGCACAGGAATGCATCCAGGTGGAGTTGGAAAGCCTCCAGAGAAGGAGACTCCACAACCTCCCTGGGCAGCCTGCTCCAGGGCTCTGGCACCCTCACTGGAAAGAAGTTTCTCCTCATGTTGAGCTGAAACCTTCTATGCTCAAGTTTGTCTCCATTGTTCCTTGGCTTATTATTGCACACCACCCAAAAGAGCTTGGCCCCCTCCACTTGACACCCACCCCTCAGATATTGATACACAGTGATAAGATCCCCTCTCTGTCTTCTGCAGTTAAACAGCCCCAGGGTTCTCAGTCTCTCTCCATAGGGGAGATGCTCAAGTCCCCTAATCATCCTTGTGGCTCTCCCTTGGATTCTATCCAGCTGGTCTCTGTCTCTCTTGAAGTGGGGAGCCCAGAACTGGACGCAGTGAGAAGCTGCACAGCCAGTTTGGTGCAAGAAAAGAAACAATGGAGCCAAATTATTGCACAGTAAATCCAGTAACTATCCATGCAGGTGAGAAGTCTGATTGGGTTTTGGGTCCTCCATGTTAGAAGAAACCAAACAAACTCTTTTTGGAGTGAATGTAGGAGATAAAGCTATAGCCCTTTCTGAAGCCTGCTCAACAAATTGGCCTGTATATTTATTCATGCACAGAGCTTGTTGCCCTAAGGAAAAGTAAAAGGCCCTGCACTTAAGAATCTTCTGCTTTGCACTTCTCAGATTTGTTCCACAAGTAGGGTGAGAAAGGTTCTCCTCCCCCTCTACTCTGCCCTGGTGAGGCCACATCTGGAATGGTGCGTCCAGTTCAAGGGGGGCCTCAGGGAAATGCTTAATAGAGTCCAGTGCAGAGCCACAAAGATGATGGAGTGGAACATCTTCCCTACAAGGAGAGTCTGAGGGAGCTGAGGCTCTGGAGCTTGGAGAGGAGGAGCCTAAGGAGAGACCTCACTCATGTTGATAAAGATGTGCAGGGTGAGTGCCAAGAGGCTGGAGCCAGGCTCTGCTGGG
This sequence comes from Dryobates pubescens, assembly GCF_014839835.1. Classification (NCBI taxonomy): domain Eukaryota; kingdom Metazoa; phylum Chordata; class Aves; order Piciformes; family Picidae; genus Dryobates; species Dryobates pubescens. Next base: position 43,815,309 of record NC_071616.1, on the reverse strand, counting down.
TGATGCCCAATGCCAGCACAAGGGGCAGTGGTGGAAGCTGAGGCAGAGGAAGTTCCATGGAAATGTGAGGAAAAATACTTGCCCTGTGAGGGTGACAGAGCCCTGGAACAGGCTGCCCAGGGGGGTTGTGGAGTCTCTCTCTCTGGAGATATTCAAAACTGACCTGGATGTGTTCCTGTGGGATCTGCTGTAGGTGATCCTGCTCTGGCAGGGGGGTTGGACTGGATGAGCTTTGGAGGTCCGTTCCAGACCTGTGATTCTGTGATAAACACAGGACAACACTCACCTGCTTCATGACTGTTTAACAGCTCACTCCTTGCCCTAAATGATGAGGTAAAACTTGCTGAAGATGTTAAGTATGATAGCTCAGACACATTTTGTTATACTGACTTTTAAGATAAGACTCTCCCTGCTGTTTGAGCCATGAAGAGCTTTCATCTGAGCAGCAGAATCATTGGTCCCTTAGAGTCATAGAATCATAGAACTGTCAGGGTTGGAAGAGACCTCAAGGATCATCCAGTTCCAACCCCCCCTGCCATGGGCAGGGACACCTCACACTACAGCAGGTTGCTCACAGCCACATCCAGCCTGGCTGCATAAACCTCCAGGGATGGAGGTTTTTAAGGAGGCTGTTCTGAACATCCAGCCCCTCCTCATGGTTAGACAGTTGCACAGGATGCAAGGGGAGCCATTTCCATCTTCTGAAGCTGCAGCAAGAAGGTTTATCTGGGGTTTAAAGGCATCAGCACTGAATCCAGATCCAGGTTTACTCTTGTGTAGGATAAAATAAGAAACAAAAGAGAAAAGGAGCATAAAAATTTACTGTGTTTCCTGGTCAGAAACCCAGGGTTTTTAAAGACAGAAGAACTGGAGTCATCAGAGGTTCTTTATTGTAGCATGTCATTAGGATATACCAAGGAGCTTGGATATTTATTTTTCCCCAAGGTCTTTGACATCAGGCACTTTGGGAACGTAGAATCTTTACTCCCTCTCCTTAGAGAGAGTTAAGTTATATAACCTCATGTATAGGGAAGATTCTGAACATTAATTGAAGCGGTCAGCTATTGCCAAGTATCTATTAGGCATAGAACAGCTCCTAGCAACAGCAAACCAAACATTTGGCACAGCCTTAATAAATATGTTTCTCTCAGCTTGGCCTCTCTTATCAGGTTGTGACTCGGCCTCCTGGTACCCCTAAATTAGTCTGGCACAGGGAGGACCTGCATTTGTGACATATGTGTCTGCAGCACTGCAAGCAGGCATTGTTTCCACCTTGATAACGTGACAGGATAATAACAGGTCTAGGTGTTGTTTGCAACAAAAATGCTAATAAATGCTTCGTTAAGGAAAAGTGATTATTATCTCCTCTCCTCTCCTCTCCTCTCCTCTCCTCTCCTCTCCTCTCCTCTCCTCTCCTCTCCTCGAGTCTCCTCTCCTCGAGTCTCCTCGAGTCTCCTCTCCTCTCCTCTCCTCGAGTCTCCTCTCCTCTCCTCTCCTTGAGTCTCCTCTCCTTGAGTCTCCTCTCCTTGAGTCTCCTCTCCTCTCCTCTCCTTGAGTCTCCTCTCCTCTCCTCTCCTCTCCTCTCCTCTCCTCTCCTCTCCTCTCCTCTCCTCTCCTCGAGTCTCCTCTCCTCTCCTCTCCTCTCCTCTCCTCGAGTCTCCTCGAGTCTCCTCTCCTCGAGTCTCCTCTCCTCGAGTCTCCTCGAGTCTCCTCGAGTCTCCTCGAGTCTCCTCTCCTCTCCTTGAGTCTCCTCTCCTCGAGTCTCCTCTCCTCTCCTCGAGTCTCCTCTCCTCTCCTCGAGTCTCCTCTCCTCGAGTCTCCTCTCCTCGAGTCTCCTCTCCTCGAGTCTCCTCTCCTCGAGTCTCCTTGAGTCTCCTCTCCTCCCCCCCCTTCCCCTTCCCCTTCCCCTTCCCCTTCCCCTGTCATGCATCAGCAGTAGACACCAGACACATTCAGGTTAGAGGAGCATGAACAGCAATCAGTGGCAGAGGAAGAAGTGGTGCTTGTGCTTTATGTGCAGGGCTGGCAGATCACCTGCTAGCTGCCCTTTTAACAACCTCCTTTTATTTCACAGCTGCTAAAAATACCTCCAAAGCCCTCGGGGGGAAGCCACAGTTTAGCAAAATCCCAAATCCTGCAAGAACCAACAGGTTCACAAGTCCCCAGTCATGCCCTAGAAAAGCCAAAAAGTACATGCACAATCTCCAGTCATTTGGGTTTTTTTCCAGGAAAAGGCCATGCCCTAATCCTTTGCCAGGCAGAAGCAGCAGAGATTGTTTTTAAACCCTCTGAAAAATGTTAACCCCACAAGTGACAAATCTCAAGGGGGGGAGGGAATCTTTGGGCACTTGCTTTTTAACAGCAGCTCAAGTGTTATTCTATTTCCTCTGCAAGTGGAAGTGGTCCATTAGAAAGAAAAGTGGCACCTGGAGGATACCCTTTAATGCTCCTAGTGCAGGGTTTGGTGTGTTGTGCTCAGGTACCTGAAAACAGAGGGAAGAAACCATCTAATGGCAGAATTGAACAGTAATGAGGAGCGTGTGGTGAGGAAGAGGGCAAAAGGGTTCAAGTCAGGACTCTTACCTGTGTTCCCTGGGGCAGGAACTGGCTGGAGACTGAGCCCAGGGAGTGGTGGTGAATGGTGCCACTGCCAGCTGGCAGCCAGGCACTAATGGTGTCCCCCAGGGATCAGTGCTGGACTTCATCCTGTTCAATATCTTTATTGATGATCTGGATGAGAGGACTGAATCCATCATCAGTAAATGTGCAGATGACAGCAAGCTGGGGACAGGAGTTGATCTGTTAGAGAGTAGGAGAGCTCTGCAGAGGGACCTTGCCAGGCTGGACTGATGGGCAGAGTCCGAGGGCATGAGATTGAACACATCTGAGTGCTGGGTTCTACACATTGGCCACAACAACCCCAGGCAGTGCTACAGGCTGGGGTCAGAGTGGCTGAGAGCAGCCAGGCAGGAAGGGACCTGGGGGTAGTGGTTGACAGGAGCTGAACATGAGCCAGCAGTGTGCCCAGGTGGCCAAGAAGGCCAATGGCATCCTGGCCTGCATCAGGAACAGTGTGGCCAGCAGGAGCAGGGAGGTCATTGTGCCCTGTGCTCAGCACTGCTTAGGCCACACCTTGAGTTCTGTGTCCAGTTCTGGGCCCCTCAGGTTAGGAAAGGTGTTGAGATGCTGGAAGGTGTCCAGAGAAGGGCAACAAAGCTGGGGAGGGGTTTGGAGCACCCTGAGGTACAAGCAAGCAGCACAAGGGCTGGTCCAGGAACACCAAGGGACACAAATCAGTGTGGTGGAAATGTGCAGGTGCCCTTCCGGAGCCACTCACACCTACCCTTACTTTGATGCTGGTCAACCACTTAGCAGCTTACTCCCCTGATCTCTGGCCTTGTTAAGTCCAGTTTCATCCCATTTTTCATGCCTGCAGTCTTTCCTTCAAAACCTTGCCTAAAACAGAATCCTTGCACATGATGGAGCCTGGCAAAGAGTTGCCTGGTGAGGCACTGGCACAGGTTGCCCAGGGAGGTGGTGGAAGCCTCCTTCCTGGAGGTGTTTGCAGCCAGGCAGGATGTGGCTGTGAGCAACCTGCTGTAGTGTGAGGTGTCCCTGCCCATGGCAGGGGGGTTGGAACTGGCTGATCCTTGAGGTCCCTTCCAACCCTAACAATTCTATGCTTCTAAACTGCTTTGTGCTAAGTAGTTACCTGTCAGTCATTGCCCTCCACCTCCTACCAGCCTTCCTATTTGACTTTGAGGCCATAGCCAGGCTGTCAGGCGCAGACACTTTGCATTTGCAGCTTTCCCCATCATACCTGCCCCTGTGGCTGGTGTTTCACTAATCTGCAAGTGCTCTAATTCCAAACCACATGCCTGATCTTAGGCTCTGGGCCACTGAAGCCTGGGCCTGTCATGAGCATGCCGTAGACAGCAGGCAGAGGCAGCACCTTCTGAATATTCAGCAAGGCTGGAGCAGCCCTGCCGTGCTGCAAACATTATTTATAGCTCACTCGTGACTCAATTGTTTGGGGCACTTTGCTGGAGGTAAGGAGGGTTTGCAATCTTTAAAAATAGATGTTAGCAGTGGGCATGGAGAGTATCTTGCATGCTGCTCTCTGCAGAGCACAAGCTAGCCATCCCAACAGCAGCAGGGAGCTGCAGCGGCACGGCCCTGCTGGGCTGGTTAGGCCTGTTTAGAATCATAGAGTGGTTGGGGTTGGGAGGGAGCCCAAAGATCATCCAGTTCCAACTCCCCCTGGCCAAGGGCAGGGACCCCTCACACAAGATCAGGCTGCCCACAGCCAGTGAGACACTGGCACAGGTTGCCCAGGGAGGTGGTAGAAGCCTCATCCCTGGAGATTTACAAGGCCAGACTGGATGAGGCTGTGAGCAATCTGATGTAGTGTGAGGGGTCCCTGGCCATGGCAGTGGTGTTGGAACTAAATGATCCTGGAGGTCCCTTCCAAACCCCAGGTTTAGCCTAGGTTGCTTAGCCTGCAGAAGAGGAGGCTCAGAGGAGACCTTCTTGCTGTCTACAACTACCTGAAGGGAGGTTGTAGCCAGGTGGGGTTGGTCTCTTCTCCCAGGCAACCAGCACCAGAACAAGAGGACACAGTCTCAAGTTGTGCTATGGGGAGGTTTAGGCTGGATGTGAGGAAGAAGTTCTTCCCAGCAAGGGAGATTGGCCATTGGAATGTGCTGCCCAGGGAGGTGGTGGAGTCACCATCCCTGGAGGTGTTTAGGAAGAGCCTGGATGAGGCACTTGGTGCCATGGTTTAGTTGATGAGATGGTGTTGGGTGATAGGTTGGACTGGATGATCTCAAAGGTCTCTTCCAACCTGGTTCATTCTAGTTCTATCCTATCCTATCCTATCCTATCCCATCCTATCCTATCCTATCCTATCCTATCCTATCCTATCCTATCCTATCCTATCCTATCCTATCCTATCCTATCCTACCCTATCCTATCCTACCCTACCCCATCCTATCCTACCCTACCCTATCCTATCCTATCCTACCCTATCCTATCCTATCCTATCCTACCCTATCCTATCCTACCCTATCCTACCCTATCCTATCCTATCCTATCCTATCCTATCCTATCCTATCCTGTTATTCTATTCTATTCTATTCTATTCTATTCTATTCTATTCTATTCCTATTCTATTCCATCCCTTTTTTGCTTTCTTGGCTGTATAGCCTTCTTTAGAAGCCAGGCCACAGGGTGGAAGCAATAATGATGTTTTTCATCCTTGTCTCTTCTGGGCTTCTGAAATATTTGTAGTAAGTATTCTTCTCCATTTATAAAGTGACAGTTTCTGTAGGCCACTCAGATTTAGTTTGCTGCAAAGATAAATATGACAATCTCATGAAGTTCAGTAAGGACAAGTGCAGGGTCCTGCTTCTGGGGAGGAATAACAGCAGGCACCAGGACAGGTTAGGAGCTGCCCTGCTGGGAAGCAGCTCCACAGAGAAAGACCTTGGGGTGCTGGTGGGCAGCAAGTTCTGCATGGGACAGCAATGTGCCCTTGTGGCCAAGAGAACCAATGGGGGGCAGCAAGAAACGTGTGTCCAGAAGGTCTCTACTCTGCCTTGGTGAGACCACACCTGGAATATTGTGCTCAGTTTTGGGCTCCCCAGTTCTAGAATGACAGAGACCTGCTGGGGAGAGTCCAACAGAAAACCATGAGGATGATGAAGGGATTTGAGCATCTCCCCTATGAAGAGAGACTGAGAGCCCTGGGGCTGTTTAGTCTTGAGAAGACTGAGAGGGGATCTGATCCATATCTATCAATATCTGAGGGGTGGGTGTCAAGTTGAGGGGGCCAAGCTCTTTTGGGTGGTGCACAGAAATAAGCCAAGGATCAATGGATACAAACTTGAACATAGAAGGTTTCAGCTCAACAAGAGGAGAAACTTCTTTCCAGTGAGGGTGCCAGAGCCCTGGAGCAGGCTGCCCAGGGAGGTTGTGGAGTCTCCTTCTCTGGAGCCTTTCCAACTCCACCTGGATGCATTCCTGTGCAGACTGCCCTGGGTGATCCTGCTTTGGCAGGGGGGTTTGGACTGGATGATCTCTGGAGGTCCCTTCTGGCCTGGACCATTCTGTGATTTAGCTCTGGGCAGGTAATGCACAAAATTCCTTTCATAGTTTGTTTTTGCACAAGGCATAAAACCAAAATACCCCAAACCACAATTAATTTCACTCCATTATAAGGCTAAATTAAACACCCACTCAAGAAAGAGTTGCTAGCCACCTAACTCATGCCAACCTGCCTTATCTGTTTCTGTGAGACACTTCATGACAGCAAGACACTTTTAAGGTTAATTTCCACATGAGGACACATTTTTGGATGCATCTAAAAATGTTTGAACTGGTTCTTTTTGTCACACTAAGTTACCATCACAAAAGCACTTTAGGGAGAATGGATTCTAAATAACACAGTCTAGGTTTGGGCTAAAATCAGCATGCTCCCGGTCGAAATCTCCAGACTGAGGCTAATTAGACATGAATGGGATCATCCTTGCTGTTTGCAGCACCAAAATCTGACCCAGATTATGAAATCCCAATGCCAGCTGTAGATGTACCCAATTTAATGTTGGCTGGATTAAATGATGGAAAATAGTCTCAGATCTCTGGGGTTGGGAGGGGAGGCAACTGTGAGGATGGGAGGTATCTTAATTTTTGCCTTCTAACTTCATAGAATCATAGAATGGAATAGAATGGAATAGAATGGAATGGAATGGAATGGAATGGAATAGAATAGAATAGAATAGAATAGAATAGAATAGAATAGAATAGAATAGAATAGAATAGAATAGAATAGAATAGAATGGACCAGGTTGGAAGAGACCTTCAGGATCATCGTGTCCAACCTATTATCCAGCACTACCTAATCAACTAAACCATGCAACCAAGCACCCTATCGAGTCTCCTCCTGAACACCTCCAATGATGGTGACTCCACCACCTCCCAGGGCAGCACATTCCAATGGGCAATCACTCTCTCTGTGTAGAGACTCATCAAGTCCAACCTGTTACCTAATACCTAACACCTCCTGACAACTAAACCATGGCTTCAAGTGCCACATCCAAGCCTTTTTTGAACACCTCCAGGGATGGGGAATCCACCACCTCCCTGGGCAGCACATTCCAATGGCAAATTACTCTTTCTGGGGAGAGCTTTCTCCTCACATCCAGCCTAAACTTCCCCCGGTGCAGCTTGAGACTGGGTCCTCTTGTTCTGGTGCTGGTTGCCTGGGAGAAGAGACCAGCCCCCACCTGGCTGCAACCTCCCTTCAGGTATTTGTAGGGAGCAATAAGGTCTCCCCTGAGCCTCGTGTTCTCCAGGCTAAGCAACCCCAGCTCCCTCAGCCTCTCCCCACAGGGCTGTGCCCCAGCCTTGTTGCCCTTCTCTGGACATGTTCAAGTCTCAATGTTCTTCTTAAACTGAGGGGCCCAGAACTGGACACAGGACTCAACAGCACTGCTGCAACAGATAGTGAAATGACTTGTTTCAGCAACTCTCTCTCTCTCTCCCCCCAGATCCTCTCCCTTCAGGAGAGCTCTGGAATGCTGTAAGTGTCAGCACAGATAACACCTTCACATGTATGCTGCTCGCTGACCGCAAACTACACGTACAAAAGGCAAAGAGAAAGTGTGGTGTAATAAGATGCAGTGCTTTAGTGAGGGATCCATGCTGTATGTTTTCTGGCCCTGTGCCACTCTGCTCAGAATTGAGGGATGGATTATTGTGGATTTGTTTTCTTTCAGGAATTAGGGCTGGCCCTGGCTTAGCTTCAGTACTGCAGTGGTATTAACTGCAATGCATTTCTGTCTTACAGCTTCATCCCATTTAGCCATTGTGACTTTGGAGTGACTTCCAAAGCAATCCAATCAGAATGAGTTGGCAGATTAATGTTAACTTTCATGTCAGGACTGAAGGCAATGCAAAATGAAAATGCTAAAAGAGGAGGCATTGCACCAGCCATCCTGCAGCTAAAAATAGAGCTGGACTGTCTCATGGGAGCTAATGAGCCTTTGTTTGATCTGCAAATGAGTAAAGCAGCAGGAAACTACCTGCCTGTGTATTAATAATTCTCTGAATGTAAATAGAATTGATGCTAGAGCCTCTGGCAGGTAGAGTAGATCATAGAGTCATAGAATGGGTTGGATTGGAAGGGACCTCCACTAGTCATCTAACCAAACCCCCTCTGAACTAGATCAGGTTGCATAGAGTCTTGTTCAGCCTGAGCTTGAGTACCTCCAGGGATGGGGCCTCATCGACCTCCCTGGGCAACCTGCTTCCATCTACCACCACCCTCATGGTACAGAATTTGTTCCTAACATCCAATCTAAATCTCCTCTTCACTCATTTCACACCAATGCTCCTTGTTCTATCACTGCAGGCCTTTGCAAACAGTCTGCAGCCTTCATGCAGCCCCCTTCAGGTACTGGCAGGCTGCTATTAGGTCTCCCTGGAGCCTTCTCTTCCCCAGGCTGAACACCCTCAGCTCCCTCAGCCTGTCCTCATAGTAGAGCTACTCCAACTCCCTGCTCATTTTGATGGCCCTCCTCTGGACCTGCTCCATCAGCTCCACGTCCTTCCTGTGCTGAGGGCTCCAGAGCTGGAGGCAGTACTCCAGAGCAAAGTGGCAGAATCACCTCTCTGGCTAGCCAAGGGCTGCCCTTTATACAGCTAACATTTTGGATCACCACAGAAGCTTCCATCTTCCTCAGCCTTGGCTGCCACTGAGTTTGTGACACATTTTGTGCTGCAGTTCCTTAGGAGCAATGCTGGCAAGAATAGATTGACTGTTTCACCTTTGCTTTGGGCAACAAATCAAATGGTGCTTTCCTCCTTGCAGCAAAGCAGTATGGAGAATGCTGATACATTGTAGGGATCAGAGGCCAAGCAGGGAAATTGGAACAGTAACCTTTAACACCTCCATAAAATCTGAATATCAGTTCTAATCCAAGCATCAAAAGGGTCTGGAGCACAGCCCTGTGAGGAGTGGCTAAGGGAGTTGGGGTTGTGTAGCCTGGAAAAGAGGAAGCTCAGGGGAGACCTTATTGCTGTCTACAACTACCTGAAGGGAGGTTATACCCAGGTGGGGGTTGGTCTCTTCTCCCAGGCAACCAGCACTAGAACAAGAGGACACAGCCTCAAGCTGCACCAGGGGAGTTTTAGGCTCGAGGTGAGGAGTAAGTTCTTCCCAGACAGAGATTTACCATTGGAATGTGCTGCCCAGGGAGGTGGTGGAGTCACCATCATTGGAGGGGTTTAAGAAGAGCCTGGATGAGGCCCTTGGTGCCATGGTTTAGCTGATTAGATGGTGTTGGGTGCTAGGTTGGACTTGATGATCTTGAAGGTCTTTTCCAACCTGGTTAATTCTGTATTCTGTACTCAGCCCTATCCCAATGTTTAGCTTCTCAAATCTGTAGGCAGAGCTGGTGAGTTGTTGGTCACAATCAAACAAAACTAAGTTTGCAGGGCTTCTTTTAACTTTTAAGATGCATTCTTTTTGCCAGGACACCTTTTTTTCTGATTCATTATTACCCATTTTTTTCCTTTACATTAGAACACAATGAAAAGAAATTCAGTCTTCCTGCCTTGCTCTGTAGGGTTTAGTATCCTCTTGCAAATACAAATGCAAATACACTTCTCTCAGTACTGTATTTATTCCAAGCTTCAAATATCTTCTCTTACTCACACTAGAATGGAAGTCTTGATATGCATTTTTGCATGCCCACTCATTTTGCTTCTTGGGAAGTGCATGAAGGATGAAAAGAAAACACCCCAACACACCAAGCCAAAACAAAACCCAAACCAAAACTAATAAAAATAGCAGGAAATGGGACTATGGACAAATGATTGTTCTGCTAATGCCTCATGGAGGAGAAGCTCCACAGGAGCCAGCAGTGAGCACTTGCAGCCCAGAAAGCCAACCAGAGCCTGGGTTGCATCATGAGAAGCAGAGCCAGCAGGGTCAGGGAGGTGATTCTCCCCCTCTACTCCACTGGGCTAAGACCCCACCTGGAGTACTGCATCCAGTTCTGGAGCCCCTAGTACAGGAAGGATCTGGAGGTGCTGGAAGGTGTCCAGAGAAGGGCCACGAGGATGAGCAGAGGGCTGGAGATGCTCTGCTATGGAGACAGACTGAACGACTTGGAGCTGTTCAGTCTGGAGAAGAGGAGACCTTCTTGTGGCTTTCCAGTATCTGAAAGGGGCTCCAAGAAAGCTGGGGAGGGACTTGTGAGGGTGTCAGGGAGTGATAGGACTGGGGGAAATGGAACAAAGCTAGAAATGGGTAGATTCAGCTTGGATGGTAGGAAGAAGTTCTTTCCCATGAGGGTGGTGAGAGACTGGCACAGGTTGCCCAGGGAGGTGGTGGAAGCCTCATCCCTGGAGGTTTTTGCAGCCAGGCTGGATGTGGCTGTGAGCAACCTGCTGTAGTGTGAGGTGTCCCTGCCTATGGCAGGGGGTTGGAACTGGCTGATCCTTGAGGTCCCTTCCAGCCCTGACAATTCTATGATTGTGTATTCACATAAGGTACCATAGAGGATTCTTAAAAATAAACAGTAAATAAATGAATACTAACATCTCCCTGCTCTCTAGCAGTTCACCTCTGACACCAACCCTATCATAGGGACACCTGAAAAAGAGAGAGACCTCCCCACACTTACCCTGTGCAATTATTCTAATTAGAGTGCTAATATTGTCAACAAAAGGCATTTGCAAAGTTGCTGACATCTTCTGGAAGGTCAAAACCTGAGGGGAAAAAAACCCAACAATTAAACCCAGAAGTGATAGAATTAAAGCCAGCTAAATTTGAAGGGGAAACCAAAAAAATCTCACTGCATGCAATTCATGAAACACAAACCATCAGATGCATTTGCCCCACTTCTACTCTGGACTGTTTTGATCCTTTCTTGTTTTGCAGGGTGGACCTGTTTACTCTGGAGGTGTTTTGCAGCCAGCACAGGGGATGTCAAGGTGGTGGATAGCTCCTCCTGCAGCAATTTGGCTGATGCCAGCAGAACTCAGACAGGCACAGTGATGCAGTTCTTATATAACACCTCAGGGTTCAAAGTTGGGCTCCCTCCCATTTCCAGCAGCACACAGCTTGCACTTCTTGTTCTGCAGTGTCACAGGGTGCTCGACAGCAACCCTGCTGAAGGACTGAATCATAGCCACTTCTTACTGTGGAACCTCAAAGCTGCTGCATCTCCAGCTAATAGAAACGGAGAAAAACATTTCCATCCTTGGAAAATGTATCCAGAATTTCTTTGCAATTGCCTCTGCATTTTTGTTATTTTATTTTAGAGGAAGGGAAGGGAAGGGAAGGGAAGGGAAAGGAAGGGAAGGGAAGGGAAGGGAAGGGAAGGGAAGGGAAGGGAAGGGAAGGGAAGGGAAGGGAAGGGAAGGGAAGGGAAGGGAAGGGAAGGGAAGGGAAGGGAAGGGAAGGGAAGGGAAGGGAAGGGAAGGGAAGGGAAGGGAAGGGAAGGGAAGGGAAGGGAAGGGAAGGGAAGGGAAGGGAAGGGAAGGGAAGGGAAGGGCAAAGGGAAGGGCAACGAAGTTGGTGAGGGGTTTGGAGCACAGCCTTGTGAGGAGAGGCTGAGGGAGCTGGAGTTGCTTAGCCTGGAGAAGAGGAGGCTCAGGGGAGACCTTCTTGCTCTCTCCAACTCCCTGAAGGGAGGTTGTAGACAGGCAGAGGTTGGTCTCTTCTCCCAGGCAGCCAGTACCAGAACAACAGGACACAGTCTCAGGCTGCACCAGGGGAGGTTTAGGCTGGATGTTAGGAAGAAATTCTATACAGAGAGAGTGATTGCCCATTGGAATGGGCTGCCTGGGGAGGTGGTGGAGTCACCATCATTGGAGGTGTTCAGGAGGAAACTTGATGGGGTGCTTGGTGCCATGGGTTAGGTGTTTAGGTGGTGTTGGATTGGTTGATGGGTTGGACGCGATGATCTTCAAGGTCTCTTCCAACCTGGTCTATTCTATTCTATTCCTAACATCCAGGCTAAATCTCCTCTTCTCTAATTTCAAACCATTCCCTCTTGCCACTACAGCCTTATACTAGTTTCTTTCTGAATTTATTAGTATCTTGTTAATAAACTAGAATAGAATAGGAATGAAGCCTCCATGAAACAGGAAACACACACAGAACTCACAGCATGTGCACATTATGTTATGACCAGATCAAATAGAAGCATCTTCCTCTTAAAATCACAGGATCACAGCATGATAGGGGTTAGAAGGGACTCTGGAGATCATTGAGTCCAACCCCCCTGCCAGAGCAGGACCATAGAATCCAGCACAGATCACACAGGGACACCTCCAGATGGGTCTTGAGGCCTCTAGAACAAGCCCTACAAGGAGAGGCTGAGGGAGCTGGGGTTGCTTAGCCTGGAGAAGAGGAGGCTCAGGGGAGACCTTATTGCTCTCTACAACTACCTGAAGGGAGGTGGCAGCCAGGTGGGGGTTGGTCTCTTCTCCCAGGCAAGCAGCACCAGAACAAGAGGACACAGTCTCAAGCTGTGACAGGGGAAGTTTAGGCTCAAGGTGAGGAGAAAGTTCTTCACAGAGAGAGTTGTTAGGCATTGGAATGGGCTGCCCAGGGAGGTGGTGGAGTCACCATCACTGGAGGTGTTCAAGAGGGGATCATACGTGGCACTTGGAACCATGGTTTACTAGTCATGAGGTGTTGGGTTATAGGTTGAACTTGATGATCTTTGAGATCTTTTCCAACCTTATTCCTTCTATGATCCTATGATTCTATGTCTCCAGAGAAGGAGACTCCACAACCTCTCTGGGCAGCCTGTTCCAGGGCTCTGTGACCCTCACAGTGCAGATGTTCCTCCTTATGTTGAGGTGGCACCTCCTGTGCTGTAGTTTATATTCATTACCCCTTGTCCTGTTCCAGGGTGCAAATGAGCAGAGCCTGTCCCCTCCCTCTCGACCCTTCTTGATATTTGTAAACACTTATTAAGTCCCCTCTCAGTCTTCTCCAGGCTAAAAAGCCCCAGATGATCCTATTGTTTGGTGAATCAGTTCATGGTATGAGCAAAGGGCATGTAGCATGTGGCTGAAATGATGTAAGGAAAATAGAGGAAAGAAAGCAGGAAGGTGGTGGAAGCCTCATCCCTGGAGGTTTTTGCAGCCAGGCTGGATGTGGCTGTGAGCAACCTGCTGTAGTGTGAGGTGTCCCTGCCTGTGGCAGGGGGATTGGAACTCCATGATCCTTGAGGTCCCTTCCAACCCTGACAATTCCATGATTCTATAATGCATGCTTTCATTCTGAAGATTCGTGAGGTAGGTGCAGCACAATGCATGGCTACAGCTGGTACAGGGCTACCAGTTCACAAGTGAAAGCTATACAGCTGTTGCACAGCTGTTGTGCTGTAATTCTGCATGCAGCCTCATTGGTTGGACCTGTAAAACAGTTTGGTTGCCCTGCTTAAAGCATGGCACTAAACTCAGCAGCATGCCTTCTCAAGCTGGAGCCGAGTTGTAAATCTCATGCAGGACACGACAGAAATAATTGAGTCATTTTATCATCTTAAAAGGAAATGATCAGTCAAAGTCTAGATGAAAACAAAGCTGTCAAGTTGTGCAGCAAAGCCCTTAAAATATTTCTCAGAAGTTCTGCCTATTAATTATTTAATCTTGAATTAGGTTTTGTTGATTCTGTCTCAGTGAGATCTGCAAAGCAGTATGACAGCACTAGTTCACTTTATATCACAAGACCTATTTGAAAACACAAATCAAAGCCAAGTGTAATTTCTGGTCTTCAGCTAATGACATAAACCCAGAACAATCATATATTTAATTAAAAATATATATACATAGATTGACCAAAATAGTGAAGGTATAATGAAACAAGTGTAGTTATTCTGCCTGTACTCATTCCCTGTATTCCCTGTACTCAGCACTGGTTAGGCCACACCTTGAGTCCTGTGTCCAGTTCTGGGCTCCTCAGAGTAGGAAGGATGTTGAGATGCTGGAAGGTGTCCAGAGAAGGGCAACAAAGCTGGGGAGGGGTCTGGAGCACAGCCCTGGGAGGAGAGGCTGAGGGAGCTGGGGTTGCTTAGCCTGGAGAAGAGGAGGCTCAGGGGAGACCTTCTTGCTGTCTACAACTACCTGAAGGGAGGTTGTAGCCAGCTGGGGGCTGGTCTCTTCTCCCAGGCAACCAGCACCAGAACAAGAGGACACAGTCTGAAGCTGTACCAGGGGAGGTTTAGGCTGGATGTGAGGAAGAAATTCTTCATAGAGAGAGATTGGCCATTGGGATGTGCTGCACAAGGAGGTGGTGGAGTCACCATCACTGGAGGTGTTTAGGAAGAGATGAGGCACTTGGTGCCATGGTTTAGTTGATGAGATGGTGCTGGGTGATAGGTTGGACTGGATGATCTGAAAGGTCTTTTCCAACCTGGTTAATCCTATCCTATCCTATCCTATCCTATCCTATCCTATCCTATCCTATCCTATCCTACCCTATCCTATCCTACCCTATCCTATCCTATCCTATCCTATCCTATCTCATCCCATCCCACCCCATCCTATTCTATTCTATTCTATTCTATTCTATTCTATCCCATCCCATCCCATTCTATTCTATTCTATTCTATTCTATTCTATTCTATTCTATTCTATTCTATCCCATACCATCCTATTCTATTCTAGTCTAGTCTAGTCTAGTCTAGTCTATTCTATCCCATACCATCCCATTCTATTCTATTCTATTCTATTCTATTCTATTCTATTCTATTCTATTCTATTCTATTCTATTCTATTCTATTCTATACCTGTTATGGGACAATGTTGGGCAAATGTCTGCCCACATCCATCCCTTGTTCACCCACTTTAAGTGCACAGCTGAGGAGCCCACAGCAGGAATGACTCTTTTGCTAAGCTGTGGATGTGCCCTTGCAGCTGTGGAAATAAAACATGGGCAGTTTCTCTGTGAAATTCATTCTGAAGCAGAAAACCTGCACATTCCCATAACCCCTCCAAGGTTAATTAGTAGAGATGTCTTAGTTTTATTCTGTTCTATTTTCAGATGCCATGGATTACAGAATTCTTCTGTGAAGTAACCTTTTTAGATCACTAGCAAGCTGAACTCTCAGATGAGGCTAATCCTTGATTTGATATTTTTGCAGAGGTTATACAGTGGACTCCACTTTATCTGGATGCCAATTGTCTAGACAATCCTGACAAAAGCTGATTTTCCAGTCTAAATCTATTTTTGTATGGCATATTAAGCCCAGTGCTGTGTTTGGGACTTTTTTTAAGTTCACTACTTATGATCACTGCTAACAAGCTCCTTTCATCCTCTAATCATTTTCCTCATCCTCTCACCACTATATTCTTCTAAGTGCTGAAGGTGTGCAGGGGATGTTGGGAGCAAGTGAAAGGCAGCATTTGCCTGAAGGAGCTTACAGCTGAGGCTGTGGGCTTGTAAACAATTGCAGAAATCACAGAATCACAGAAGCATTCAGGTTGGAAAAGAGCCTCAGGATCATCAACCCTACTCTACAAGGGTCACCCCTAAACCACAGCCCCCAAGCACCACATCCAAAACACCTTGAAACACAGCCAGGCTTGGGGATACAACCACCTCCCTGGGCAGCACATTCCAATCCCTGACCACTCTTGCCCTGAAAAAATGTTTCCTAATGTCCAGTCTAACCCTACCCAGTTGTAGCTTGAGGCCATTCCCTCTTGTTCTGTCAGGTTGGACTCGATGATCCTTGGGGTCTCTTCCAACCTTGGTTATACTGTGGTACTGTAATTACCTGTGAAAAGAGACCAG
Source organism: Dryobates pubescens (assembly GCF_014839835.1). Taxonomy (NCBI): domain Eukaryota; kingdom Metazoa; phylum Chordata; class Aves; order Piciformes; family Picidae; genus Dryobates; species Dryobates pubescens. The sequence goes on along the minus strand of NC_071616.1, from coordinate 43,799,492 downwards.
CAGCAGCCTCTCCACAACCTCCTTTCAGGTAGCTGTAGAGAGCAATGAGGTCTCCCCTCAGCCTCCTCTTTTCCAAAGTATTCCTCCCCAGCTCCCTCAATTGCTCCTCATAAGGTTTATTCTCCAGTTCTGCACCTGCCCAGCTTTGTGCCAGAGAAGTGTGATCTTGCACCACACCTGATTCTGTACCACTGAAAGTAGTAAGAATTTGGTACTGAACTCAAACTGCAGGGGAGCAAAGCTCCTCTCTGTTGCAGGGACTGGATGTTTCACAGTGAGACAGTGATCTGAGAGCAGGCAGCAGTGTACAGACACACAGGACGGGAAGCTGTAAGAACTTAGGTTTCCAAGTGGGATTAGCTTTAGCAAGGCTGATTGGTAGGCAGTTGCTCTCCAGTGAACTCCTGAGTCCAAGTTTAGGAATTTCTTGCACAGGGAATGCATAGGAGTCCTAAGAATAGGACCCACAGACGCAATAGGGGAGGGAAAAGTCACTCGAGTTGGGGTGTGAAGAAAAAGAAAAGGCCCCTGGATGGTTGTGTTAAGTAGTTAGAATGGAATTTCTTTCTTTAGCACAGGGGAATGTGGGTTTATAATAGTCATCCTACCTTCTAATGGCATTTCCCTGAATAAAACAGGCAGAAATGAAGTTTCTCTTTTATATCACACTACAGAATAGAATAGAATAGAATAGAGTAGAATAGAATAGCATAGAATAGAATAGAATAGCGTGGAGTAGAGTAGAATAGAATTAACTAGATTGGAAAAGACCTTTGAGATCATCCAGTTCAACCTATCACCCAACACCATCTAATCAACTAAACCATGGCACCAAGTGCCTCATCCAGTCCCTTCTTAAACACCTCCAGGGATGGTGACTCCACCACCTCCCTGGGCAGCACATTCCAATGGCCAATCTCTCTTTCTCTGAAAAACTTCTTCCTAACATCCAGCCTAAACCTCCCCTGGCACAGCTTGAGACGGTGTCCTCTTGTTCTGTCAGTGGTTGCCTGGGAGAAGAGACCAACCCCCACCTGGCTACAACCTCCCTTCAGGTAGTTGTAGACAACAAGAAGGTCTCCCCTGAACCTCCTCTTCTCCAGGCTAAGCAACCCCAGCTCCCTCAGCCTCTCCTGACAGGGCTGTGCTCCAAACCCCTCCCCAGCCTTGTTGCCCTTCTCTGGACATGTTCAAGTGTCTCAATGTCCTTCTTAAACTGAGGGGCCCAGAACTGGACACAGGACTCAAGGTGTGGCCTAACCAGTGCTGAGCACAGGGCACAATGACTTCGCTGCTCCTGCTGGCCACACTATTCCTGATACAGGCCAGGAGGCAAACTGCAACAGAACAGGAGATCACAGTCTCAAGCTGTGCCAGGGGAGGTTTAGGTTGGATGTTAGGAAGAAATTCTTCCTAGAAAGAGAGATTGGCCATTGGAATGTGCTGCCCAGGGAGGTGGTGGAGTCACCATCACTGGAGGTGTTTGAGAGACTGGATGAGGCACTTGGTGCGATGGTTTAGTTGATTAGATGGTGCTGGATGATAGGGTGGCCTCAATGTTCTCAAAGGTTTTTTCCAACCTGGATAATTCTAAGATGAAGGAAAGGGTTTTTAAGCTGAGTTAGTGGAAAGATTCCATTTTTCACCTTCCCTTGTGTGCCTGAGTTGGAAGAGAGTTTTCAAAGCAGATCTCCCTCCTCCTGAAAATAATCAACTAGAAGGGAATTATTCAGAGATAACCTAACAGCCCTTCCTCTGGCAACAGGATGTCTAAAACCTGATTTGATTGTTGACATGTAAGGATGTCTGTGAAATTAGTGCAACAGACAAACCAAGCTGCAGAGTGCCTAATTGGAGAGTCTGCCACACTCACATTTTCAGCTGCTCATCATCTTCAGGATGCATGCAGGCTGTCATCATTCAGCACCAGAAATCTGGGCACCTAGAAGAATTTACTGGTGGAGTATTTTGGTGCTGAGATCATTTCAGTGCCTTTCAGGCTAAGTAGCAGCTAAGCAGGGCTTTCTGAGGGTCTCACAGCTGGATTTAGAGAACTAAAGTGGCCATCTAAATTTAGAGAGCTAAAGTGCTGTCCAAATTCCTTTGCGAAGCTATGTGGGAGAGGTAGGAGCTAATCTTCTACTGGAGGAGGAGAGCTCTTTCCAAAGGCTTGGACTTCAAGGAAGCATGTGCCAGTGCAGCTCCTGGGGCACTGACACTTCAGCACTTGCTTATGTTCCTTGCTGGCTTGAGACTATGCTGAGCTGATCCAACAAAACAGTTATGTTGCTTGTAAAGCAATACAGGGAATAGAGAAGTTCAGAGAAGTATTCACTGCCAGCCCAAGGTCTGCCTAGCTGCTCTGAAGCTCCTCCATCATTTTTTACAGAATACAGAATTAACCAGGTTGGAAAAGACCTCAGAGATCATCCAGTCCAACCTATCTCATCAACTAAACCATGGCACCAAGTGCCTCATCCAGTCTCTTCCTAAACACTTCCAGGGATGGTGACTCCACCATCTCCCTGGGCAGCACATTCCAATGGCAAATCTCTTTCTATGAAGAACTTCTTCCTAACATCCAGCCTCCCCTGGCACAGCTTGAGACTGTGTCCTCTTGTTCTGGTGCTGGTTGCCTGGGAGAAGAGACCAACCCCCACCTGGCTACAACCTCCCTTCAGGGAGTTGGAGAGAGCAAGAAGGTCTCCCCTGAGCCTCCTCTTCTACAGGCTAAGCAACCCCAGCTCCCTCAGCCTCTCCTCCCAGGGCTGTGCTCCAGACCCCTCCCCAGCTTTGTTGCCCTTCTCTGGACATGTTCAAGCAACTCCACGAGGTGCTCAGAGCGAAGGTATCTGAACTTAGATACCTTAAGTAGGTGCTGTCTGTGTAGCCTGAAATAGATCACAAAGGGGAGCTCTGGTTACAGTCAGTTTAGTTTCTGAGTTTCTATACATCACTTTCTGCTTCCCAGTGTCTCCTTCCTGTCCTTTAAAGGCATATAGGAAACTAATGAGCAATCTGCCACCTGTATAAACCAGGCCCTTCACCAGCTGTGTTGCCCTTCTCTGAACATGCTCCAGAACCTCACTATCCCTCTTGTACTGAGGTAGCCAAAACTGGACACAGTACTCCAGGTGTGGCCTCACCAGTGCTGAGCACAGGGGGATGGTTACCTCCCTGACCCTGCTGGCCGTAGTGTTTCTAATCCCAGCCAGGATGCCATTGGCCTTCTTGGCCACCTGGGCAGACTTCTGGCTCATATTTAATCAACTCTCAGATGTATTCTCATGTCCCTCTCCGAGTTGTATCTTTCCAACCTCACATCCCCAATTCTGTAGCTTACCATGAATCACAGAATCATAGAACCAATAAGGTTGGAAAAGACCTCAAAGATCATCAAGTCCAACCTGTCACCCAACACCTCATGACTACTAAACCTTGGCACCAAGTGCCACATCCAATCCCCTCTTGAACACCTCCAGGAATGGTGACTCCACCACCTCCCCAGGCAGCATGTTCCAACAGCTAACAACTCTCTCTGGGAAGAACTTCCTCTTCACCTCAAGCCTCAACCTCCCCTGGCACAGCCTGAGACTGTGTCCTCTTGTTCTGTCACAGGTTGCCTGGGAGAAGAGACCAACCCCCACCTGGCTACAACCTCCCTTCAGGTAGTTGTAGACAGCAAGAAGGTCTCCCCTGAGCCTCCTCTTCTCCAGGCTAAGCAACCCCAGCTCCCTCAGCCTCTCCTCACAGGGCTGCGCTCAAGGCCTCTCCCCAGCCTCCTTGCCCTTCTCTGGACACATTCAAGAGTCTCAAGTCCTTAAATTGAGGGGCCCAGAGGTTGTTGTGACCCAGGTGGAGGACCTGGCACTTTGCCTTGTTCAACTTCATACAATTAGCCTTGGCCCGTGGGTCTAACCTGCCCAGGTCCTGCTGCAAAGCCTCCCTACCCTCTGGTGGAACAACGTGGCCACCCAGCTTGGTGTCATCCACACTGATTTGTTTGCTTGTCTGTCTGTTTGTTTGCTTGTTTCTCAGCAACATTTCTGCTGCAACTCCCTCACAGGAAAAAGTACAGAAACCTCAGACTCAGAGCTTATTTCTCCCCTTCATGCATGCTTGCTGTGTCTAATGGTATTGTGGTAGTAGTAATTTCCTCACTAGTGGTTCATTACCAGCAGTTAGCAAACCCTTCTGGCAATTAACTAATTACCTTGCCTTCATCTATGGTGCAAAGAAACGGCTATCAAGGGCATTGTTTGCTCAATTAACCAAAAGCAACAGACACATGCTTCCTAAAAGCTGTAGAAGGAAATCCCTCCCAAAATGCCCTCCTCTTCATTTTTCTTAGGAGCTGTGCAGTCTGAAATGTTAACTTAAAGCATTTCAGAGGAGTCAGTATGCTTTGGGTTGGGCTTTGTCTTCTTTTTTCTTAACAAGTACCATCACAACAACAGTCTCCTGTAAAATGCAAGACCCTGAGCTCAGTCAAGGCTTGTGGCATTCTGAGAGCTCAGACTCACGCAGCCACGAGCAGCTCAGGCCAGGATGGCCTCCAGGATCCTGCGAGCTGGATGTCACCCAGGGGATGAATCTGCTTGGCCAGCTGCCTTTTCCTCAGAGGAGCTGCCACGGCTTCCTCCACGTGGGCTGGGAGATGGATGGATGGGGACATAAACCTCCTACAGAGGGCCCAGCAAAGCCTCCATATGGCCCATGCAGAAAAAGGCAAGGGAAAGCTGCTATCTCTCCTCACTAAAAAGGCTGGCCTGTATCTCTCACTCCTTCAAGCCCTTCAGGTTTCAGCTACTCTCATCTGTGTGATATCTATAACAAAAAAGCACCAACCCAGCCACTCAATAAACAGTTGCTGGCTAAAAATTCTTCAGGGAAAGATGCCAAGTTGCAAAATATGCTTTTTTAACTTAAAAGAGATGATTTTTATCCAGATAACAGCTGGCACCATTTATCATTTTTCACTTTCTTCACAGGAAAAAGTTGTGCTAAATCAGTTATCTCTAACAGGAGCCAGGAGTGATACAGCCTTAATGCCAGCCCTTGCCTTTTCCCCCTCTGTTCTTAATGCCTCTCAGTTCTTCCTGTTGGACCATCAGGACCTGAGCTGACTCCACATTTTGCCATATGGCCAAGATGCCTCTGCATGATGGGGTGTATTTATGTTTTCCAAACCCATTTCATTTCCCTATGTGTTATCCTAATTGAGTCACTTGTAAATGACTCCCAACTCTTCAAAAACATCTGAAAATTGTCACTGGCTTTTCTCTCCTCCCTGTTAGTGGGAACAGAATAAAGCAAAACCTGGGAATAGAAAACAAGCAAAACCTTCTTCCTCCCAGATCCCTCCCACCCCAAACCATGCACTACCATCATTTTCTGGCTATGAACCAAAGCAGGTTTTAGAAGGCTGGAGATGTGATAATGGCCAACATACTGCTGGTGCAGTATGGGTTTGATGGATGGACCATTCAGTGCATACAGAGCTGGTTTGAGGGCTGTACCCAAAGGGTGGCTGTCAATGGATCCACATCCAAGTGGAGGCCAGTGACAAGTGGAGTCCCCCAGGGATCAGTACTGGGACCAGTCTCGTTTAACACCTTTGTTGGCAACATAGACAGGGGCATTGAGTGCACACTCAGCCAGGAAGGATCTGGAGGTGCTGGAGCGTGTCCAGAGAAGGGCCATGAGGATGAGCAGAGGGCTGGAGCTGCTCTGCTGTGAGGACAGACTGAGGGAGTTGGGGCTGTTCAGTCTGGAGAAGAGAAGGCTCTGAGGAGACCTAATTGTGGCCTTCCAGGATCTGAAGGGGGCTCCAAGAAAGCTGGGAAGGGACTTTGTAGGGTGTCAGGGAGTGATAGGACTAGGGGGATGGAACAAAACTAGAACTGGGTAGATTCAGCTTGGATGTTAGGAAGAAGTTGTTCCCCATGAGGGTGGTGAGAGACTGGCACAGGTTGCCCAGGGAGGTGGTGGAAGCCTCATCCCTGGAGGTTTTTATGGCCAGGCTGGATGTGGTCTGAGCAACCTGCTGTAGTGTGAGGTGTCCCTGGCCATGGCAGTGGGGTTGGAACTAGACAATCCTTGAAGTCCCTTCAATTCCCTAACAACTCCATGATTCTTTTGTACTTGGCAGCAACAAAGGAAAAGATTCTGTCTGTGCTTTCTGTAATGATGTGTTGAAAAACAAAACAAAAGAAACAAAAACGATCAAAACCAAACAATCAATCAAACAAACAAAAAGCAACAAGAAAAGGACACTTTCTCTGCACTCTCCCCATGCTCTGACTGAAGGAACATGCTCCAGCTTAGCGTGAAGACAGATCACGCCTAAAGTAATATGCCACTTTATACAGCAGATGGAGCCCAGTAACACAGACTAGTGTAGGAAAATAACCACAAAAGAAGCCTTTTAGCATGAAAAGAGAGCAACAGAGCACAAAAGCAGACATTTTTGCTCTTCACAGTATACTCTCTGTGAGCTTACTCCTTATTAAACTAAAAAGAAATCCCATTTTCATAATGGTTTCTCTCTGGCCTTGGCAACAGGGCAGGCACACACCACTTAAAGATGTTCAGTAATACCACTGCAACAACCCTTAGAAAGGGAAGACTGGAGATTAATGGTTTAGGAATAGCTTTTTCCATCCCAAGGAAAGTAATTCATCTGCTCATTCATCTGCAGAGTGCTGTTCTTTTTACTGCCCTGGTAGGTTTCCCTGAAACATATGAGAGAATCATAGAATCCTAGAATTGTCAGGGTTGGAAGGGACCTCAAGGATCAGCCAGTTCCAACCCCACTGCCATGGGCAGGGACACCTCACACTACAGCAGGTTGCTCACAGCCACATCCAGCCTGGCTGCAAACACCTCCAGGGATGAGGCTTCTGCCATCTCCCTGGGCAACCTGTGCCAGTCTCTCACCACCCTCATGGGAAGAACTTCTTCCTAGCATCCAATCTGAATCTACCCATTTCTAGTGTTTTATTTTGTTCCATTCCCCCCATTCCTATCACTCCCTGACACCCTCAGAAGTCCCTCCCCAGCTTTCTTGTAGCCCTCTTCAGATACTGGAAGGCTACAATAAGGTCTCCTTGGAGCCTTCTCTTCTCCAGACTGAACAGCCCCAACTCCCTCAGTCTGTCCTCATAGGAGAGGTGATGGAGATTTTCCAAAGCATTTTGTTGGTGGCCTACCTTCCTTCCTGCTGCAGTTGAGAGGATAAGACTCCTTGATTTTTCAGTAGATGGAAAGCCCTGCACATTCTGGTTATGTTTTCTTCTTACCATTGGCTTCTGTCTTTCTGACATCCCCAAATCTATAATGTTTCTTAAAAAAACAACCTACCTTCTTATTCAACAAATACCCAAACAAAACCACAGAATCACAGAATTTCAGGAGCTGGAAGGGACCTGGAAAACTCATCCAGTCCAAGCCCCCTGCCAGAGCAGGGTCACCTAGAGCAGACCACACAGGAACACATCCAGGTGAGTCTGCCTGTTCGTTGTATTGTTATTTCCAAGTACAGAAGCTATAACCTTAAACATAATAAAGGAAATTAATCATAATCAATGTAAAAACAAAGAAAGAAACAACAAACTCCATCAGCATTGATTGGGATAACTCCTTCTTTTGGAATTTCCATGTCACTGGATCGATAAGGCTGTTGGAATGAACAGGGAAAGCATCTAAGCCATTTTGTAGGACACTTCAGAATGGCAGCATCCAGGCTGTAGAGAAAATGGCTGCTTTCCTCTATAAATAACAACAAAAAAACCCAGGCATTAGCTTTTGCATAATAGCTCCAGGGCTGGTTTCAGCTGCATTCTGTCACATAGGGATGAATGTGAGAACTGCAAGGTGATCTGGGGTGAAAAGCACAGTATGCTTCCTAAACTAGAAACCAGTCTGAAACCTATCGATGCATTCTCACAACACTTCCAAAAGCCTTCAGAAATCAACAGACCTCCTTAAAAGCCTTCATAAATCTTTAACACCCAGGCAGAAGAACACCTGTGCCCTTAGCACAGAAGATGTGGGGCTGGATTATGACACCAGGTAGGCCCTTTTGCAGCCTAAGACCTCAGCACCCTTGGTGGGTGCATACAGAAGGAGTCTTTTGACACTGGCAATGCTTGTCAGCTCCCTGGCTTTGGCTTCAGGCTCTCAGATAGTCATGAGACAATCTGAGGGAGTAGCCAGAGGTTTGAAGTTAACAGAAAGTGACTGAGTTTTATATCTAGGACTATGTTAAATAAGGTTAGGTCAGCTGGTTTAAGGAAGCATGCTATTTATAGAGTCTGCTGTTTCTCTAGGAAGAATTTTTTCATGGAAGACAAAAAAAAAAGCCCCAACAGGTTAAATCCCTCAGTGTGTCACTCAATTTGTCCCTTGAGTCAAAGATAAGTGGTTGGGAGAGGTCATTCAGAGCTACCATTTGACATCACTTTTCTTATCTCTTTATCTTGTCTTAGCAGAGTTATTTTCTAGGGAGAATAGAATAGAGTAGGATAGACTAGAGTAGAATGGAATGGAATGGAATGGAATGGAATGGAATGGAATAGAATAGAATAGAATGGAATGGAATGGAATGGAATGGAATAGAATAGAGTTGAGTTGAGTTGAGTTGAGTTGAGTTGAGTTGAATTGAATTGAATTGAATTGAATTGAATAGAGTTGAATTGAATTGAGTTGAATTGAAGTGAATTGAATTGACCAGGTTGGAAAAGACCTTCGAGATCATCCAGTCCAACCTATCATTCAACACCATCTAATCAACTAAACCATGGCACCAAGGTCCTCATCCAGTCTCCTATTAAACACCTTCAGGGATGGTGACTCCACCACCTCCCTGGGCAGCACATTCCAATGGCCAATCTCTCTGGAAAGAATTTCTTCCTAACACCCAGACTAAACCTCCCCTGATGCAGCTTGAGGCTGTGCCCTCTAGATGGAGGAGGAAGCTGAGTGTGTACACTGAAGCTGTATGTGACACTGAAACCAACACAATGTCTTTGAACTCTTGAGAGAAAAATGATGGAAACTCAAAACATCTGACAAATTCTTTAAGCAGTTATTTCACCACAGTACATGTGGAGAGGCTTACAGAGAGCTAAAATCAGCCAAATACATCTTTGAGCAGATTTTAGCAGGGAACAATAACCTGGGGGAAAGGTAGGGTCTGCACTGCAGCAACGAAGTTGGTGAGGGGTTTGGAACACAAGCCCTATGAGGAAAGACTGAGGGAGCTGGGGTTGCTTAGCCTGGAGAGAAGGAGACTCAGGGATGACCTTATCACTCTCTACAACTACCTGAAGGGAGGTTGTAGACAGACGGATGTTGGTCTCTTCTCCCAGGCAGCCAGCACCAGAACAAGAGGACACAGTCTCAGGCTGTGCCAGGGGAGGTTTAGGTTGGATGTGAGGAAGAAGTTCTATATAGAGAGAGTGATTGCCCGTTGGAATGGGCTGCCTGGGGAGGTGGTGGAGTCACCATCACTGGAGGTGTTCAGGAGAAGACTTGATGGGGTGCTTGGTGCCATGGGTTAGTTGTTTAGGTGGTGTTGGATTGGTTGATGGGTTGGAAGCCATGATCTTCAAGGTCTCTTCCAACCCAATTTATTCTATTCTATTCTATTCTATTCTATTCTATTCTAACATTCTATTGATTTTTGAGTGGCCTAGCAATAGAGTTTTCAAGACAATGTCACTTTCTCTTGTTGTCAAGCTACAAGCAAAGATCTGTCTTCTTAGAGGCAGATAATATCAACGATGTGACAGACCAGGGGATTGCCTGTGAGAGAGAGCTTTGCTTGATGCTGAATGGAAGGACAGAAAAGAAAGAACAGAATCACAGAATTTTAGCAGCTGGAAGGGACCTCAAAAGACCATCCAGTCCAACCCCCCTACCAGAGCAGGATCACCTAGAGCAGGGTCTTGAATATCTCCAGAGAGAGAGAGAGACTCCACAACCTCTCTGGGCAGCCTGTTCCAGGCCTCTGTCACCCTCACAAAGAATTTTCCATTGAATATTAGGAAGAAGTTCTTCTTCATGTGGATGATGAGGCACTGGCACAGGTTGCCTAGGGAGGGGGTGAAAGCCTCATCCCTGGAGGTTTTGAAGGCCAGGCTGGATGTGGCTGTGAGCAACCTGCTGTAGTGTGAGGTGTGTCCCTGCCCATGGCAGGGGCTTGGAACTGGCTGATCCTTGCGGTCCCTTCCAACCCAATTCTATGATTCTATGATTCTGTATGTTCAGATGGAACCTCCTTGTCCTATCACTGGACGTCACTGAACAGAGCCTGGCTCAGTCCTCCTGACACCCACCCATCAAATCTTAATAAATGTGAATGAGGTCACCCCTCAGGCTCCTCTGCTCCAAGCTGCAGAGCCCCAGCTCCCTCAGCCTTTCCTCACAAGGGAGATGTTCCACTCCATCATGTTTGTGGCTCTGCGCAGGACTCTGTCAGGCAGTTCCCTGGGGTCATTCTTGACCTGAGGGGCCCAGAACTGGCCACAATATTCCAGATGTGGCCTCACCAGGGCAGAGCAGAGGGGGAGGAGAACCTCTCTCAACCTACTAACCACATATCTTCTAATACACCCCAGGACACCACTGGCCTTGGCCACAAGGTGCATATTGCTGCCTCATGGATGTTTGCCTGCTGGTAGTTCATCATCAGAACCTCTTAATTTTACCACTGAGTTAACAGGGGAAATGTGCTTGCATAGTATCCTTTCTTATTTTGTCATTTATTTATTGTTTAATTTATTTTTTCCTTTATACTTGAATATTTTTTTCTGCCTTGACCACTTCCACATTCAACACAGTGTGGGAAGGAGGAATTTCCCCACGTGTTCTAAATCTTTCTTAAAGCAATCCACTTGGAACTTTCCTATACTGAAACTTTTCTGTACTGAAGCACACCCCAGCACCTAAAGTTTGCTCTGATTAAATTTGTTCTACCTCTTGGCTTTGCTTTTCTACCCCCTCCCCCTACTCAAATGGTGTAGTGTATATCATATACAGATCATTTTTGATGTAATCAGAACTCCAGATGAACATTTTCTGCTTGCTATTTTGCTATGGCACAGTATTTGAGCCCATGGGCTAAACATAGCTGTAAGTTATCACAGAATTGTGAGGATTGGAAGGGACCTCTAGGATCATCCAGTTCCAATCCCCCTGCCATGGGCAGGGACACTTTCCACTAAATGAGGTTGCCCAGAGCCACATCCAGCCTGGCCTTAAAAAGCTCCAGGGATGAGGCTTCCACCACCTCCCTGGGCAACCTGTGCCAGTGTCTCACCACCCTCATGGGCAAGAACTTCTTCCTAACATCCAATCTAAATCTACTCCTATGCCAGGGGAGGTTTAGGCTGGAGGTTAGGAGGAAGTTTTACACAGAGAGAGTGATTGCCCATTGGAATGGGCTGCCCAGGGACGTGGTGGAGTCACCATCACTGGAGGTGTTCAGGAGGAGACTTGATAGGGTGCTTGGTGGCATGGTTTAGTTGATTAGGTTGTGTTGGATGATAGGCTGGACATGATCTTGAAGGTCTCTTCCAACCTGGTCTATTCTATTCTATTCTATTCTATTCTATTCTATTCTATTCTATTCTATTCTATTCTATTCTAGTCTACTCCTCTCTAGTTTGAAGCCATTGCCTCTTGTCCTATCAGTACAGACATTTGTAAACAGTCTCTCTCCATCCTTCTTTTAGGCCTCATTCAGGTACTGGAAGATCTCTATTAGGTCTCCCCAGAGCCTTGTTTTCTCCAGGCTGACCAAGCCCAGCTCCCTCAGCCTGCTTGGGAAGCCTTCAATGCAGTGCACACAATTCACTAACCTTATCTTTTATTTTGGCACATTAGTTATTCATCAATAGCAGCTGGTGGCATTAAAATGAATTAACATTCCATAACACTAATAATTGTAAATACATGCAAGGATGGTACATTTTGTACATCCTCATTGCATTTCACATTTCTAGATTGTAGCTTGCCTGTAAATGCAGCTTCATTTGCTTCCCACTGAGCTGGTTTGGCAATTTTAGGCTGGGGGGGTGGAATTTCAACCCACTACAGAAGGTCTCAGTATGGAGGAGGGCCCCTCAGTTTAGGAAAGATGTTGAGCTGCTGGAAGGTGTCCAGAGAAGGGCAACAAAGCTGGGGAGGGGTCTGGGGCACAGCCCTGTGAGGAGAGGCTGAGGGAGCTGGGGTTGCTTAGCCTGGAGAAGAGGAGGCTCAGGGGAGACCTTATTGCTGTCCACAACAACCTGAAGGGAGGTTGTAGCCATCTGGGGGTTGGTCTCTTCTCCCAGGCCACCAGCACCAGAACAAGAGGACACAGTCTCAAGCTGTGCCAGGGGAGGTTTAGGCTGGATGTTAGGAAGAAGATCTTCATAGAAAGAGAGACTGGCCATTGGAATGTGCTGCCCAGGGACGTAGTGGAGTCACCATCTCTGGAGGTGTTTAGGAAGAGATTGGATGAGGCACTTGGTGCCATGGTTTAGTTGATTAGATGGTGTTGGGTGCTAGGTTGGACTTGATGATCTCAAAGGTCTCTTCCAACCTTGTTAATTCTATTCTATTCTATTCTATTCTATTCTATTCTATTCTATTCTATTCTATTCTATTCTATTCTATTCTATTCTATTCTATTCTATTCTGTTCTGTCCTGTCCTGTCCTGTCCTGTCCTGTCCTGTTCTGTTCTATTCCAATGTACGCTATGCCTGTGGGCAGAACAAAAGTGTAAGTCATAGAAACATAGAATGGTTTGGCTTGGAAGTGGCCTCCAAAGCTCCTCAAGGGACCCACAAAGGTCATCCAGTCCAACCCCCTCTGCAGTAAGCAGGGGCATCCTCAACTAGATCAGGCTGCCCAGAGCCCTGTTGAGCCTCACCTTGAATACCTCCAGGGACAGGGCTCCAACTGCCTCCCTGGGCAACCTGTTCCAGTGTTCCACCACCCTCATGACAAAGAGCTTGTTCCTAAGTCAGCCTTTGTTAAAAAAAAAGAGGCACCTGATTTGCCAGCCTGAAGGGTGAGTGACTTCTTTAATGAAACAAAGCATTGAGCAAAGTCCCAGAGGCTGGGAATGACTCAGAGATACAGCAGAGATGCAGAGCAAGTTTGAAACTCTTACAGCTATCTCCTTGGTGAGAAAAGAAACGTTGCCTTCCGTAACCATTGCCTCCTGATGCATAACAAATGGCACAAAGAGGGAGTTCTGCAGAGAGTGGGTCTCACCTAGACCTTGTTGAGTGCTCTCTGCAGGCTGAGGGAAATTCTTAGGGGCTAATTCTGGGAAGCTAGAGCTGTGTTTTGAGCCCACAAATGTTGTTAGTTTACCCAAATGCAGCAAAGGAATCAAGGCTGTGCCTCTTCGTTCCAGGAGCTGGGTGATGTAGTAACACTTCGTGAAAACATGGAGTGGGGTGGGAAAGAAAAACCCTGGGAAGAATTCAGATCAGCCAGGGTCTGCTTCTATCATGGGTCAAGTTAACTCTGATTAATTCACCTGACTGCTGGACCCTTTCAAAGGTAATCTTCTCAACACACCAAGCTAAAACAGCCAGAAGTCTCCCAAGTCACCTGGAAATGCTAGTTTATATCTGCTGCCGTTGCCAGGCAACCCTCACAAGCTTCCAGTTACTAAAAATTGTCTGACTGGAGCTGACCTTACTTTTGTGCTGTGGTTACCCCTACAGCCTTTCCCCCCAAAATAACAAAATCCTGACAGTCTGCCAGAAAGAAAATCCTGTCATTACCCTGAAATTTTGCAGGCCATTAGTCCATACTACGACCTCTTGCCTTGAGGTGGCCCAAAGGGATGAGCTGCTGCAGCAACTGATTTAGAAGCAAGGGTTGGCTTTGCTTTTTTGTTTTCCAGGGCATGTGAAATTCTTCCTTTCATCTCTTTTAAACAAATATTCACACTGATTCGAAGAATGTCGAGCAGGGGGCTGGAGTCTGCACTGCAGCCTTAGCCAAAATCTTGATTAGACTGGATAGGAGTGCAGCCTATTTTTAAGAAGGCAGCATGTGGCCTTTTCAAGCAACCAAATGCATGTCAGTGATTGCCAGAATCTGAGAGTCAGGATTCCATGGGAATTCAATCACATGCCAATGAACTCTGAGTAGTTTGGAACTTATTTCAGATTTATTGTTTTGGTTGCAAGGAAGGCATGAAAAAGAAACTGCTCTCCGCAAGCAGGCAAACATCAGTCCTCTTTTGCCGTGAGGAGAGATGAAAGAAGAAAAGAGACATGGTAAAGGTTCCCAAATCCAAGGTACTCAGCCTGCATCTGAAATTCATAGAGGAAGTAGCCAGTAAGAAACTGAATGTTAGCCAGGGAGCTGCTAGAGTAATCTTTAGCTCACCTGATTTACCTAGCTGATATGAATGCATCTGGGCCCAGAGAGTGGTGGTGAACAGTGCCACTGCCAGCTGGCAGCCAGGCACTAGTGGTGTCCCCCAGGGATCACTGCTGGGCCCCATCCTGTTCAATATCTTTATTGATGACCTGGATAAGGGCATTGAGTCCATCATCAGTAAATTTGCAGAAGACACAAAGCTGGGGGCAAGTGTTGATCTGTTAGAGGGTAGGAGAGCTCTGCAGAGGGATCGTGACAGGCTGGACAGATGGGCAGAGTCCAAGGGCACATCTAAGTGCCAGGTTCTACACATTGGCCACAACAACCCCAGGCAGTGCTGCAGGCTGGAGAGCGGCCAGGCAGAAAGGGACCCAGGGGTACTGGTTGACAGTAGGCTGAACAGGAGCCAGCAGTGTGCCCAGGAGGCCAATGGCATCCTGGCTTACATTAGGAATAGTGTGGCCAGCAGGAGCAGGGAAATCTTTCTGCCCTTGTGCTCAGCACTGGTTAGGCCAGACCTTGAGTCCTGTGTCCAGTTCTGGGCCCCTCAGTTTAGGAAAGATGTTGAGTTGCTGGAAGGTGTCCAGAGAAGGGCAACAAAGCTGGGGAGGGGTCTGGAGCACAGCCCTGGGAGGAGAGGCTGAGGGAGCTGGGGTTGCTTAGCCTGGAGAAGAGGAGGCTCAGGGGAGACCTTATGGCTGTCTACAACTGCCTGAAGGGAGGTTGCAGCCAGGTGGGGGTTGGTCTCTTCTGCAGGCAACCAGCACCAGAACAAGAGGACACAGTCTCAAACTGTGCCAGGGGAGGTTTGGGCTGGATGTGAGGAAGAAGTTCTTCCCAGAAAGAGAGATTGGCCATAGGAATGTGCTGCCCAGGGAGGTGGTGGAGTCACCATCACTGGAGGTGTTTAGGAAGAGACTGGATGAGGCACTTGGTGCTATGGTTTAGTTGATCAGATGGTGTTGGATGACAGGTTGGACTTGATGATCTCATAGGTCTTTTCCAGTCTGGATAATTCTATTCTATTCTATTCTATTCTATTCTATTCTATTCTATTCTATTCTATTCTATTCTATTCTATTCTATTCTATATTCTGGTTCAAGCTACATTCTCTCTGCTGAGAATGGAGAGAGATGCCAAGGCAGGTTCATCCACTTGAACAGTGTCTTTGTATCTGTCTTGACAAGAGCTAGATGCAGCTCAGCTGAATAACTTAACCAGCTACCTGGCATTTACACAGCTGAGGTTCAGTGAGATGAATTACTCAGTTTACAGGTAATCAATGGAAAGTACTCTGCAGATGGACTCTAAGGTCACAGAGCAATTGTATGCAAGAAAGCAGAACAGCTCTGGTCTCAAGTCATCCAGCTCTGTGATTTATTCACTGATCACTACCCTTTGTGCAGACAATGTAATGTGCTGGTGATGATTTCTTTTTTTTCCTAGCACTTAAAAAGATATTTATTAGATGAAGTGACTCACTGTTTCTTTCCAGCTAGATTTCACTTATGTTCTGCAAGCTCAGCAGTTTGGACTGCAAAATGATACAGTTGTGTTGCAACAAGAAAACTCCTGCTTAACCCACTTAAAAAACTATTAAATAGTGCAAGGGCTGCCAGAGATAAGTATTAGAAAGCTGGCAGGACCTCCAACAAACCCCACAGTGACTCAGAATCCCTGTGGGCCAAATTACAATTTGAATAGACTAGACTAGAATAGAATAGAATAGACTAGAATAGAATTAACCAGGTTGGAAAAGACCTCTGAGATCAGCAAGTCCAACCTAGCACCCAACACCATCCTATCAATTAAACCATGGCACCAAGTGACTCATCCAGGCTCCTCTTAAACACCTCCAGTGATGGTGACTCCACCGCCACCCTGGGCAGCCCATTCCAATGGTCAATCTCTCTTGCTGGGAAGAATTTCTTCCTCACATCCAGCCTAAACCTCCCCTGGCACAGCTTGAGACTGTGTCCTCTTGTTCTGGCACAGGTTGCCTAGGAGAAGAGACCAACCCCCATCTGGCTACAACCTTCCTTCAGGTAGTTGTAGACAGCAATAAGGTCTCCCCTGAGCCTCCTCTTCTCCAGGCTAAGCAACCCCAGCTCCCTCAGCCTCTCTTCACAGGGCTGTGCTCCAAACCCCTCCTCAGCTTTGTTGCCCTTCCCTGGACACCTTCAAGTGTCTCAATGTCCTTTTTAAACTGAGGAGCCCAGAACTGGACACAGGACTCAAGGTGTGGCCTAACCAGAGCTGAGTAGAGGGCAGAATGACTTCCCTGCTTCTGCTGGCCACGCTGCTCCTGCTACAGGCCAGGATGCCATTGGCCTGGGCACACTGCTGGCTCATGTTCAGCCTACTATCAACCAGTACCCCCAGGTCCCTTTCTGCCTGGCTGCTCTCCAGCCACTCTGTCCCCAGCCTGTAGCACTCCATGGGGTTGTTGTGGCAAATTTGCCTTCTATATTGCTTTAAAAAGAGACAAGCATTAAAAGAAATAGCAAGCATATTTTTTCCCCCCTTCTTTACAGCTCATTTGGGATTTATACAAGTGATATTTTACACTGAATGTGCTGAAGTTTTGCCTTTCTTTCCCCAAGATGTTGATGTTTGCACTACTGCCAAGGAAGTCGATGAGAAAATGTATTCAGGGGATGTTTAATCCTGACTTTATTTGCTCACCCACTGCAGAGAAAAACTGGAACTGAAATAGGATCTCCAATGTGATTTGTATAGGCTGGATATAAAAATTCCTGCTTTTTTCTACATCCCATGGAAACACTTCCTCTTGAAGTTTTTAGGGAATCAAGGTTATTCTAATAGCCTTACAGTCTGCAGGTATAAAATGCTGACCGCTGTGGGACGTTGTTAAGAAGATCTCTAATACTTCAGCTGTGCTATTCCTAAACCTTAAGCTGAGGCCACACCAGGCAATGATGTCTAAAACAGTGCAGAAGAAGGAGTTCCACAAATGCTGGGAGCCTAAGAGTTTGCCCCAAACAGATGTTGGCTGCTCTTCTGCTTGTTTTCAACCATGTGCTGTTTGGCTCCTTAATACCAGCCTCATTGTGGAGCTGCTTTCTTTTCCTTCTGACACCCAATAGTGATTTGTTTGCATTTTACTGCTTTTCTGTTCAAGATCTGTGAAACAATTTTAAAGGCATGGCCTAGAAGTACCACATGGACATACAGAGCAAACACAGACTGCAAAAACCAGTCTTGTGCTGAACTGATTTTAACCCAGGTCAGTTCCCCCAGCCCAGTTTCAGACTCATAGTCATATAAATGGGGCATAGAACACTAGAATAGTGAAGGAAGATAAGACAGTGTGCCCAGATGGCACAGAAGGCCAATGGCATCTTGTATCAGGATGAGGAGAGGCTGAGGGAGCTGGGGTTGCTCAGCCTGGAGAAGAGGAGGCTCAGGGGAGACCTTCTTGCTCTCTCCAACTCCCTGAAGGGAGGTTGTAGCCAGGTGGGGGTTGGTCTCTTCTCCCAGCACCAGAATAAGAGGATACAGTCTCAAGCTGTGCCAGGGGAGGTTCAGGCTGGATGTTAGGAAGAAATTCTTCCCAGCAAGGGAGATTGACCATTGGAATGTGCTGCTCAGGAAGGTGGTGGAGTCACCATCCCTGGAGGTGTTGAAGAGGAGACTGGAGACTTAGTGCCATGGTTTGGTTGATTAGATGGTGTTGGGTGATAGATAGTGTTGGGTGATAGATGGTGTTGGACTTGATGATCTCTGAGGACTTTTCCAACCTGGTTAATTCTATTGTATTCTATTCTATTCCACTCTATTCTACTCTATTCTACCCTACTCTTCTCTACTCTACTCTACTCTATTCTATTCTAATGTGGTCAGCAGGACTAGGGATGGAATTCTGCCCTGTGGGCACTGGTGTGGCCTCACCTCAAGCACTGTGTGCAGCTCTGAGCCCCTCACTTCAGGAAGGATATTGAGATGTTGGAATAGGCTCAGAGGAGAGTGATGAGACTGGGGAAGGGACTGGAGGAAAAAGCTGATGAGGAAAGGCTGAGGGAGCTGGGGGTGTTCAGCCTGGAGAAGAGGCCATTTAGAGGGGACCTTATGACTCTCTACAACTACAGAAAAGGAAGTTGTAGTCAGTGGGGGTCAGGCTCTTCTCCCAGGCAACTTGTGACAGGACAAGAGGGCATGGCCTGAAGCTGCACCAGGGGAGGTTTAGGTTGGATATTAGGAAGCACTTCCTCACTGCAAGTCTGATCAGGCACTGGGATGGACTGCCCAGGGAGGTGGTGGCATCACCATCACTGGAGGTGTTTAAAAGCGTGGATGTGGCACTTGGTGGCATGGTTTATGTGATGTGAGTGGTGTTAGGTCATAGGCTGAACTTGATGATCTCAGAGGTCTTTTCCAGCCTCACTAATTCTGAGATTCTGTGATTCTGTGACAGGATGGAGAGGCACAGCACCAGGAATGAACAGCTGGGTTCATGTCCCTGTTTGATGGTGTGGATTTGATGTCTATGAATAGCTGTCTCAGGCACCTAAAGAGCAGAACTGTCACATGGGTGATGTGGGCATGCTTAGTACTGTTGGTAATTGTTTCCTTCAGGCTAACTAATTTTTAATTAGCTTTACAATCATGTGGACAAAGCAAGATGAGTAGTCAGTGAGTAAGCAGTCTTTTGCATATGCTTAAGATTAGCAGGTTTAGAGCAGACCTGCAGAATGTTAGCCTATGACATCACATGGATGCTCTGTTTAGATGACACCTGCTGTCTTTAGTACATGAGAGGAGCCTTCAATGAAGACATCAGCAGGGCGAGCAAGGCTGCATCTCACGAGGCTCTGCGCTCAAAGATGAATGGTATCTGGAAGTAGGACAACAGCAGAGTGTAAGCAGATATGCTAGAGGATAGAATGTCAGTAGCTGGAAGCTATTTGGATAGCAAATGCTGCAAGTTTTATGAATGGCTGTCAGGAGCCAATCGTATAAAATAACCTTACATAAGCCACAGAGGAGCTTGGGAACAGGCTCGCGAAATGCTTTCTGTTCCCTCCCCTAGGATCGTGTGGCAGATCTAGGCCTAGATCTGCATTTAGGTGGGACTGATCTTGGTGAAAGGCTGCAAAGTCTCCCTGAATTAATTCAGAAAGGCTACAAAGTCTCCCTGAATTAATTCAGAATACAGAAGCACAGAATTAACCAGGTTGGAAAAGAGCTCTGAGATCATCGAGTCCAACCTATCACCCAACACCAACTAAGCCATGGCACCAAGGGCCTCATCCAGGCTCCTCTTAAACTCCTTCAGGGATGGTGACTCCACCACCTCCCTGGGCAGCACATTCCAATGGCCAATCTCTCTTGCTGGGAAGAACTTCTTCCCCACATCCAGCTTAAACCTCCGCTGGGGCATCTTGAGACTGTGTCCTCTTGTTCTGGTGCTGGTTGCCTGGGAGAAGAGACCAACCCCTGCCTGGCTACAACCTCCCTTCAGGTAGTTGTAGACTGCAAGAAGGTCTCCCCTAAGCCTCCTCTTCTCCAGGCTAAACAGCTCCAACTTCCTCAGCCTCACCTCATAGCAGAGGTGTTCTAGTTCTCTGATCATTGTTGTGGCTCCCCTCTGGACCCACTCCATCAGGTCCATGTCCTTCCTAGTAAGGATGTTGCCTTGCTGGAGCATGTCCAGAGAAGGGCAACAAGGTTGGTGAGGGGCTTGGAGCACAAGCCCTATGAGGAGAGGCTGAGGGAGCTGGGGTTGCTTAGCCTGGAGAGGAGGAGGCTCAGGGGAGACCTTATTGCTCTCTACAACTACCTGAAGGGAGGTTGTAGATAGACAGAGGTTAGTCTCTTCTCCCAGGCAACCAGTACCAGAACAAGAGGACACAGTCTCAGGCTGCGTCAGGGGAGCTTTAGGCTGGAGGTTAGGAGGAAGTTTTACACAGAGAGAGTGATTGCCCATTGGAATGGGCTGCCTGAGGAGGTGGTGGGGTCACCGTCACTGGGGGTGTTCAGGGCGAGGCTTGACAGGATGCTTGGTGCCATGGTTTAGTTGATTAGGTGGTGTTGGATGATAGGTTGGACACAATGATCTTGAAGGTCTCTTCCAACCTGGTCTATTCTATTCTATTCTATTCTATTCTATTCTATTCTATTCTATTCTATTCTATTCTATTCTATTCTATTCTATTCTATTCTAATGTTGAGGGCTCCAGAGCTGAATGCAGCACTCCAGGTGAGCTATTACCAGAGCAAAGTGTCAGAATCCCCTCTCTCCATTTGCTGGCCACACTTCTTTTGATGCAGCCCAGGATGCCATTGGCCTTCTGGGCTGCAAGCACAAACTGTTGGCTAGTGTCCAGCACGCCCAAATCCTTTTCTGCAGGGCTGCTCTCAATTTCACCACCCTCCAACCTCTATTGGTACCTAGGACTGCACCAACCTAGGTGCAGGACCTTACAATTTGCCTTGTTAAACCGGATGAGGTTCTCCTCAGCCCACCTCCCCAGTCTGTCCAGGCCCCTCATCCCATCCTTCATGCCATCCCATCCCATCCCATCCTTCAGACTCATCACCCACACTGCTGAGCCTGAAATGTTTATCCATCATTTAAATGGCAAAAGTTTTTCTCTCCCATCTGTCATAAGTTCAAAGCACACATGAACTTTGAACCACTTGATTACTTCTATCTTATTTTCTTTCTATTTTCTTTATGTCTGAGATTGTTTGGTCAAGTGTGATTGCATCAGCAGGCCCCTTAGCATCAGCAGACCAAATAGGTCTGACACCAGTGAATGAATAAAGACATACTTGCAGACATCAGCTGTCCTCATTTCATGCAGCTCAAGAGCACTTCATATGCTCCATTAGTGCCCTCTGCTGTATTGCAAAGTAGTTGTGAAATGCTTTATGGTAACAACCATACAGAGGAAAAGCTCTGGGCATTAAAGAGCCAAAGTCTGAGAAGAATATTCACAGGATGGGTCAGGTTGGAAGGGACCCTGAAGATTATCTTATTCCAACCCACCTGCAATGGGCAGGGACTCTTTCTTCCAGACCAGGTGGCTCAAGGGCTCATCCCACCTTGCTTTGAACAGCTGCAGGGAGGGGACATCCAGGACCTCCTTGGGCAACGTGTTCCAGTATCTCACCACCTTCACTATAAAGAATTTCTTCCTAATCTGCACTCTCCTCAAGCTTCAATCCATTCCTTGTGGTCCTATCACAACAAGCCCTTGGACAAAGTCTCTTTCTGGCTTTCTTGTAGACCCTCTACAGGTCTGGAAGGCTGACATGGAGCCTTCTTTTCTCCAGGCTGAGCAGCTCCAACTCTCACAGTTTGTCCCCACAGGGGAAGTGCTCCAGCCCTCTGACCATCTTTGTGGCTCTCCTCTGAACCTGCTCCATCAGCTCCATGTCCCTCTTATGCTGGGGGCACCAGAACTGGGTGCAGTATTCCAGGTGAAGGTCTCATAAGAGCAGAGTAGGGGGACGGAATCACCTCTCACATCCTGCTGCTTACACTTAATTTGATGCAGCCCAGCACACAGCTGCCTTCTGTGCTGCCAGCAACCATTGCCAGCTCATGCTGAGTTTTTCAGCAGCTAACTCCCCCAAGTCATTCTCCTTGAGACTGCTCTTGAGCCACTCCTCAGCCAGCCTGTATTTGCGCTTGGGATTGCCCTGACCCACGTGCAGGACCTTGCACCTGGCTTTGTTGAACTTCATGAATCTGTCTTGGGCCCACCTTTCAACACTGTCCAAGTCCCTCTGGATGGATCCCTTCCCTCCAGCATGTCAGCCAGACCACACAGCTTGGTGTCACCTAAACTTGCCTCAATCCCCCTGTCCACATCACCAACAAAGACGTTAACCAGCACTGGTGCCAGTACCAACCCCCAAGGGACACCACTCATCACTGGGCTCCATGTGGACAGTGTTGCTGATTGCAGCTCCCTGAGTGCAGCCATCCAGCCAGTTCCTTACCCAACAAGTGCTCCACCCCTCAAGTCCAATTTGGTAATAGAGTAACCAGAAGGGTTTATGGGATGTCCATCAATTTCAGATCAAGAATGTGGTGAAATATGATTGCAGTTGGATGTTGAATGAAGACCTGCACTCGTGCAAGATGCTTTAGTGACACCAATTAGTGAAGTAAGTGTAAATTGGAAGGCTGGAGCTGGGTTCTGATGTCTGATTGGAAGACTGAAGCTGGGTTCTGATGGCTGGATGACATTTCTAGGGATGTCAGCCATTAGGGTAAAGTGATTCAGCACCCAGCATTTGCCTTCAGAGGCCTGTTCAAACTAGAAATGTTCTCCACTTCGTGACAGTGCTACTTGCTCTCTGTTTTGTGCAGTCTTTCATCTCAGCTATTGATTTAATTTACTCCACTGGCTTTATCCCTGCTTAACCATGGTAATCCCAAACCTGCTTACTCCCACACATCTTTCTTGCATTCTTACTAAAGTTTGGCTGAATGCATATGGTGAGTGTTTGTGTCACTGGTGTTTATCAACATCCTGAACCAGATGCTCACACATTGGTAGTATCTTCACACTGTAAAAGCTGCCATCAATGTGAGACCTATGGCCCTGGCTGCTCTTGCATCAGCTCACACTGCTCAGCTGCTGAGCTACTCTCTGATGAATTTTCTGTCTCCCTTTAGGGCTGACTGTCTGGAAAGGCAAAAAAACCCCACCCCAACAACCACAAAACAACAAACAAACAACTTTGAGACCTTATTGCTCTCTGCAACTACCTGAAGGGAGACTGTAGCCAGATGGGGGCTGGTCTCTTCTCCCAGGCAACCAGCACCAGAACGAGAGGACACAGTCTCAAGCTGCACCAGGGAAAGTTTAGGCTCAAAGTGAGGAGAAAGTTCTTCCCAGAAAGAGAGATTGGCCATTGGAATGTGCTGCCCAGGGAGGTGGTGGAAACCCCATCCCTGGAGGTGTTCAAGAAAGGACTGGATGTGGCACTTGAAGCCATGGTTTAGTTGTCAGGAGGTGTTAGGTATTAGGTTGGACTTGATGATCTCTGAGGTCTTTTCCAACCTGGTTGATACTGTGAAACAAGCCCTGAGAAAATGGGGACCTTCATGGTTTCTAGCCAAGAGTGCTGCCTCATGCCACAGGACACTCCTCTTGGCCTTTGGCCTAATACTAAGATTAGTGTGTATATTAAGCTACCATATATTCTAAGACTAGTGAGGAAATCAACTTTATGCCACTTAGTGCAAAAAAATAAATCTCCAGGCCACTTTAAAATCCCTCTAAAAAGGTTTGCCTAGAAGAACAAGAATAGTTTGGATTAGCCCCAAATCACAATTAGTGAGCTCCAGGGTCTCACTCCTGCATGCTCCTCATCAGGCTTGATTAACTCCTCCTGCTTCTGTCTGGTTTGGTTGCTGGACTGCTCCCCAGAACCTCGTTTCCTGGGCTTATAACAATACAGGGGGCACCATCTAGTGGCCTCAGAAAAAAAATTACTCAGATGCTGGGACCATTTTTGACTTTATATCATCATGTTGGTTTTAGGACATCAAGTGAGTTACTTAGGTATAGAATTCCTGATTATGAAACCTTCATTAGTGTGAGGGTTTATTTTTTCAAGTCAAAACTGACACACAAATGTATAATTAGTAATGAAAAGTTAGAAGAGTGGGTTAGAAGCTTCTAAATAAGACTGTAATACAAGAATCTATCACAGCTTCAAATTCTGATGCTCTAGTCTTGGCTATCTGAATAAAGGCACACAGGACCAAGATGAATAGAATAGAATAGAATAGAATAGAATAGAATAGAATAGAATAGAATAGAATAGAATAGAATAGAATAGAATAGAATAGAATAGAATTAACCAGGTTGGAAAAGACCTTCAAGATCATCAAGTCCAACCTATCACCCAACACCATCTAATCAACTAAACCATGGCACCAGGCACCCCATCCAGTCTCTTCCTAAACACCTCCAGTGATGGTGACTCCACCACCTCCCTGGGCAGCACATCCCAATGGCCAATTAATCTTTCTGGGAAGAATTTCTTCCTAACATCCAGCCCAAACCTCCCCTGGTGCAGCTTGAGACTCTGTCCTCTTGTTCTGGTGCTGGTGGCCTGGCAGAAGAGACCAACCCCCACCTGGCTACAACCTCCCTTCAGGTAGTTGTAGACATAAGAAGGTCTCCCCTGAGCCTCCTCTTCTCCAGGCTAAGCAACCCCAGCTCCCTCAGCCTCTCCTCACAGGGCTGTGCTCCAGACCCCTCCCCAGCTTTGTTGCCCTTCTCTGGACACCTTCCAGCAACTCAACATCTTTCCTAAGCTGATAGACCCAGAACTGGACACAGGACTCAAGGTGCAGCCTAACCAGAGCTGAGGACAGAGCTGATTGAGTTCCCTGCTCCTGCTGGCCACACTATTATGAACACCTCCCGGGACGGTGACTCCACCACCTCCCTGGGCAGCACATTCCAATGGCCAATTACTCTTTCTGTGAAGAATCCTATTTGGCTGAAATTTCATTCTATTGTTTCATTCATTCTATTGTTTCATAATACCTTCATAACAGGGAGAAAAAGAACTGCAGCCATTAAATTTGGAAGCAACTGCGAATTCTGACCCACTGTAAACCTCTTCTCAGAGGCAGTCAAAACCAAAGACTCTAACCCCCTGCTCTTCAAGCTGGGACTGCTGAATCCACACACTGTGCTTCACTCACACAAGGAGATTTGGGCTGTATCAGCTCCATAGCAAGGAATAAAGTAAAGATAACTCCTGATGAGCGACCTCCAGGCTAGGCAGAAGCAGTACAGGCAGGTGACCTGAGTGGCTTTTTGAGAGGTTCACCATTTCTAACCTAAAGGTTGTTCAGCCTGGGCAAGAGAAGGCTCAGGGGGGACCTAATAGTGGCCTTCCTTACCTGATGGGGGCCCACATAAAGGATGGAGAGAGACTGTTTACAAATGCCTGCAGTGACAGGACAAGGGGCAAGGGTTTGAAGGGAGAGAAGAGGAGATTTAGATTGGATGTTAGCAACAAGTTCTGCGCCATGAGGGTAATGGAACACTGAAACAGGTTGCCCAGGGAGGTGGTTTGGGCCCCTTCCCTGGAGATATCAAAGGTGAAGCTCAACAAGGCCCTGGGCAACCTGATCTGGTGGAGGATGTCCCTGCTGACTGCAGGGAGGTTGGACTGGATGACCTTTGGAGGTCCCTTCCAACCCAGACCGTTCTAGGATTCTATGATATACAAAGAGCAGGCAGAGGGAGACTGGCAGTGTCTGCATGAGGCCATGGACACAGGCAGCAGAAACATTGAGGCAGCTCTGCTTAACTCCTCATAGGAATAAGGAATCCTTTTGTTACTGAAATCAGAGTTCATCATCAAATTTGAGGCGCAGACCTCTCCTGTGACATGGGATTTCACTTCATGAAACAGAATGTTGCATCTTGAGTCCTGTGTCCAGTTCTGGGCCCCTCAGTTTAGGAAAGATGTTGAGTTGCTGGAAGGTGTCCAGAGAAGGGCAACAAAGCTGGGGAGGGGTCTGGAGCACAGCCCTGTGAGGAGAGGCTGAGGGAGCTGGGGTTGCTTAGCCCAGTTTAGGCTGGATGTGAGGAAGAAATTCCTCCCAGAAAGAGAGATTGGCCATTGGAATGTGCTGCCAGGGAGGTGGTGGAGTCACCATCTCTGGAGGTGTTTAGGAAGAGACTGGATGGGGTGCTTGGGGCCATGGTTTAGTTGATCCGATGGTGTTGGGTGATAGTTTGGACTTGATGATCTCAAAGGTCTTTTCCAACCTGGATAATTCTATAAAAGGATTGGAGGTGGAGTCATGGTTTAGTTGTCCTGAGGTGTTAGGTATTAGGTAATAGGTTGGACTTGATGATGTCTGAGGTCTTTTCCAACTTGATTGAGTCTATGAGTCTATGATTCCATTTTCCTATGATTTTCTTCCTGATTGAGAAATATTTCTCAAAGTTACCTCTTATTAAGATAGTTTTCTCAGCAGTAAGTAGCAAGACATAGATTCCACAGCACCCAAAATAAAGAAGGAGAAGTGATTGTATTCAAAGCCTTTCTAAAACCTGAGCTACCTAGCAGTGAGTCTATACCAGATGTGCATATCCCCCCACTCCCACCCCCTCACTTAAATGAGCTTCAACCTAATCCAGCCACTGCTGGTTTTGTTGTTATGTGAGACTCAAATGAGGACAGGACATGGTAATGAGGGTTGACAAATGTCAGTTCTCTGATTCAGAAGCATCTGAAAATTCGAAGGTAAATGCCAGTGATCTGTGAACACCACAGATGGCCACAGAGCTGGGTTGGAAATGGAGACTTCTTTCTGCCAGCAACAAATAATCCATCACTGTGTCCACAAAACCATTGTAAAGCAGCTTGGAACAAATCCAGGGGTTGCTTCTCTATGTCCCTGGACTCAAAAGAAAAGGTAGCTAAGCTATACTAAGTAGGAGCTTGGGTATCTGGAAGGTGAGAACTCGGTATAAGAGGCACTACTGTTAGCCCTTTGCATAAGGTCTCAGGGGAGACCTTATTGCTGTCACAACTACCTGAAGGGAGGTTGTAGCCAGGTGGGGGTTGGTCTCTTCTCCCAGGCAACCAGCACCAGAACAAGAGGACACAGTCTCAAGCTGCACCAGGGGAGGTTTAGGCTGGATGTTAGGAAGAAGTTCTTCCTAGAAAGAGAGATTGGCCATTGGAATGCGCTGCCCAGGTGGAATCACCCTTACTGGAAGTGTTTAAAAAGAGCCTGGATGAGGAGGCACTTGGTGCCATGGTTTAGTTGATTAGATGGTGTTGGGTGATGGGTTGGACTGCGTGATCTCTGAGGTCTTTTCCAACCTGATTAATTCTGTATTCTGTATTTAGCATCAGCTTTATGAAGCATCAGTAGATGCAGTAGTAAGCTCTAGAATAGGGCAGCAGAAAGACAGGCATATGGCTCATATAAACTGGGGAAAAGGGAAATCTGCCTTCTCGCAGCTGACACCTTGTTCAGTGAGGAGGGAACAACAGCTCAGCCTCCATAGAGGGGCTGCACCCTGCTTCTATATGTGTATGCTCCTTCCTCTGCTTCACCAAGGAAGGAGAAGCCAAAGAGAGAAGAGGAGGCTGGGGAAGCAGAGAAATCCCAGCAGAGAGCGAGCTCCTTTTGCCATGTTCTCATGCATGCCAAACAGATGGCTCAAGCTGACCTCCTTTCTGATTTTGAAAGGGAAGTGAACAGGAGAACTTTATGCTTGTGTATTTAGAATCAGTCTCACTCAGGAAGCTGTAATTACCTAAGCAGTCAAGGCTGTCTCCTAGCTCTGAGTTGTGCTGCCTGTGACAGACATGAATATTTTCCAGCTGAGCTTCTGAAAGGCCCAGATGTGCTGTAGATGGTGTAGGGTTTTAGCAAAGAAGGAAAAGAGCAAGAAATGCCATTTTGAAAGTCTATCTATCAAAGCTTCAAGAATGCCCATGGTATAACATTGCCCTTCTCTGGATAGGCTCCAGCACCTCACTGTCCTTCCTATACTGAGGGGCCCAAAACTGGACACAACCCTCAAGGTGTGGCCTCACCAGTGCTGAGCACAAGGGGATGATCACCTCCCTGTCCCTCTGTCCACAGTGTTTCTAATCCAAGCCAGGATGCCATTGGCCTTCTTGGCCACCTGAGCACTGCTGGCTCATATTTAATCAACTGTCAGCCAGATTCCAAAGGTCCCTCTCTGAGTTGCATCCTTCCAACCACACATCCCCAAGTCTGTAGCTTACCAGGAGGTTGTTGTGATCCAGGTGAATTTCTCTTTACAGAATACAGGATATAGAATTAACCAGGCTGGAAAAGACCTTTGAGATCATCCAGTCCAACCCAACACCATCTAATCAACTAAACCATGGCACCAAGTGCCTCATGCAGTCTCTTCTTAAACACCTCCAGTGATGGTGACTCCACCACCTCCCTGGGCAGCACATTCCAATGGCCAGTCTCTCTTGCTGGGAAGAATTTCTTCCTAGTACAGGGCAGAATGACTTCCCTGCTCCTGCTGGCCACACTATTTCTGATGCAGGCCAGAATGCCATTGGTCTTCTTGGCCACCTGGGCACACTGCAGGTTCATGTTCAGACTAGAGTCAACCAGTACTCCCAGCTCCCTTTCTTCTTCTCTATCTCCTTCTCTCTGTACACTTTGCATCATAAAATGAGCTTTAACATTCTCTGGGAAAATAAAGCCAACTCTTTCAGGACAATGTGACAGAGTGTATCTGCATTCAGCCTTAATATAAAAGCCTCAACCTGGCAGCTAGAACTCATCAGACACTAATGAAATATAAACATTAAATAAACAGATTATCACAGAATCACAGAAACGCTCAGGTTGGAAAAGACCCTCAGGATCAAAAAGTTCAATGCACAACCCTAATCTACAAGGGTCACCCCTAAACCATATCCTCAAGCACCACACCCAAACCACTTTAAACACAGCCAGGCTTGGGGACTCCACCACCTCCCTGGGCAGCACATTCCAATCCCTGACCACTCTTGCCATGAAAAAATGTTTCCTAATATCCAGTCTAAACATCCTAATATCCTAAATATCCTAATATCTAAACATCCTTATATCAAGTCACAGCTTGAGGCCATTCCCTCTTGTTCTATCACTAATTACCTGGGAGAAGAGACGAGCACCAACCTCTCTACAATGTCCTTTCAGGTAGCTGTAGAGAGCAATGAGGTCTCCTCTCAGCTTCCTCTTGTACAAGCTGAAAAGAGTTGACTGAGATTATCTATTATCAACTAGGATCTTGGTTCCTCTTCTCTTCTCTTCTCTTCTCTTCTCTTCTCTTCTCTTCTCTTCTCTTCTCTTCTCTTCTCTTCTCTTCTCTTCTCTTCTCTTCTCTTCTCTTCTCTTCTCTTCTCTTCTCTTCTCTTCTCTTCTCTTCTCTTCTCTTCTCTTCTCTTCTCTTCTCTTCTCTTCTCTTCTCTTCTCTTCTCTTCCCTTCCCTTCCCTTCCCTTCCCTTCCCTTCCCTTCCCTTCCCTTCCCTTCCCTTCCCTTCCCTTCCCTTCCCTTCCCTTCCCTTCCCTTCCCTTCCCTTCCCTTCCCTTCCCTTCCCTTCCCTTCCCTTCCCTTCCCTTCCCTTCCCTTCCCTTCCCTTCCCTTCCCTTCCCTTCCCTTCCCTTCCCTTCCCTTCCCTTCCCTTCCCTTCCCTTCCCTTCCCTTCCCTTCCCTTCCCTTCCCTTCTTTTATCTTCTTTTCTTTTCTTTTCTTTTCTTTTCTTTTCTTTTCTTTTCTTTTCTTTTCTTTTCTTTTCTTTTCTTTTCTTTTCTTTTCTTTTCTTTTCTTTTCTTTTCTTTTCTTTTCTTTTCTTTTCTTTTCTTTTCTTTTCTTTTCTTTTCTTTTCTTTTCTTTTCTTTTCTTTATGTGGCTGCAATATGTGCTGCATTTCAGGCACAATCCATGTTTTGATGCTCAAGCAGTCAACTGAACCATCACACATAAGTGCTGTTATTTCTGGTACTGTCAACTTTTTGTGCCACCTCAGCCTACTCACCTGTGGGGCGGTGTGAGAAACAAAGAAGATCTTGATGCTGTGCAAGCACTGCTCAGCAACAGCTAAAACATCCCTGTGTTACCAACACACTTTTCATCACAAACTGGGAACACAGTTCCATATTGGGAAGAAAATTCCCCCTGTCCAAAGCCAGTACAAGTGTGTAGAAATCAATATAACAATTGGGATTTAGTCTCTTCTCCCAGGCAACCAGCACCAGAACGAGAGGACACAGTCTCAAGCTGCACCAGGGAAGGTTCAGGCTGGATGTTAGGAAGATACTCTTCCCAGCAAGAGAGATTGGCCATTGGAATGTGCTGCCCAGGGTGGTGGTGGAGTCACCATCCCTGGACGTGTTTAGGAAGAGCCTGGATGAGGCACTTGGTGCCATGGTTTAGTTGATTAGATGGTGTTGGCTGATAGGTTGGACTTGATGATCTTGAAGGTCTTTTCTAACCTGGTTAATACTGTAAGGGAGATGAAAGGAAGAGTGGTCCTTCTCTAGCTCCATGCTGGGATGTTTCCAGATTTCCTTTGTCTACCAGCAGGATGATGAAGGAAAACTATAGCAAAGGAACTGGATAATGATAGAATGCTTTAGGTTGAAGGGATTTTAAAGGTGACCTAGCCTAACCCCTCCACAGTAAGCAGCAACATCTTTGACTAGATCAGGTTGCTCAGGGCCCTCAGCAGCAGGGTGGGCAGGTGGCAAAGTGGGCTTTAAACCAAAAGACTAGGGCAAAAGGATCCACAGTGGCAACACTCATACCATTGCAGCCAGCTGGTGAATAAGCCAGGACAAACACAGCAGCAACAATTGCCCCTTAGCTGGCTCCTGAGAACCAGAAGACCAACCAGCTCAAGTGTATGTATACGTTACATGAAGCCACAAAGAAGATCAAAGGACTCAAATGGTTTTCACACGAAGAAGAGCAGAGAGAAGTGGATTTGTTCAGCCCTGAGAGAAGAAGGCCTAAGGGAGACCTTTTCACCAGGTCATAAGGTGTATGTTATCCTTCCAGCCAGCAGACAGTTCCAGGAAGCAGCTTATGTTTTGCATTTTTCACCTTAAAGTATTCTGCCAGGCAAAAGCTATTGGGATTTATAGAATCATAGGATGTTACAGGTTGCAAGGGACCTCCAGAGATCACCCAGTCCAACCCCCCTGCTAATGCAGGGTCACCCAGGGGAGTCCACACAGCAATGCATCCAGGTGGGTTTGGAAAGTCTCCAGAGAAGGAGACTCCACAACCTCTCTGGGCAGCCTGTTCCAGGGCTCTGGCACCCTCATCCTCACCCTCCTCATGCTGAGACAAAACCTTCTGTGGTCAAGTTTGTACCCATTTTTCATTAGCTTATTGCTGTGCACCACCCAAAAGAGTTTGGCTCCATCCACTTGGCACTCACCCCTCAGATATTGATAGACATTGATCAGATCCCCTCTCAGTCTTCTCCAGACTAAACAGCCCCAGGGCTCTCAGTCTCTCTTCACAGGGGAGATGCTCAAGTCCCCTAATCATCCTTGTGGCTCTCTGTTGGACTCTCTCCAGCAGGTATCTGTCTCTCTTCACCTGGGGAGTCCAAAATTTGACACATTTCATGTTGCCTCAACACAGAGGTTTGAAACAGAATGTGGACCCCCTTACAAGCAATTGTGTAGACAGTAACTGAGATGGGCTTGCTGTCCAATTATGAAAAGAGCTAAAGAAGTTTACTTTGTCAGTGCTTAGATGTTAAAAGTCAGGCAAATATGTAATTCAATCTTTTCAGCCTCTTTGATGAGCCACTTTGTCTTACTTCTTCATTCTCTCCTAGTGATGGAGGGAATCTGATTGCAATTGCATCTTTGATTTGATAAGGGCACTGTTCAAGTTTGTTCAGCACAATTTGAGGACCAGAGGCTGAATTAGGGGACTCATAGGTTTTAAATCTGACTATTTATTAGCTTACAGTCAAAAGGGAGGAGTTGGGGCTGCTCAGTCTGGAGAACAGTTGGGGCTATTCAGTCTAGAGAAGAAAAGGCTCCAAGGATACCTTATTTTGGCCTTGCAGTATCTTAGTGGGGCCTACAAGAAAGCTGGGGAGGGACTTTTTGGGATGTCAGGGAGTGATAGGTCTGGGAGGAATGGAACAAAACTAGAAATGGATACATTAAGATTGGATATTAGGAAAAAGTTCTTCCCCATGAGGGTGGTGAGACACCAGGGAGGTGTTGGAAGCTTTATCCCTGGAGGTTCTTAAGGCCAGGCTGGATGTGGCTGTGAGCAACCTGACCCAGTGTGAGGTGTCCCTGATCATGGCAAGGTGGGGGTTGGAACTGAATGATCCTTGAGGTCCCTTCCATCCCTACCAACTCTATGATTCCATGAAAACCACAGAAGCCTGCAGGTCTGATTTCTCTGTTCTAATTTCAGGGAGGTTTTCCAGCCTCAGAGGGTTAAAATGTGATCCTAGATGAGAAATCTGTAAGCTAAACCTCTGTGTGTGTGAGCTTTCCCCCCCCACCATTCTTTCTTCCCCCATAATATTTTCATCATCATCCTTTGTCAGAAGAAGGTAAATTACACTGCAAAGCTTTGCAGGGAAGCTTTAGGTTGTATTCACAGCAGCAAAACTCTCTCTGCTGTGAATCCCTTTATCTTACAAATAAGCAGCAGTCTGTTTCTTTAAATTGTGGTTTTGTGTTATATCTGCTCACTCTGCATGAAATTAAACACAAAGGTCTCTCTCATGCTTCACCATTATTTATGGTATAATGACCTGGAGGAGAGGATTGAGAGGAGCTGGGTGGGGGCAGGGGGGGATGCTGACACCTGGCAGGCTGTGCTGCCATCCGAGAGATCCAGACAGGCTGAGAGCTGGGTGAAGGAGAACCTCATGAAGTTCAGTAAGGACAAGTGCAAGGTCCTGCATCTGGGGAGGAATAACAGCAGGCACCAGGGCAGGTTCAGGAGCTGCCCTGCTGGAAAGCAGCTTCAGGGAGAAAGACCACGGAGTGCTAGTGGACAGCAAGCTCTCCACGGGACAGCAATGTGCCCTTGTGGCCAAGAGAGCCAATGGGATCCTGGGGGGCAGCAAGAAAAGTGTGTCCAGAAGGTCTAGGGAGGTTCTTCTCCCCCTCTACTCTACCCTGGTGAGATCACACCTGGAATATCCTGTTCAGTTTTGGGCTACCCAGTTCAAGAGAGACAGAGACCTGCTAGAATTCAGTGGAGAGCCATGAGGATGATGGATAGGACTAGAACATCACTGCTGGCACTGAGAGCCCTGGAGCTGTGTAGTCTGGAGAAGAGAAGGCTGAGAGGGGGTCTGATCAATGTCTGTCAATATCTGAGGGGTGGGTGTCAAGTGGAGGGGGCCAAGCTCTTCTTGGTGGTGCACAGTAACAAACCAAAGAACAATGGATACAAACCAGAACGCAGAAGGTTTCACCTCAACATGAGGAAGGTGACAGAGGGTGAGGGTGCCAGAGCCCTGGCACAGGCTGCCCAGAGAGGTTGTGGAGTCTCCTTCTCTGGAGACTTTCCAAACCCACCTGGATGCATTCCTGTGTGGACTACCCTGGGTGATCCTGCTTTGGCAGGGGGGTTGGACTGGGTGATCTCTGGAGGTCCCTTCCAGCCTCTAATGTACTGTGATACTGTGACACTAAATTGGAGGAAAGAAATGCTAGGAATATACTGCTAGAAATCATGGAGATGTTCAAAAGTAATCTGTCTTACAGAGAAAGGAAAAAGGAGCCCTGGGGCTGTGTAGTCTGGAGAAGAGAAGACTGAGAGGGGATCTGATCAATGTCTGTCAATATCTGAGGGGTGGGTGTCAAGTGGATGGAGCCAAACTCTTTTGGGTGGTGCACAGCAATAAGCTAATGAAAAATGGATACAAACTTGACCACAGAAGGTTTTGTCTCAGCATCAGAAGGGTGAGGATGAGGGTGCCAGAACCCTGGAACAGGCTGCCCAGAGAGGTTGTGGAGTCTCCTTCTCTGGAGACTTTCCAAACCCACCTGGATGCATTGCTGTGTGGACTCCCCTGGGTGACCCTGCTTTGGCAGGGGGGTTGGGCTGGATGATCTCTGGAGGTCCCTTCCAGCCTCTAGCATTCTGTGATTCTGTGATATTTTATTCCATCATACTAAATATAAATCCAGTCAGAGTGGACTGTAGACATTTTACTCCTAGGAACTCTGTCTCTCTGAGCTTCACTGCTGCTTATTTTTATGTACAGCAGGACCAAAGCAGCAGCTCATTAACTTTGTTTCATGATCTGTAAACAGCCACTGTAATTTGGAAGCTGGAGCAGGTTATGATAAAAAGTGCTTGTTGGGAACCTAGCATGACTAAAATGTGCACCTAGATCAGGTTACTGATAGACAGGATAAGTAGCTTAGAAGGCAGGCAGTAAATAAACTCAGTAATTGGAAATACCTTGTGTTCTGCAGGAAGAAAGTGTGGCCCAAACAATTACTGCAGCCTTATTAAGCAGATTTTACTCCACAGGCCAGATAATAGCTGTGCAGAACAAGTGCAGCAGTACACCAGTGACAGTAGAAGATGCTGCCAAATTGAATCTAGGAAAGTTTCAGGCCAGAGCCAAATTCTGCTGTGTGCAAGGGCTCTGATTCTCAAGAGCAGTCAGTATGAGATAAGGTTAAACACAGAGTTTTTTCTGCACAGCTAGGTCAAATACAAGGCATAAAATGAACAAAATGCATGCATAATAACATCATTTACAAAGAATGAATGAAATAGTGTCAGCTTTGCTTCCAGTATTGTATGGTAGTGTAGCTGAGCTGCTGTTGAATTTAAGCAAACAGAGAAGTTTGGAGTTTGTTGGTCTCTTCACCCAGGCAACCAGCACCAGAACAAGAGGACACAGTCTCAAGCTGTGCCAGGGGAGGTTTAGGCTGGATGTGAGGAAGAAATTCTTCCCAGCAAGAGAGACTGGCCATTGAATTGTGCTGACCAGGGAGGTGGTGGAGTCACCACCACTGGAGGTGTTTAAGAAGAGACTGGATGTGGCACTTGGTGCCATGGTGTAGTTGATTGGATGGTGTTGGGTGATAGGCTGGACTTGATCTCGAAGGTCTTTTCCAACCTGGTTAATTCTAGCTTAGTCTAGTCTAGTCTATTCCAGCTGAGCTGGTCTGGCAAATTTAAAGGGGGGGTGGGGCTGAAATTTCAACCACAAGACAGCATCTATTTATTTGTTGAATTTTCTAAGAAGAAGTTCCATTCATGCTGTTTAACAAGAAAGGAAGGAAGGAAGGAAGGAAGGAAGGAAGGAAGGAAGGAAGGAAGGAAGGAAGGAAGGAAGGAAGAGAAAGAAAGAAAGAAAGAAAGAAAGAAAGAAAGAAAGAAAGAAAGAAAGAAAGAAAGAAAGAAAGAAAGAAAGAAAGAAAGAAAGAAAGAAAGAAAGAAAGAAAGAAAGAAAGAAAGAAAGAAAGAAAGAAAGAAAGAAAGAAAGAAATAAAAGAAAGGAAGGAAGAAAGGAAGGAAGAAAGGAAGGAAGGAAGGAAGAAAGGAAGAAAGAAAGGAGGAAAGAAAGAAAGAAAGGAAGAAAGAAAGAAAGAAAGGAAGAAAGAAAGAAAGAAAGGAGGAAAGAAAGAAAGGAAGAAAGAAAGAAAGAAAGAAAGAGAAAGAAAGAAAGAAAAATCTCAAAAGAGGTCAACTACACCAGGGGAAGTTTAGGCTGGAGGTGAGGAGAAAGTTCTTCCCAGCAAGAGAGATTGGCCATTGGGATGTGCTGCCCAGGGAGGTGGTGGAAGTCCCTGGAGGTGTTCAAAAAAGGCTTGGATGTGGCACTTGGAGCCATGGTTCATTTAGTCATGAGGTGTTGGGTGATGGGTTAGACTTGAAGATCTCTGAGGTCTTTTCCAACCTTATTGATTCTATGATTCTGTGATTCTATAGGAGACACTCTGAAAACTACTGTTTATTACCTTTTCTCTCTGTCCCTCATTCTCTGGGGAATGTCTTGCAAGTTGTTAGAGTCATATCAGTATCAGACTTCCATTGTAGGAGACTGCAAAAGGGCTTCTCACTCCTGGGTTATCACTATCACAAAGCTCCTGATGCACAAGAGGGCAGTGTGCCACAGGAAGAAAAACCTAGCATCAGAGCTGCAAAGCACAGGGCTGCTGTTTCTGGCATAAAAGGAACCCTGATTTGGGGTTGATCCATCGGCTCAGGTATTTTCACTCCAGTTTTTGAGCCAATTTAATGAGCCCAGGGAACTGCGGAAAAAAAAACCCAACCCCAATTAAACATATTTTCATATATATTTTATTACCCCCTCCAGCCTTTACATCTTTATTGACTGTGCAGGCTTTGTATATATACCATTTGATGCTACTGCACAGAGGGAGTTCTGCCAAGGATGACAATATTCCAACCTTGCTGCAAGCTGCGGCCAAGGCCTGATAGCGGCAGCGACTGACTCCGCGCACTCAGTGCTGGCTCTGTAACTTCAATGTCACCTTTCAGCAGCAGCAGACAAACTTCCAACAGCTGGTGTTCTGCCAGTCGAAGGAACCTGGGATCAAGTTGGTTTTGTGGTTTGGTTTGGTTTGAGTTGGGCTTTTTGGCTCTTTTTTTCTAATGGGCAGGGGGAGTTTGGCTACTTCTTGGTTTTGTTTCTGCTTCATTTGTTTATTTGCTGCTTTGGTTTCTGTGCCATTTATTTGCTTGCTTTGCTTTTCTGCTGTTTACTTGTTTGTTTTGTTTCTCTTTGATGTGTTTATTTGCTGCTTTGGTTTCTCTTTTATTTCTTTGCTTTGTTTCTCTTCTATTTCTTTGCTTTGTTTCTCTTTTATTTCTTTGCTTTGTTTCTCTTCTATTTCTTTGCTTTGTTTCTCTTCTATTTCTTTGCTTTGTTTCTCTTTTATTTCTGTGCTTTGTTTCTCTTTTATTTCTTTGCTTTGTTTCTCTTCTATTTCTTTGTTTTGTTTCTCTTCTATTTCTTTGCTTTGTTTCTCTTCTATTTCTTTGCTTTGTTTCTCTTCTATTTCTTTGCTTTGTTTCTCTTTTATTTCTTTGCTTTGTTTCTCTTCTATTTCTTTGCTTTGTTTCTCTTTTATTTCTTTGCTTTGTTTCTCTTCTATTTCTTTGCTTTGTTTCTCTTCTATTTCTTTGCTTTGTTTCTCTTTTATTTCTGTGCTTTGTTTCTCTTTTATTTCTTTGCTTTGTTTCTCTTCTATTTCTTTGTTTTGTTTCTCTTCTATTTCTTTGCTTTGTTTCTCTTCTATTTCTTTGCTTTGTTTCTCTTCTATTTCTTTGCTTTGTTTCTCTTTTATTTCTGTGCTTTGTTTCTCTTTTATTTCTTTGCTTTGTTTCTCTTCTATTTCTTTGTTTTGTTTCTCTTCTATTTCTTTGCTTTGTTTCTCTTCTATTTCTTTGTTTTGTTTCTCTTCTATTTCTTTGCTTTGTTTCTCTTCTATTTCTTTGCTTTGTTTCTCTTCTATTTCTTTGCTTTGTTTCTCTTTTATTTCTTTGCTTTGTTTCTCTTCTATTTCTTTGCTTTGTTTCTCTTCTATTTCTTTGCTTTGTTTCTCTTCTATTTCTTTGCTTTGTTTCTCTTTTATTTATTTGCTTTGTTTCTCTTCTATTTATTTGCTTTGTTTCTCTTTTATTTCTTTGCTTTGTTTCTCTTCTATTTCTTTGCTTTGTTTCTCTTCTATTTCTTTGCTTTGTTTCTCTTTTATTTCTTTGCTTTGTTTCTCTTTTACTTATTTGTTTGTTTTGCTTCTCCTCTCTTTGTTTATTTGCTTGCTTTGCTTCTGTTTTATTTGTTGATTTGTTTGGTTTGTTTCCCCTTTATTTATTTGGTTTGTTTCTCTCTTATTTGTTTATTTACTGGGTTTGTTTCTCTTTTATTTGTTTGCTTGCTTTGTTTCTGTTTTGTTTGGTTGGTTTGGTTCTCTTTTGTGTGCCTGTCTGCTTGCTTTGTTTCTGTTTTGTTTGGTTTGGTTCTCTTTGGTGTGTTTGTTGGCTTCTTTTGTTTCTTGTTTGTTTGTTTGTTTGTTGCTTTGTTTTGATTTGGTTTGTTTTGCCTGTGTAATTTCAGAATATGCAAGAAACACTTGTGATGAAGACGAGCCAGCAGTGTGCCCAGGTGGCCAAGAAGGCCAGTGGCATCCTGGCTTGCATCAGGAATGGTGTAGCCAGCAGGAGCAGGGAAGTCATTCTACCCTGTGCTCAGCACTGGTTAGGCCACAGCTTGAGTCCTGTGACCTGAGTCCTGGGGTCCTCAGTTTAGGAAGGACATTGAGACACTTAAGGGCAACAAGGCTGGGGAGAGGCCTTGAGTACAAGCCCTATGAGGAGAGGCTGAGGGAGCCGGGATTGTTTAGCCTGAAGAAGAGAAGGATCAGGGGTGACCTCATTGCCCTCTACAACTACCTGAAAGGTGGTTGTAGACAGGAAGGGGTTGGTCTTTTCTCCCAGGCAACCAACACCAGAACAAGGGGACACAGTCTCAAGCTGTGCCAGGGGAGGTTTAGACTCGAGGTGAGGAAGAAGTTCTTCACTGAGCGAGTCGTTCGTCATTGGAATGTGCTGCCCAGGGAGGTGGTGGAGTCGCCGTCCCTGGAGGTGTTCAAGGGGAGATTGGACATGGCACTTGGTGCCATGGTCTAGTTGTGAGGTCTGTTGGGACAGGTTGGACTCGATGATCCTTGGGTTCTCTTCCAACCTTGGTTATACTGTGATACTGTGATACTTGAAAGTGTCCAGAGAAGGGCAACAAAGCTGGGGAGGAGTTTGGAGCACAGCCCTATGAGGAGAGGCTGAGGGAGCTGGGGTTGCTTAGCCTGGAGAAGAGGAGGCTCAGGGGAGACCTTCTTGCTCTCTACAGCTACCTGAAGGGAGGTTGTAGCCAGGTGGGGGTTGGTCTCTCCTCCTCCTGGGACATTACAGCTGAACATACAGGTGCATTAAAATAGCAGTGAGCGAAACTCTACAGAGAATCACAGAATTGTTAGGGTTGGAAGGGCCCTCAAGGCTCAGCTAGTTCCAACCCCCCTGCCATGGGCAGGGACATGTCACACCAGATCAGGCTGCTCAGGGCCACACAGTACTTTCCACAAATGTCTGACACACCAGTACTGTTACTCAATGTACACTAAGCTTAGACCTCACTTGAAAATAAAAGAATATGCTTCTGAAGTGAACCAGCAGCCAATGAGACTCTGGAATAGGCTGCCCAGGGAGGTTGTGCATGCCTGAGGGTGTTCAAGGCCAGGTTGGATGAGGCCTTGAGCAGATCAGTGTAGCTGAGAGGCATCCCTGCCCATGGTGGGGAGGTTGGAGCAGATGATCTCTGAGGTCTCTTCCAGCCTAAGCCATTCTAGGTTTCTGTGATACCGTGAGCAAAAGCCCCTCAGTGCCCCAGGTCCTACCAAACAGCTGCTATCCAAAAGGCAAACAAAGCAGCAGCTTCACACTTGCCACTGTTCTTTTGGCTTACCAGGCAACCACAGTGCATATGAGGGCTCCCTGGATCAAGGCAGCAGCTACCACAGCAATATTCCTGCCTCCTCTGTATGTTCACCCAGCTGCTGCATTCTGTGTTTGCTGGCAGAAGGATAACCTTTCCCAACTGCACTCCAGACCATAATTGGCTTCTAAGAATAGAACAAACCAACCTAAGCCATTCTGTGATATTAGAAAACATTTAAGGGAACAAATATTATGGAAGTCTAGAGAACTGACTCATTGTGGGGGGGAGGTAAAAAAGATCCTGTGAAATGTCACTAATTTACTTTTAAAGTACCTTCTTCCCTAGGCTTCTCACAGAAACATTCAGCTTGGAACAGACCCTCAGGATCACCAAGTCCAACCCACAACCCTGCTCTACAAGGGTCACCCCTAAACCATATCCCCAAGCACCACATCCAAAACACCTTGAAGCACAGCCAGGCTTGGGGATTCCACCACCTCCCTGGGCAGCACATTCCAATCCCTGACCACTCTTGCCATGAAAAAATGTTTCCTAATGTCCAGTCTAAACCTGTCCAGTCACAGCTTGAGGCCATTCCCTCTTGTTCTATCACTAATTACCTGGGAGAAGAGACCAGCACCAACCTCTCCACAATCTCCTTACAGGTAGTTGCAGAGAGCCATGAGGTCTCCCCTCAGCCTCCTCTTTTCCAAACTAACCATCCCCAGCTCCTTCAGTTGCTCTTCATCAGATTTATTCTCCAGGCCCTTCATAGCTTCCTTGCCCTCCCTTCAATGGATGTGGAATCCTGAGAACAGTAATGCTTTTACTGTTGTACAAGCCATTCACTCTTCAGTCCAAATCTTCCCTTAGCCAGAGCATCCTGTCCCCAGACTTTGAGCAGAGAGAAGGGCAAGGGAGAGGGGGAAGGAAAAACAAAGTTCAAAGGTGTTCTGCTGTGTCTCAGCTGTCTGAGTCTACAATCCCTCTTTGAAAAGCAGGCTGGAGGCTGTGCAGCCCCAGGACACCCTCAGCAACACCAGCAAGGGGCTCTTAGAGAAGACCAGTTTGAAAATATGTCTGACAATATGTTCTTGAGCAAGAATAATCATTGACATTACATGCAATCCTATCCAGAGGATACATCTTCCACTCTGGCAGAGTGCTTTTGACAGATGCAGTCACTCAAATGACTATTGTTCATTTGATAGCCCAGCATCTTGCAAAGCAGAAAGAGGGAACCATTCAGCAGATAGATGTGCTTAAAATGAGGATTACCTTGCATTCTGGGGTACCATGGAGCTGGAAAATCCCTTCTCTTCAATTTCCCCTTCCTTTCCAGAGGCTGGGAAATTTCTGACCTGAGCTGAAAGACTGTTTGACCTGTACCAGATGAATCAGGCACTGGATGCTTAGAAATACAACTGAACCATCACTTGCAACACAAGCCAAGTCGTGCTGAGGTAGCTTAAAAGAATATTTCCACTTCAATTTGCTTCTAATTCATTAATTGCATGCTGTTCATTTGCAAACTTGATTTTGTGAATTACATTTTTTTTCCCCCTGGGAGGTAATTAGAACTCTAATAACATTATTTATCAGGGGGTGTGTCTCCCCTCAGCCTCCTCTTTTCCAAGCTAACCATCCCCAGCTCCTTCAGTTGTTCTTCATCAGATTTATTCTCCAGGCCCTTCACAGCTTCCTTGCCCTCCTCTGCATTGGCTCCAGCACCTCCACATCTCTCTTGGGTGTTCAGACTTGATGGGGTGCTTGGTGCTATGGTTTGGTTGTTTAGGTGGGTTGGATTGGTTGATGGGTTGGACACGATGATCTTGAAGGTTTCTTCCAACTTGGTCTATTCTATTCTATTCTATTCTATTCTATTCTATTCTATTCTATTCTTGTATTGAGGTGCCCAAAACTGGACACAATACTCCAGGTGTGGCCTCATCAGAGCTGAGTCCCAGGGGACAATCACCTCCCTGCTCCCGCTGGACACAGCATTCCTAACCCCAGCCAGGATGCCATTGGCTTTCTTGGCCACCTGGGCACACTGCTGGCTCCTCTTCAGTTGCATGTTGAATAGACTAGACTAGACTAGACTAGACTAGAATAGAATAGAATAGAACAGAATTAACCAGGTTGGAAAAGACCTTTGAGATCATCAAGTCCAACCTATCACCTAACACCATCTAATCAACTAAACCATGGCACCAAGCACCCTATCCAGTCTCTTCCTAAACACCTCCAGTGATGGTGACTCCACCACCTCCCTGGGCAGCACATTCCAATGGCCAGTCTCTCTTGCTGGGAAAAACTTCTTCCTAACATCCAGCCTAAACCTCCCCTGGCACAGCTTGAGACTGTGTCCTCTGGGTTGAGTTATCCTCATTGCCCCACACAGGTGAGAGGAATAACTTCTCTTCTGACTTTGTCTGCTAATGATGTGAGCAGCACAGGATATGCAGAGGTTAAAAAAGAATTTTGATGGTGTCCATAAAATGTCCCTGTAGAGCTCAGCCCTGCCCTTGCAAGGGTCCAATAATTTATCTTGATTACTCCTCCTGAGCCTGGCAACTCCCCAGTGTGAAGACCAGACAGGATTTATCAGAAGAAGGTGCTCAGACACTGGAACAGGAGTGAACCAAAAGGCACAGTTTAGGAAGGAGGCTGACTTGCTGGAAGGTGTCCAGAGAAGGGTAACAAAGTTGGTAAGGGGTTTGGAACACAGCCCTGTGAGAAGAGACTGAGGGAGCTGGGGTTGCTTAGCCTGGAGAAGAGGAGACTCAGGGGTGACCTTATTGCTTCTACAACTACCTGAAGGGAGGTTGTAGACAGGTGGATCTTGGTCTCTTCTCCCAGGCAGCCAGCACCAGAACAAGAGGACACAGTCTCAAGCTGTGCCAGGGGAGGCTTAGGCTGGATGTTAGGAGGAAGTTTTACACAGAGAGAGTGATTGCCCATTGGAATGTGCTGCCCAGGGAGGTGGTGGAGTCACCATCATTGGAGGTGTTCAGGAGGAGACTTGATGAGGTGCTTGGTGCCGTGGTTTAATTGATTAGGTGGGTTGGATTGGTTGATGGGTTGGACATGATGATCTTGAAGGTCTCTTCCAACCTGGTCTATTCTATTCCATTCTATTCTATTCTACCCTATCCTATCCTATCCTATCCTATCCTATCCTATTTACATAACAATTTGATCTTTATTGTTGGCTTTCTATTTTGAAATATGCAGGAATGTGCTTGCAGAAGGAGGGGAGAAAAAAAACCCAGACAATTAGGTCTTCTGCATATTCTATTGTGGAAAACAAAATGAAGCACTGGGCAGAGGGCTGCTCATGAATTTCAAAGAGCTCCTCATGAATTTGCAAATGTGCCTGCTTGGTGCAGATAGTGCAAACACCTCCTCAGACACCACTGCTCTGTAATGCACTTGGACATGGGGGCTTGAGAGGTAATGAGTGAAGCCCACCCCTTGTCCTCAGTGCCTGCTCAAACGGGAGCAGTCACAATTGTGCCAGGCTTAATTCACAGGGCCAAAGGGAAAAAAAAAAGGCATGGAGGAAAATAATGCAAGTGTAGCCAGCCTCTAAAAGGATTTCAACAACCTTTTTTAGGACAGCAGCCTTTGCATAGCAAATAATCCAGAGGATGGAAACCTATTTAAGGAAATGGGAGGCCTCTATCTTTTGCACCAGCTGGGCTGAGGAGGGGGGTGGCTGCCACAAGAAAATATTCAATTTGGACAGCTATTAGCAGGATGTCAAAGTAGGCTTTATTTCAGAATCTTCAGGACTTATGGCTGTATCTCATAATGAGGAGTCCAGTTAAAAGTTCACTCTCTTCATACAGGAAAAAAAAGATTAATAACCCTACTTAGCCAGTCTTATGCTTGCCTCACTATATTTGGAATAAGTGCTCAAATAGAGCAGTATCTCATAGAACCATAGAATTGTTAGGGTTGGAAGGGACCTCAAGGATCACCTAGTTCCAACCCCCCCTGCCATGGGCAGGGACACCTCACCCTTCCCTTCCCTTCCCTTCCCTTCCCTTCCCTTCCCTTCCCTTCCCTTCCCTTCCCTTCCCTTCCCTTCCCTTCCCTTCCCTTCCCTTCCCTTCCCTTCCCTTCCCTTCCCTTCCCTTCCCTTCCCCAGCCTCTCCTCATAGCAACACACAGCTGTACATTTTTTTACACCCTCAGGCAGCCACCTAGGAGGATAAATTCCAAGTTAACCAAGACATCATAAGTCAAATTCTTCCTTCATGTACATTAGTGCAGACACAGTCACTCCAGCACTGAAGATGATGTGGAAATGGTTTTAATGATGAGCACAGTTAATGAGTGTGGCCTTAGTGCTGTTAATTGAGAGGCGATTTACACCTGGAGATTTGCTGGAATGTGTCCAGGGAAGGGCAACAAGGCTGGGGAGGGGTCTGGAGCACAGCCCTGTGAGGAGAGGCTGAGGGAGCTGGGGTTGCTTAGCCTGGAGAAGAGGAGGCTCAGGGGAGACCTTCTTGCTCTCTCCAACTCCCTGAAGGAAGGTTGTAGCCAGGTGGGGGTTGGTTTCTTCTCCCAGGCCACCAGCACCAGAACAAGAAGACACAGTCTCAAGCTGTGGCAGGGGAGGTTTAGGCTGGCTGTCAGGTAGAAGTTCTTCATAGAAAGAGAGACTGGCCATTGGAATGTGCTGCCCAGGGAGGTGGTGGAGTCACCATCACTGGAGGTGTTTAGGAAGAGCCTGGATGAAGCACTTGGTGCCATGGTTTAGTTGATTAGATGGTGTTGGGCGATAGGTTGGACTCGATGATCTCAAAGGTCTTTTCCAACCTGGTTTATTCT
This sequence comes from Dryobates pubescens, assembly GCF_014839835.1. Classification (NCBI taxonomy): domain Eukaryota; kingdom Metazoa; phylum Chordata; class Aves; order Piciformes; family Picidae; genus Dryobates; species Dryobates pubescens. The sequence goes on along the minus strand of NC_071616.1, from coordinate 43,755,273 downwards.
ATTCCATTCCATTCTATTCCATTCTATTCTATTCTATTCTGGTCTAGTCTAGTCTAGTCTACTCTATCTAGTCTAGCCTAGCCTAGCCTAGCCTAGTCTACTCTAGTCTGTTAGCACCCTCTCCTACAATCAGAACCTGCTCTCTGATAACAGCAGGTTACCAGTGGCAGACAAAGATCCAGAACCCATGAAGTCAGTGAGTGTTAATTGACAAAACTCACCAGCAGCACCATCAGCTGCAGAGCTGTGCCAGGTAGCAATGCCAGCCTTTAGCATAGTTCCAAAAATAGCTTTAAAGTGTTAGGCTGTTAAACCTGGAGCCCATTGGTAGGAAGGACACTTCTTTTTCTTTCTCTTTCTTTTACTCTTTTTTTTTCCCCCCTCTGATATATTCCAACAGAAAGAGGAAAAATAGGTTTCAGCAAATGTACCCACTATTCCAATCACTTGCAAAGCTGCAGGGGTTATTTTAATGGACATGATTTAAAGCAGACCTTTACCAGGCATGACCTTCTATTTAAAAGAGGGGAAAAAAGGGAGGGGGAACAAATCAAAGTAGTTATTCTTATGTTAAAATGCAACAAAAATAAGAGCACAGAGCTCAAAGGTTTAAACTCAGTTGTTTAATGCAACATTTGATCAAGCAATTAAACACATTTCACTCAGAGTGGGGAAAAAAGGAAGCATCACAGTCAGTAAATCAGTGATTTCTGAACACAGCTGATGGATAAAGGTTTTGGACTGAATCTTTGGGCATTCACTAACAACTTCTTTCTCTTGGCGGGAGTTAAAGATGTAGTGTATTTGATCATTGGCCAGAGCAGGGGCCTGCAATCCTATGCACAAATATAGGCTGGGTAGAGACTGGCTTGAGAGCAGCCCTGAAGAAAAGGACTTGGGGGTGCTGGGGGATGAGAAGCTCAACATGAGCCAGCAGTGAGCACTTGCAGCCCAGAGAGCCAAGCAGAGCCTGGGCTGCATCGAGATAGAATAGAATAGAATAGACCAGGTTGGAAGAGACCTTCAAGATCATCGCATCCAACCCATCAACCAATCCAACACCACCTAATCAACTAACCCATGGCACCAAGCACCCCATCAAGTCTCCTCCTGAACACCTCCAATGATGGTGACTCCACCACCTCCCCAGGCAGCCCATTCCAATGGGCAATCACTCTCACTGTATAGAACTTCTTCCTAACATCCAGCCTAAGCCTCCCCTGGCGCAGCCTGAGACTGTGTCCTCTAAGTAATGGGACTTCAGAAAGCCTTTTGTGGTATGGTGTGGGGTGCCCAGTGATAGGACAAGGAGCAATGGGTACAAGCTAGAGCAGAGGGGGTTCCACCTCAACACACAAGACACTTTGCTGTGGGGAAGGGGACAGAGCCCTGGAACAGGCTGCCCAGAGAGGTTGTGGTTTCTTCTGCTCTGGAGACTTTCAGGACCTGTCTGGCTGTGCTCCTGTTCAACCTGCCCTAGGGAACCCTGCTTTGGCAGGGGGAGTTGGACTGGATGATCTCTGGAGGTCCCTTCCAACCCCTAACATTCTGTGATTCAGTGATTCTGTGAAGCATAGCCAGGAGGTTGAAGGAGGTGATTCTCCCCTTCCACTCTGGCATTAGAAAAACCCAAGAGACCCAAATGTCTAGCTCACTGCTCCATTCAGCCCAGCAGGCAACATCAGACACTGAGCTGCAGAAAATACATGTGAAACACAGAATCCCAGAATCCCAGAATGGCTTAAGTTGAAAGGGACCTCAGAGATCATCTACTCCAACTTCCCTGCCATGGGCAGGGACAGCTCTCAACTAGACTTGGCTGCTCAAGACCTCATCCAGCCTGGCCTTGAACACCCTCAGGAAGGAGGTATCCACAGCCTCCCTAGACAGCATGTTCCAGAGTCTTGCTTCCCTCATACTGTAGAACCTCTTCCTAGGATCCAGTCTAAATCTACTCTCCCTCAGCTTCAAACCATCCCTCCCTGTCCTGTCTCTAGGCACCCTGATGAAAAGTCCTTCTCCAACCTTCCTGAAGGATCCCTTCAGGTATTGGAAGGCAGCTCTATGGTCTCCCTAGAGTGTTCCCTTCTCTAGGCTGAACAACCCCAGCTCCCTCAGCCTATCCTCATAGCAGAGGGGTTCCACTTTTTATTCAAACCAAAGTGCTAGAGCCATGGATTGCATCCTACTGGATTTGATACACACAGAGAACTCCACTCTTACCTCTGTCTTCTGCTCATGCTGTTTTCAAGTACAACACAAACCACTAACTTATCAAAGCCTTCTACAGGCAGTGCAGAAGGCAAGCAATCTAATAACACCTTTCTGGGAATGTTTGCATCTGAGGCTTTTGCATTCTCACTATTAAATGTGAACAAAATGGGAAAGGAAACCAGAGGGGAAATAACACTCTAGGCACAAAGTCATCCCCAGGGGACTTTTAGCCTCTCTGCAGCTATGCAGTGCTATTGGTCTTGTACTTTTGTAAAGTAGCTGTTGAGTAACAGTCACAGAGATGAGCTCAAGTCAGTTGTCATTAAAGGTGGAATCACAGAGTTGTCAGGGTTGGAAGGGACCTCAAGGATCAGCCAGTTCCAACCCCCCTGCCATGGGCAGGGACACCTTACACTACAGCAGGTTGCTCACAGCCACATCCAGCCTGGCCTTCAAAACCTCCAGGCATGAGGCTTCCACCACCTCCCTGGGCAACCTGTGCCAGTCTCTCACCACCCTCATGGGGAAGAACTTCTTCCTAACATCCAATCTCAATCTACCCATTTCTAGTTTTGCTCCATTCCCCCCAGTCCTATCACTCCCTGACACCCTGGAAAGTCTCTCCCCAGCTTTCTTGCAGCCCCCTTCAGATACTGGAAGGCCACAATTAGGTCTCCTGGGAGCCTTCTCTTCTCCAGACTGAACAGCCCCAACTCCCTCAGTCTGTCCTCACAGCAGAGCAGCTCCAGCCCTCTGCTCATGCTCGTGGCCCTTCTCTGGACACCTTCCAGCACATCCAAAAACTTCAGAGCCTCAGTGGCAGTGCCCAGGTTTGCTCCACAGTGTGTCAAGCCAGTTAATGCTATCTTTATTTTCTCATATTTGATCTTTATACTTTTCACTCCTCCTAATTTCCAAGGAGGCTTAGAGTTTCTCTGCAGAGAGAGAGAGAGATGTGTTTCAGAGCGAGCTCAATAGCTTTTTCTACTGTGCCATGTGCTGAACTGCCACTTGAAAGCAGTCCTCAAGGAAAGGTCACTTGCAATCTCATTTAATTCATGATGCAATGAGCACATTTGAAGAGCCAGTACCAGGATAATGATGAGGTGAAATCCAGTTTCCCTGAGTCTATTTATGTGAACAGCTAATAGAAAAGAGATCAGAAGTCACAGAGCAATTAATGGTATGGATGAAAAGGATACTGAGGTTACCTGCCCCAAGAGAAGATGAATCATATCTCCATCATTTCTGGTCTTCAGCACTCTCAGTGATGCCCATTCAATTCTATTTACACCCTAAAGTACCCATTTTTCTAGGGTCTAACTGCTATCTCCACTCCTGCAACTATAATATCATTGCCTCTTAAGCTATCTGTTATGAAATACTTTAATCCTCTTTAATCCTTTCTCCTTCATTATTATCTTTTAGTATATTTGGAAGCCAGCATCATGGATTCTCTGCTTTGATTTGCCACACTAAAGGACCGGAATGCAGTCAGATTTTCCTTGTTACTTACATTTGGGAGACCATTTCAGTTCCACTCCACTCACCTCAGACTTCTTTCTGTGGAAGACTCAACAAGAATGCAAGAAAGAGAGATATTTGTTGCTTGCCCATGAAAGGGGTAGGAAAAATGGTTTGGGAGCTTGTGAGCACTACTACATATAGATAGATAGATAGATAGATAGATCTGTAGGTAGGTAGGTAGGTAGGTAGATAGATAGATAGATGGCTTATATATAATTCTTTTTTTTTGGTGTGGAAAGGCAAAGAATAAGGTAAAGAAAATAATCAAAGAATAATCAAACCAACTTAACAGTTTGATTTGTAGTGAAAGAGAAATGATGTAGAGAAAGAGAAATGATGTAGAGAAGAGTGCTGGAAAATGGGGAAGAGGGATGGTTAGGAGACTGGAGCACTGCCTGGTGAGGAGAGGCTGAGGGACCTGGGGCTCTTTAGTCTGGGAAAGAGAAGACTGAGAGGGCATTTAATACATGTTTATAAATATCTGAGGGCTGGGGGGCAGGAAGGAAGGGACTTGGTGCCATAGTTTAGTCATGAGGTCTGTAGTGACAGGTTGGACTTGATGATATTTGAGGTCTCTTCCAACCTTGGAGATTCTGTGATTCCGTGACAGTTTCTGCTCACTTGCTCCCTGGGATAGGACAAGGAGCAATGGATGGAAGCTGCAGCACAGGAGGTTCCACCTCAACACAAGGGGCAACTTCTTTACTGTGAGGGTCACAGAGCACTGGAACAGGCTGCCCAGAGAGGTTGTGGAGTCTCCTTCTCTGGAGACTTTCCAGACCCAACTGGATGTGTTCCTGTGGTGACCTGAGCTAGATTGTATGGTCCTGCTCTGGCAGGGGGGTTGGACTTGATGATCTCTTTGTATCCCTTCCAACCCCTGACATCCTGTGATGTCAAAAGTGTATGAAACAGAAGAGATATGAACAAGGATAAAGCAGAAGCACCCTCTGGCATCTGTGGTTTGATTGCTGCATACATTTGGGTGTAAAACGCTGTCCCAGAAAAGCTGAGTTATTGTCAGAGGGAGGAATTTGGTCAACTAAGATATCAGAAAAAGGAATATTACAAAATAGGCCAAAGATTAGCCACCAGAGCTCTACAACCACCTGAAGAGAGGTTGTAGCCAGGTGGGGGTTGGTCTCTTCTCCCAGGCAACCAGCACCAGAACAAGAGGACAGAGTCTCAAGCTGTGGCAGGGGAGGTTCAGGCTGGATGTTAGGAAGAAATTCTTCCCAGCAAGAGAGATTGGCCATTGGGATGTGCTGCCCAGGGAGGTGGTGGAGTCCCTGTCCCTGGAGGCGTTCAAAAAGGGATTGAATGTGGCACTTGAAGCCATGGTTTAGTTGTCAGGATGTGTTAGGTATTAAGTAATTGGTTGGACTTGATGATCTCTGAAGTCTTTTCCAACCTGGTTGATTCTATGATTCTATGATTCTAATTTGAGAGGAAATGGTACAGATCTGAACAGATTTGTTGCTGTGTGCAGAAAAAAAGAAGTCTGGTTTTGTTTGAATGTAAGAAACATCCCCAATGGGTTTCATTTCAGGTTTGTTGTCATGGTGAGGCTTTAGCTGTGGCAATTCCCAGCTATGTTTGCTTCTGCTGGCCAAACACTTGAGGCAGTTTTTGGAAACACAAAGAAAGCTCAGCTTTGCTTCATTAAAACCCAAACTTTCCCGGCACTCTGAAGGCAAAATATTTTCTGAGGTCAAAGTGGCTGGTTGAGTACTAGAAAGGTGTTGATATGATCCTGCTACGAGGTGAGGCTGAAGCAGCTGGGGTTGTTCAGCCTAGAGAAGAGAAGTTTCCAAGGGGACCTTGGAGCTCTCTTCCAGTACCTGAAGGAATCCTACAGGAAGGCTGGAGAGGGACTTTTGGATGTCTAGCAGTAGGACAAGGGGGAATAGTTTAAAGCTGAGGGAGAGTAGGTTTAGACTGGATCTTGGGAAGAAGTTCTTCAGTACAAGGGTGATGAGACTCTGGAATAGGCTGCCCAGGGAGGTTGTGGTTGTCTGCTTCCTGAGGGTGTTTAAGGCCAGGCTGGATGAGGCCTTGAGCAGCTCAGTCTAGTTGAGGCATCCCTGCCCATGGTGGGGAGGTTGGAGCAGATGATCTCTGAGGTCTCTTCCAGCCTAAGCCATTCTAGGTTTCTGTGATACCGTGAGCAAAAGTCCCTCAGTGCCCGAGGTCCTCCCAAACAGCTACTATCCAAAAGGCAAAGCAGCAGCTTCACACTCGCCACTGTTCTTTTGGCTTACCAGGCAATCACAATGCTTATGAGGGTTCCCTGGATCAAGGCAGCAGCTACCACAGCAATATTCCTGCCTCCTTTGTATGTTCACCCAGCTGCTGCATTCTGTGTTTGCTGGCAGAAGGATAACCTTTCCCAACTGCACTCCAGACCATAATTGGCTTCTAAGAGTAGAGTAAACCTCAGAGATTTCCTCCTGCTTAGCCTTGCTTTAAGGGGTTGCAGCAGAAAGTTAGCCACCTGCCTACTACTGTAGAAGGAGTAAGAGTCAAAGAAACTCCAACCAAGCAACCAGGCCATAAGGTTATGGTTGTCTATACTCTACCATGCTGCTGTGGTTTCTTCAATGTCAGGAGAGAATGGAATGGAATGGAATGGAATGGAATGGAATGGAATAGAATAGAATAGAATAGAATAGAATAGAATAGAATAGAATAGAATAGAATAGAATGGAATGGAATGGAATGGAATGGAATGGAATGGAATGGAATGGAATGGAATGGAACAGAATAGAATAGAATAAGAATAGAATAGAATGGAATGGAATGGAATGGAATAGAATAGAATGGAATGGAATGGAATAGAATAGAATAGAATAGAATAGAATAGAATAGAATAGAATAGAATAGAATAGAATAGAATAGAATAGAATTAACCAGGTTGGAAAAGATGATGATGATAGTGCTGCTGCTGCCAAGGGACAAAGATCTCTGTTATGGTTTTCATTGGTTTTGTTTTCCTGTGTGCTTGTGCTGATGTTGTGGTTGTTTGTTTAGCTGAGGCTTTTTGTCTGATTTTTGGTGGAATTGGTTGGTTTGGGATGTTTGTTTATTTGCTGCTTTTCTGTCATGGCCAGGCAAAAGTAGCCTTCCTTTCTGCAGCTTTCCTTGCTTTGTGTCCATAGGAACTCCCATAAATGTCACCTAAATAAATGAATAAGTACTATATTATATAAATATGCATTAAAAATTACAAATATAAACATATATATTTGTGTTTATATATAACAATATGAAATTATTGCTAAAGGTAGAGAATAACAGAACCAGGGAATGGGCTTAGGTTGGAGGGCACCTCAGAGATCATCTACTCTAACCTCCCTGTCATGAGCAGGCACATCTCTCAACTAGACTTGGCTGCTCAAGGCCTCATCCAACCCAGCATTCACAACCCCTCTGGGCAGCTTATTCCAGAGTCTCACCACCCTCATACTGAAGGACTTCTTCCTCAGATCCACCCTGAACCTACTCTCCCTCAGTTTCAAACTCCTGTTCTATTGCTAGACACCCTGATGAAAAGTCCCTCTGCAGCCTTCCTCCTGTAGGATTTGGTTTAGTTGATTAGATGGTGTTGGGTGATAGGTTGGACTGGATGAGCTTGAAGGTCTCTTCCAACCTGGTCTATTCTATTCCATTCCATTCCATTCCATCCCTTCCATTCCTATCCTATCCTATCCTATCCTATCCTATCCTATCCTATCCTATCCTATCCTATCCTATCCTATCCTATCCTATCCTATCCTATCCTATCCTATCCTATTCCTTTCTATCCTATTCCTTTCTATTCTATTCTATTCTATTCTATTCTATTCTATTCTATTCTTCTATTCTATTCTATTCTATTCTATTCTATTCTATTCTATTCTATTCTATTCTATTCTATTCTATTCTATCCTATCCTATTCTATCCTATTCTATTCTATCCTATTCTATTCTATTCTATCCTATTCTATTCTATTCTATTCTATTCTATTCTATTCTATTCTATTCTATTCTCCTATCCTATCCTATCCTACCCTATCCTATCCTATCCTATCCTATCCTGTCCTATCCTATCCTATTCCTTTCTACTCTACTCTATTCTATTCTACTCTATTCTATTCTATTCTATTCTATTCTATTCTATTCTATTCTATTCTATCCCTTCAGATGCTAGAAGGCAGATAGCTGTCCTATGGCAGTTTTAGGCTGATGCTTGCAAACATAGCTTCATTTGCTTTCCAACTGATCTAGTCTGACAATTTTTTGAGGGTGTGGGGGGGTAACTTCAACCCACCACAGGTCCCTCTGGAGTCTTCTCTTCTTCAGGCTGAACCACCCCAGCTCCCTCAGCCTATCCTCATAGCAGAGGTGTTCCCTGCCTCTGCTGGAAAATATCAATGAAATGATTAGGCTAATTAAAAACCACTTCACACAGCAGCAGGATTGGCTTCTCAGTTGAAGGTCAGAGCTATCATCTCCTTAAACTGCTTTCTGCACCTCCTGATCAATCTGTCATAACTCCTGTACACACCTTTCAGTGCTGGAGAGGAGCAGAATTTAACAGAGGGCAGATAATCAATAGCAGTTATGTAGTGTAGCAAGGTGAGAAGGCACATTAGTTGAGATGGATGTTTAGGGGAAAAATAGTCCATGAACTCCTACAGAGTCTGACAAGCTGCCTCAGCCTAGAGAACAATTAATCACAGAATCACAGAGTGCTGGGGGGTGGAAGGAAACCTCAAACCTCATCCAGTCCAACCCCCCTGCCAGAGCAGGAGCACCCAGAGCAGGTCACACAGGAATGCATCGAGGTGGCTTTGGAATGTTTCCAGAGAGGGAGACTCCACAACCCCCCTGGGCAGCCTGTTCCAGGGCTCTGGCACCCTCACAGGGAAATAATTCTTCCTCCTGTTTCCCTGGAACTTCCTCTGCCTCAGCTTCCACCACTGCCCCTTGAGCTGCCATTGGGCATCAGCCAGCAGAGCCTGGCTCCAGCCTCTTGGCACTCACCCTGCACATCTTTATCAACATGAATGAGGTTTCCCCTTAGTCTCCTCTTCTCCAAGCTCAAGAGCCCTCAGCTCCCTCAGGCTCTCCACATCAGGAAGGTGTTCCACTCCATCATTGTCATGGCTCTGCACTGGCCTCTTTCAAGCAGTTCCCTGAAGTCCTTCTTGAACTGAGGGGCTCAGAACTGGACACAATACTCCAGATGTGGCCTCACCAGGGCAGAGTACAGAGAGAGGAGATCCTTTCTTGACCTACTCACCACAACCCAGAACCCTACTCTACAAGGGTCACCCCTAAACCATAGCCTCAAGCACCACATCCAAACAACCTTGAAACACAGACAGGCTTGGGGAATCCACCACCTCCCTGGGCAGCACATTCCAATCCCTGACCACTCTTGCCATGAAAAAATGTTTCCTAATGTCCAGTCTAAACCTACCCAGTTGTAGCTTGAGGCCATTCCCTCCTGTTCTAATTCCCTGTGAGAAGAGACCAGCACCAGCTTCTGCACATTGTCTTTTCAGGTAGTTGTAGACAGCAATGAGGTCTCCTCACAGCCTCCTCTTTTTCACACTAACCATCCCCAGCTCCTTCAGCTGCTCTTCATCAGATTCATTCTCCAGGCCCTTCCCAGCTTCCTTGCCCTCCTCTGCCCTGGCTCCAGCACCTCCACATCTCTCTTGGATTGAGGTGCCCAAAACTGGACACAATACTCCAGGTGTGGCTTCACCAGAGCTGAGCACAAGAAGGCAATCCCCTCCCTGCTGCTGCTGGACACAGCATTTCTAACCCCAGCCAGGATGCCTTTGGCTTTCTTGGCCACCTGGGCACACTGCTGGCTCCTATACAGTTGCTTGTCCATTAGAACCCCCAGGTCCCTTTCTGCCAGGCAGCTTTCCAGCCACACTGCCCCAAGCCTATAGCATTGCTTGGGGTTGTTGTGACCCAAGTGCAGGACCTGGCACCAGTGCCTGCAGGGATTAATGACCATGACAAAGCCTCCCGGTGCATGCTCTGCCTTGCCTAACTCCATTGTGACCCAAAGCTACACTGACCAAAGTGGTTTTGAGCTGACTCTGGAATTCTGGGTTTAACAACCATTCCAACTTTTCTTCTTCTTCTGGTAGTCCCTCATCTTTCACATCTTCAGTCAAGACCCATACTTTCATTCCTCCTTGCATTGCCTTGCCTGCAGTTGGTCAGCCCTCCTACAGAGCTCACAATCGATTCCTCAGGTCCTACTTTCTGCAATTCACACTTTGCAACATGAAGGATATTCATTTTCCAACCTTTGCAAAGGAGACAGAAATGCCACAATTTATCATGTTGGGCAGGGGAGTCTTAACCTTTCTGCTCTGCCAAGACAGAAGGGAAAAGTGCTGTGCATGCATCCCACCTTCTCTTCTCCCCAGTTGGCTTAAAGTGGCTTCAAAGTGTGTGGCTGAGTTCTGCCCTGCGTGTGGAGAGGTTTTGTTCTTTCAGGGGGAAACAAAGGGAAAGCAAGAGAGGAGAAGGGAAGCTTGTGATTATGATGTCCCACTCCAGAAGCTGAAATCATAGACTCATAGAATCATCACAGGATGGCTTAGAATCATCACAGGATGGCTTAAGTTGGAAGGAACATCAGAGATCATCTACTCCACCCACCCCCTCCACCGTGGGCAGGGACATCTTTTGACTCGATGACCTCAAAGGTCTTTTCCAGCCTGGTTCATTCTGTGTTCTGTACAAACCCAAAGATTCAATTCAAGCCATGCCACTCACCTTCCCAGCTGCCCTTACACAACAAACATGGGGCTCTGGAAATTGAAGGTGAGGCAAACAAGGATGTGGATGAAGGTCCATGCAGGGGTTTGCCTGGGGTGAGTCAGTCAGCTCCATGCTGCGTGTTAGGAAGAAACTCTGCCCAGCAAGAGAGATTGGCCTTTGGAATGTGCTGCCCAGGGAGGTGGTGGAGTCACCATCCCTGGAGGTGTTTAAGAGGAGCCTGCATGAGGCACTTGGTGCCATGGTTTAGTTGATTAGATGGTGTTGGGTGCTAGGTTGGACTGGATGACCTCAAAGGTCTTTCCCCATGTGATCAATTCTGTATTCTGTATTCATCCAACCTGGCCCTTGGACACTCTCAAGGAGGAGAGATCCACAACCTCCCTGGGCAACCTGTTCCAGAGTCTTGGATAACACAAATCTAAACTAAATATCCACCCTCTGAAAGAACTCACTGGACCTTTGAGCTGCCTTCCAGTACATGAAGAGAACCTGCAGGAAGCTTGCAGAGGGGCTTTCCATAACAGTATCTAGCAACAGGACGAGGAGAATGCTCCTATTGAGAGGCAGTAGGCTTAGACTGGATCTTAGGAAGAAGTTCTTCAGTATGAGGGTGGTGAGACTCTGCCCAGGGAGGTTGTGGATGCCTCCTCCCTGGTGGTGTTCAAGGTCAAGCTGGACAAGGCATTGAGCAGCCAGGTCTAGCTGAGAGGCGTCCCTGCCCATGGTGGGGAGGTTGCAGTAGATGATCTCTGAGGTCCCTTCCAACCTAAGCCATTCTGTGATTCTAACTCTGACACATATTCTCTATGGCAATTATTTTGTCACATAATGCCAAATATTAGGATGGTTAATTAGCACCATGAAAAGGAGTGAGACTACTAATGCAATTCAGTAGTAAAGCACAGACACAGTTTCTTGACACCATTCAGCTATGTTTTCAAGTCAAGAGATGTAAACTCTTCCCTGGATCCCCTCTAAGCATCCCATTGCCTAAGTGATAGACAAGAAACAAGGCTGATAATCACTGCTGCTCATATTAATCAGCCTGAGAGTATTAACAAGCATTGTAATAAGCTGCATTTTCCACTTAGCTGTTGTAACTAGGCTAATTAACTCAGGAAGAGCCTTTTCACAGCAGAAAGGGTTTCTTTTCACATCATCCCTTGCTTTGCTTTGGTTTTTGTCTTTTTGTTTCCTTTCAGTTCTGCAAACTTCCTGCACAGAGCATTATTCATCACAGGATCACACAGGCTCCCAGGATGTTAGGGGTTGGAAGGGACCTCCGAAGATTATCAAGCCCAACCCCCCCCTGCCAGGGCAGGACCATAGAATCCAGCACAGGTCACACAGGAACACATCCAGATGGGGCTGGAAAGTCTCCAGAGAAGGAGACTCCACAACCTCTCTGGGCAGCCTGTTCCAGTGCTCTGTGACCCAAACAGTGAAGAAGCTCCCCCTTGTGTTGAGGTGGAACCTCCTGTGCTGCAGCTTCCATCCATTGCTCCTTGTGCTATCCCAGGGAGCAAGTGAGCAGAGCCTGTCCCCTCCCTCCTGAGCCCCAGCCCTCAGATATTTATAAACACTTATTAAATGCCCTCTCAGTCTTCCCTTCACCAGACCAATCAGCCCCAGGGCTCTCAGCCTCTCCTCACAGGGCACCTGCTCCAGCCCCTTCAGCAGCCTTGTAGCCCTGGTTGCAATAACTCAAATTGAGAATAACAACTCAATTGCAATAACCAAAGCAAGCATTAAGTTATGGCTGTGTGACTCCTGCCATACTGTGCCAAGCCAGCTTAACTCATGAGTTAAGCCATAAAACCTGGCCATGGAGATTCTCTTATGCTTCCTACTTCTGAAATCAACTATGCTTGTTCAAATGGCTGCAGAGCCATTAAGCATAGAATCATAGAATTGTTAGGGTGGGAGGGAACCTCAAGGATCAGCCAGTTCCAACCCCCCTGCCAAGGGCAGGGACACCTCAAACTACAGCAGGTTGCTCACAGCCACATCCAGCCTGGCTGCAAACACCTTCAGGGATGAGGCTGCCACCACCTCCCTGGGCAGCCTGTGCCAGGCTCTCACCACCCTCATGGGGAAGAACTTCTTCCTAACATTCAATCTGAATCTACCCACTTCTAGTTTTGTTCCATTCCCCCCAGTCCTGTCACTCCCTGACACCCTCAAAAGTCCCTCCCCAGCTTTCTTGTAGCCCCCTTCAGATACTGGAAGGCCACAATTAGGTCTCCTTGGAGCCTTCTCCTCCTGAACAGCCCCAACTCCCTCAGTCTGTCCTCAGAGCAGAGCAGCTCCAGCCCTCTGCTCATCCTCGTGGCCCTTCTCTGGACACTTTCCAGTACCTCCAGATCCTTCCTGTGCAAGGGGCTCCAGAACTGGATGCAGTACTCCAGGTGGGGTCTCAGCAGAGCGGAGCAGAGGAGAAGAATCCACTCCCTTGCCCTGCTGGCTGTGCTTCTCTTGCTGCAGCCCAGGCTCTGCTTGGCTCTCTGGGCTGCAAGTGCTCACTGCTGGCTCATGCTGAGCTTCTCATCCACTAGCACTCCAAGGCCTTTTCTTCAGGGCTGCTCTCAAGCCAGTCCCTGCCCAGTCTATATCAGTGTTTGGCATTGCCCTGACCCAGATGCAGGACCTCGCACTTGGTCTTGTTGAACCTCATGAGGTTGTCATGGGATCACCTCTCCAGCCTGTCAAGGTCCCTCTGGATGGATCCCTTCCCTCCAGCGTGTCAGCTGCAGCACACAGCGTGGTGTCATCAGCAGACCTGCTGAGGGTGCACTCAATGACACTGTCCATGGCCCCAACAAAGATGTCAAACAAGCCTGGTGCCAGGACTGAGCCCTGAGGGACTCTGCTTGTCAGTGAAATGGAAGCTGACACTGACAAGGGGCTCTGTGTGGCTCTGCCACAGAGATGCTTTTGTTCCTTACACCAAACCAGAGGATGTCAGAGGACTCTTAGAGCACAAGGCAGCTGCTGAAGGCTGTGACAAAAGGCATGCACACACAGCAGCCCCAGCCCCCCCAGCTGCCTTGAGCTGGGTTCTTTCATTGCATTCATACAAATGCATTCAGGCTGCTAACAGCTTCCTGCAGTGCCTGCAAAATCCCAGTGGAGAAGCAATGGGATTTTATTGCTGTCTTTGCCCAGCTTTCTTCTGCTATCCTTCTTTCTCCAGAAACATTTTGCAACAACAGGCAGAGGATACACAAGGGAAGATACTACATTGCTAGGGCAGGAAAGGAAAGGAAACCAGAGTCCTTGCTAGCAGCTTACTCTTCCCTCTGATGCTTTTAACCCAACTAGAAACTAGGAAAAAAGGTTTCCATTGCAGTCCTGACTTTTTTTTTCTGCTAGGAATGAAGGAAGGGAAGGGAAGGGAAGGGAGAAGGGAAGGGAAGGGAGAAGGGAAGGGAAGGGAGAAGGGAGGGAAGGGAGAAGGGAAGGGAAGGGAAGGGAGAAGGGAAGGGAAGGGAGAAGGGAAGGGAAGGGAGAAGGGAAGGGAAGGGAGAAGGGAAGGGAAGGGAGAAGGGAAGGTTTGGGAGAAGGGAAGGTTTGGGAGAAGGGAAGGTTTGGGATGAGAAGAGAAGAGAAGAGAAGAGAAGAGAAGAGAAGAGAAGAGAAGAGAAGAGAAGAGAAGAGAAGAGAAGAGAAGAGAAGAGAAGAGAAGAGAAGAGAAGAGAAGAGAAGAGAAGAGAAGAGAAGAGAAGAGAAGAGAAGAGAAGAGAAGAGAGAAGAGAGAAGAAGAGAGGAGAAGAGAGGAGAAGAGAGGAGAAGAGAGGAGAAGAGAAGAGAAGAGAAGAGAAGAGAAGAGAAGAGAAGAGAAGAGAAGAGAAGAGAAGAGAAGAGAAGAGAAGAGAAGAGAAGAGAAGAGAAGAGAAGAGAAGAGAAGAGAAGAGAAGAGAAGAGAAGAGAAGAGAAGGAGACTCAAGGAGAGATCATCCAGTCCAACCTACCTGGATTTTCATTCCTTTCCTGCCCATTTCTTTACTGTAAATGACTTTCATGCCTTAGTTTATATTAATGTGAAGAACCACCCCCCCCAACCATTAAATTGACATTTCTCTTTGAATTCTTGTTACAAGAGGGTGAAACCTCCTCCATTCAAGACAAATGCCTGCTACCAGTGCACCTTCAGCACAGTCACTGGAGAAAACTGTTTAGTGAGAGTCAAGAAAACCACCTAGGCTGGTGATCAGGCATTGCCAATCTTGTCCTAAGTCCTTTTATCCTTTTGTCCTCGTGAAATAGCCTCATTTTATGTGCAGTGCACATCCTCTGCAACAAACTGCAGGCAGTAAAGAACACAACAGGAGCTGCTCAAACCCCAGAAGGGCTCAAGGGCTCAAGATCACACTTTCTGCTGGCTTTTAAAATCCTGAGTTTAGCTGCAGAGCCACCTCCAAGGGTGAGGGATTTGTGAGGGAAAAGTGGAAAACTTGATGATACTGAAAGTGGGAAGCCTGTACAAAAGTGGGAGCTAGGAGGCACTCAGGGTGGTTCACAGGAGCACAGGAGCACAGGATGGCAGGGGTTGGAAGGGACCTCTGGAGTCCAACCCCCCTGCCAGAGCAGGACCATACAATTGAGCTCAGGTCACACAGGAACACATCCAGACAGGCCTTGAAAGTCTCCAGAGAAGGAGACTCCACAACCTCTCTGGGCAGCCTGTTCCAGAGCTCTGTGAGCCTCACAGTAAATAAGTTCCTCCTTGTGTTGAGGTGGAGCCTCCTGTGCTGCAGCTTCCATCCATTGCTCCTTGTCCTATCCCAGGGAGCAAGTGAGCAGAGCCTGTCCCCTCCCTCCTGACCCCCAGCCCTCAGATATTTAGAAACATTTATTAAATCCCCTCTCAGTCTTCTCTTTTCCAGACTCAAAAGCCCCAGGTCCCTCAGCTTCTCCTCACCAAGCAGTGCTCCAGTCCCCTAATCATCCTCATAGTCCTCCCCTGGACTCTCTGCAGCAGATCCCTGTCCCTCTTGAGCTGGGGAGCCCAAAACTGAGGGCAGTACTCAAGATGAGTTCTCAGCAGGGCAGAGTAGAGGGGGAGGGGAACCATAACTGAAGTGAAGCCATAAATGACCTCGGACATTTGCTGTGCCACAGAGAGAGGAGCAGATCCTGTGAAGCATAGCCACTCAAGAAACATGAACACAGAACCTCTTCTCTTTTAGTACCTCTGCAGAGGCTGCCACACAGAAGAGAGAGCTCAGGGTCATGGGAAAACAACCAACTCCCCCAAAAAACCCCAAACCAGCCAACAAACAAACAAAAACCCAAACCCAAACCAACCAACAACAACCCCAGACAAAACCAACCAACCAACCCCAAAATTCCCCAAAATCAAAGGGATTTGAATCTAACCTCTACTAAGTTGAGGCAATTAGCAAGAGCTAACATTTAATGATGCTTTCCCCATGAAGGGATGCCAAGAGTTATGCTGAAGCCTTGCCTGGCAGATGAATGGGACCTTTCTCAGCCAGCTGCCTTACAAATGATCCTGTGTGTACAGCTATTATTTCAGTCAGAGCCTGGCAGCTCTGCAATTGCTCATGGCCTGGGTGAGGAATGGTACCTGTCACGCAGTTCGACTGCTCCAGCCTCTAAGAGACCTCTTTTCAGCCTGTCTGAAGTGCTGGGGCATGTGGGGAAGCTCCAGAAAACAGAGGGAAGCATAAACCCCAGTGGGCTCCACGTTTCTCCACAGGGAGGTTTAAAGCCCCTCTGCACTGTCCTGAGGAAACTGTGCTAGAACTTGCTTCTGAGGTTGCAGATGGTCCTCTACCCACTCGTGAGGAAACACTAATGGGGAGCCCTCCACCACTGCTGTCCTCTTCCCTGGGGGCTGCATCATCACAGGGACCTCTTAGCCAATACTCTGTCACTGCTGACTTGCTCTTAGCATGACTAACTCCCTGAAGAGCTGGGAGTTTGCTTGTCTGAAATTCAGGGTCCTGACTCTGCTCCTTGACAGAATGGAATGGGATGGGATAGGATAGGATAGGATAGGATAGGATAGGATAGGATAGGATAGGATAGGATAGGATAGGATAGGATAGGATAGGATAGGATAGGATAGGATAGGATGGTTTAGGATAGGATAGGATAGGATAGAATTAACCAGGTTGGAAAAGATCTTTCAGATCACCCAGTCCAACCTATCACCCAACACCATCCAATCAACTAAACCATGGCACCAAGTGCCTCAGCCAGGCTCTTCCTAAACACCTCCAGTGATGGTGACTCCACCACTTCCCTGGGCAGCACATTCCAATGGCCAATCTCTCTTGCTGGGAAGAATTTCTTCCTCACCTTGAGACTAAACCTCCCCTGGCACAGCTTGAGACTGTGTCCTCTTGTTCTGGTGCTGGTTGCCTGGGAGAAGAGACCAACCCCCACCTGGCTACAACCTCCCTTCAGGTAGCTGTAGATGGCAATAAGGTCTCCCCTGAGCCTCCTCTTCTCCAGGCTAAGCAACCCCAGCTCCCTCAGCCTGTCCTCACGGGGCTGTGCTCCAGACCCCTCCCCAGCTTTGTTGCCCTTCTCTGGACACCTTCCAGCAACTCAACATCTTTCCTAAACTGAGGGCCCAAAACTGGACACAGGACTCAAGGTGTGGCCTAACCAGTGCTGAGCAGGGCAGAATGACCTCCCTGCTCCTGCTGGCCACACTGCTCCTGATGCAGGCCAGGATGCCATTGGCCTTATTGAATCCCTTAGTACTGCTTCAGGCTGGGCTTGATGATCTCAAAGGTCTTTTCCATCCTGCTTCATTCTGTGAAATTCCACCAGTGCATGATCACTGCAGCCCAGGTTGTGACATCCCTGATGAGCTCACCTGCACTGGTGACCAGTTGCATCTCCTCAGGTAGGAGTGGCCATTTCTTGTCTGAAGATGTTATCACCAAGGCACTCCAGGAGCCTCCTGGGTTGCCTAGAGCTTGCTGTGTTACTTTTCCAGTGTCAGGGCAGCTGAAGTCCCCCAGCAGGAGAGCCTGTGAGCAGGGTGCCTCCTGTAGCTGGAGTAGGAATGCTTCATCAACAGGCTCCTCTTGACTGGGATGCCTGTAGCAGACTCTGAGCACAAGCTTCCCCTTGCTGCCTTGATCCCTAATTCCTACACATAAGCTTTTGACTTTGCTTTTCTCCTTTGTGTTTCCCCTTTCTGCAATCTGACATTTCTGCAACAGAGCAGGAAATTGTCCTTGTCTCAGTTGGCATTTTGGCTTTTTCCAGGCACTCTGCTCCTTGCCCATCCAAGGCTGGAGGGGGGGAGGAGGGGGGAGATGGAGGATGGGGGGATGGGGAGCAGAGGGGTGAGAGGGGAAGGAGAAAAATCCCTCTGCTGTAACTGGGCTGCTGGAACTTGGCTGCCAGCTGAGTTAAAGGACACAACTAAACCAGCTTTTGCTCAGTACAATGAGATGGACAAGAAAACTGGCATGACTTGAGGTGACCCCAGGTGGCCAAGAAGGCCAATGGCATCCTGGCCTGCATCAGGAGCAGTGTGGCCAGCAGGAGCAGGGAGGTCATTCTGCCCTGTGCTCAGCACTGCTGAGGCCACACCTTGAGTCCTGTGTCCAGTTCTGGGCTCCTCAAATTGAACATGTCCAGAGAAGGGCAACAAAGCTGGGGAGGGGTCTGGAGCACAGCCCTGTGAGGAGAGGCTGAGGGAGCTGGGGTTGCTTAGCCTGGAGAAGAGGAGGCTCAGGGGAGACCTTCTTGCTCTCTACAACTACCTGAAGTGAGGTTGTAGCCAGGTGGGGGTTGGTCTCTTCTCCCAGGCAACCAGCACCAGAACAAGAGGACACAGTCTCAAGCTGTGCCAGGGCAGGTTTGGGCTTGAGGTGAGGAGAAAGTTCCTCCCAGAGAGTAATTGGCCATTGTGATGTGCTGCCCAGGGAGGTGGTGGAGTCCCCATCACTGGAGGTGTTCACAAAGGGATTGGATGTGGCACCTGGTGCCATGGTTTAGTTGTCATGAGGTGTTAGGTATTAGGTTGGACTTGGTGATCTCTGAGGTCTTTTCCAACCTGGTTGATTCTATGCTTCTATGAGAAACATCATTTTTGAAGCAAAGTGAAAGCAACTGAACACAGCCATTATTTCTCATCCTGTGCAGCCCTTGGGTAGGATGCCAGCTTAAACCTGATTGCCTGGAATCAGCCTGGACATGAAATCCACCAGCCTCCTTCCCATGACTTCAGTGTTAATTGCAGGAGTCTTTCCAGAGAAGACTGTCAGTGTTGAAGCGGAAACTAACTTTGAATTTAGTTTTGCTAGAGTGCACAGCCAGCAGGTCAAGGGAGGTGATTCTTCCCCTCTGCTCTGCTCTGCTGAGACCCCACCTGGAGCAATGTGTCCAGCTCTGGAGCCCCTAGGACAGGAAGGATCTGGAGGTGCTGGAAAGTGTCCAGAGAAGGGCCACAAGGATGAGCAGAGGGCTGGAGCTGCTCTGCTATGAGGACAGACTGAGGCAGTTGGGGCTGTTCAGTCTGGAGAAGGCTCTGAGGAGATCTTATTGTGGCCTTCCACCATCTGAAGGGGGCTGCAAGAAAGCTGGGGAGGGACTTTTAGGGTGTCAGGGAGTGATAGGACTGGGGGGAATGGAACAAAACTAGAAATGGGTAGATTCAGCTTGGATGTTAGGAAGAAGTTCTTCCCCATTGTGGTGGTGAGAGACTGGCACAGGTTGCTCAGGGAGGTGGTGGAAGCCTCATCCCTGGAGGTTTTTGCATCCAGGGTGGATGTGGCTGTGAGCAACCTGCTGTAGTGTGAGGTGTCCCTGCCCATGTCAGGGGGATTGGAGCTGGCTGATCCTTGGGGTCCCTTCCAACCCTGACAACTGCATGATTCCATGAAATATGTATATATATGAATTTACTTAGCAGTTATATTTGACCTTGAATAGATAAATAATCCAAGGACAGGGTGTTTTTTTGATCACAGTTAAAGTATTTAATGACAAAAAAAGTCAAGCTTTCCAGCACTGACTCGAAGGAGTAGCTCCCACTTTGTCCTTTTGTATTTTCCATCCCTCCCCCCCAGAATGGCACAAAGTAATTTCTACATCTCTGAGAACTTTCAAGGAATTAAGTTACAATAGCTACCAGCAAGTATGACAAGTCTGGCCTATCACAGCAGGCCCTACCTACAGGGCAAGTTTGGCTGCTTGCCTTAGAGAGCACGTTGGTTTGGAAGTGTTTCACACGATGCACACCTTCTGCTAGACACAAAAGTAGCCTTTTAAGACAAAGAGTTTGCAGTACAGCAGTCAAGTTCTAACAATGCAATTAGTGTTTATGTCTTTAATTCTTTGCAGAACTTCAAGGAGAGGAAGGAACTTATGGGATGTTGTTACCATTTACAGACACATTCTCCCATGTGAAACATTGAACCTGAAGTCTACCTTATGTACACGGACTACCTAATTACACTAGGCTGCATCCACTACAAGCTAGGTCCCAGAAGGAAACTGCAAATGCTGTCAAGGTTTACCTTTGGAGAGACATTTACACACCTCTGATTGTTTATCTAAAAGCTACCCAGAAAGGTTGGGAGTGGAAGGAGCAAAGCAAACAGGCAGACAGAAACCTGCTCTGCTCTCCGTTCGGGAGCCCCTGGGTGAAGGCAGAAATCCCACGCTCAATGGCTTTTAATGGCTGGCTGAAAAAGTCCTGAGGTATGACACATAACACAAAACACACTCAGCTGGAGGAGAGAGAAACCCAAAATGCTGGGAAAAAAACACCCCCACACCCCAACCCTGCCAGTGGGGATGGAGGAAGTGCTTTAAGGGTAGCTCAGCTCTGAAAAGCTGTGGAACTTAGCAGCACAACGGCGACCTTGTTCTGTCCAGCAGACAGTCATGTAAACAGCTGCAAAGCAGCGCCTCTGAAGCTGAGTTTGGACAGCTCATCCTTGTCGGTTTTACCTCACCTGCCCTTTAGATGTTTCTCCTGCATTCCCTGACCGCAGAAAACCAGCTAGGTGGCAGCAGCTCAAAACCTATTCCATCCTCCTCGCACGAGAAAGAGCCTTGGGAGGTTAGCAGCAGAGTTCAGTCTTTAAAAAGAGAACAGGAGTGGAAAAAGATGATGACAGGAGACAGCTATGTGGTCAGAAAAAACCCCCCAACCTCACAGACACCCTGACTGATTCCTAATGCAGCTATTTTGAAGCATTTAGTGTGTAGCAGAACTTTGATTTCTAACGAGGGGCTGGTTAATGTACACAAATCCCCACTCTCAACACAAGAGCACTCAGGAAGGCTGGCACCTCCAGGCCCAGCATTCACAGCACACACACAGCTCAGTAGAACAGAACAGAACAGAACAGAACAGAACAGAACAGAATAGAATAGAATAGAATAGAACAGAACAGAATAGAACAGAACAGAATAGAACAGAATAGAATAGAACAGAACAGAATAGAATAGAACAGAACAGAATAGAATAGAAATAGAATAGAATAGAATAGACCAGGTTGGAAAAGACCTTCAAGATCATCAAGTCCAACCTATCACTCAACACCATCCAATCAACTAAACCATGGCACCAAGCACCCCATCCAGACACTTCCTAAACACCTCCAGTGATGGTGACTCCACCACCTCCCTGGGCAGCACATTCCAATGGCCAATCTCTCTCTCTCTGAATAATTTCTTCCTCACCTCCAGCCTAAACTTCCCCCTGTGCAGCTTGAGACTGTGTCCTCTTGTTCTGGTGCTGGTTGCCTGGGAGAAGAGACCAACCCCCACCTGCCTACAACCTCCCTTCAGGTAGTTGTAGAGAGCAATAAGGTCTCCCCTGAGCCTCCTCTTCCCCAAGCTAAGCAACCCCAGCTCCCTCAGCCTCTCCTCACAGGGCTGTGCTCCAGACCCCTCCCCAGCTTTGTTGCCCTTCTCTGGCCATGTTCCAGCAACTCAGCATCTTTGATTTGATTTGATCCATTTGATCAGTGGAGGGTGCAGAAGCCATGGTGCTCACCAGCCTGTTCTGACTTAAGAGCAGATGTGGCCAAATTCCTTTTCCAGTTGACGCAGCAACTGGGAGGGGTGATGCTAAACAGATCTGAACAGTGCTGTGATGCCACCCAGATGACAGATTTACCTTCTCTCAATTTCCCCACAGTGAAATGAAACACAAAGCTTCATGCAGAAGGGTTTAAATTACAGGGAAAACAAACAGGGCAGATGTCAAGCTGGAATGGAATCAGTTCACTTGGGCAGCTGTCCTTCAAAGGAGTTGTTCTCCTAAAGCCAAGCAGCTTTTGTCCAAATGGGCATTTCCAAGAGATTTTTTTCAGTGACTTCAGCTTGCAGGAACTAAAGGAGAGTCTCAGTTACTACAGAAGCTTTTCTCTCCCTTACAAACACCACTCTGAGGATCTGAGCCTGTTTAAAGGGTCATCAATAATGCAAACCCAAATCTTATTCCACGCTGCAAACGAAAACTCCAGTACATTCACACCAGGCCAGCTGGCTGGCTCTCTGCTAGGATGAGGACAGAAATGAAGAGCAGACATCTTCTGAAGACCAGGGCTGAAATTTCTGCTGGATTTTCTGTTTCCAGCTCACAGGTTAAAAACAACAACAAAAATCATAAAGAAAATAATGCAGCTTCCCCCTCCCTCTCCCCTCCTCCCCCTTTTTTTCCCTTCCTTCCCTTCCTTTTTGTTTCTTCTTTCCTTTTAGTAGCACATTAGAACACCTTAAAAATGTGAAGAGCTCTGAAGAAGAGTAACCTACTTATTTTTGTAGGAGAATAGAATGGAATAGAATAGGAGAGAATACAATGGAATAGAATAGAATAGAATAGAATAGAATAGAATAGAATAGAATAGAATAGAATAGAATACAATAGAATAGAATAGAATAGAATAGAATTAACCAGGTTGGAAAAGAACTTTGAGATCATCCAGTCCCAACCTATCACCCAACACCATCCAATCAACTAAACCATGGCACCAAGTGCTTCATCCAGTCCCCTCTTAAACACCTCCAGTGATGGTGACTCCACCACCTCCCTGGGCAGCACATTCCAATGGCCAATTAATCTTTCTGGGAATAACTTTCTCCTCACCTCAAGCCTAAACCTCCCCCAGCACAGCTTGAGACTGTGTCTTCTTGTTCTGGTGCTGAGTGCCTGGGAGAAGAGACCAACCCCCACCTGGCTACAACCTCCCTTCAGGCAGTTGTAGAGAGTAATAAGGTCTCCCCTGAGCCTCCTCTTCTGCAGGCTAAGCAACCCCAGCTCCCTCAGCCTCTCCTCACAGGGCTGTGCTCCAGACCCCTCCCCAGCTTTGTTGCCCTTCTCTGGACATCTTCCAGCATCTTAACATCTTTCCTAAACTGAGGGGCCCAGAACTGGACACAGGACTCCAGGTGTGGCCTAACCAGTGCTGAGTACAGGGCCAGAATGACTTCCCAGCTCCTGTGCACATATTGCACACAGTGAGCAGAGAATGAAGCAGGGAGTCACTCTTCAAGTGATAATACAGAGTGAAAACTGAGAGCCAAGCTAATTGTTAGGATTCTAATGCACTAAGCCATGCTTGGTGAAAAACCTCTCTTTCAACAACCAGACTAGCAGCTAAGACAAAAGTCATTCTCCTAGGCCAAATTTCTTTCATCTGTTCCCAAATACTCCTATCTGGAATGGGAATTTGATTTGGACAATGCTGCATCCCTCTACTCCCAACCCTCTGCACCCTTAGAGAACCACAGGCTACAAAAAAGATCAACCAAAAGAGAATGAAATGTTCTATCAGATGACTGAACTCTAGGTTGTGTTTGAGGAACAGCTCTGTGTGTGTACAGATGTAAAAAGAGAAATGTTTTTCAGGGGTTTTTTTTGTCCTCAATTTTGCAACCTCAAGGTTTTGTTCCACTCCTCAACCAACCCACCCAGAAACACTCCAAATGCAACCCCAGCCCCAGACTTCCCTGTGAAATCCAGATGTGCTCTGCTGAACGCTGCTGATGGCACCATGCTAAGCTCCTCACACTGCACAAGCAGGCACAAGTTTCCTCTTGCCCAGTCACCACCACAGTTCCAACCCCAGGCAATCCATTCCAACCTTCACAGCCTGCTGATGCTACCTGAAATGAAGTGTGCCCCTTGCCTGGATTTTATTTCCATCCACACCACTTAAATCATTTTCTGGACAAATGGGGAAGCTTATTACTATTTTAATCCTGACCAGCATGGCATTTGGTCCAGTTTCCCCTGTTTGCTTTCCCTCCTGTGACAACTGAACTCCAGGGAGGAAGTACTGCAGGAGTGTGTAGGGAGAGTACAAAAAGAGGAACAAAAAGTAAGTCAAAAAGGGGAGAAATGCAACACTTCTGGTTTTGTTTCCTGCACAGAAACTGAAAATGCATCTCCACTGAAGTGGCAGAAACAAAGCACACAGTAGTCTGGATCTCCTCCTGTGAGAAGTGCTGAACAGAGCCTTTCCAGTTTCTCTGGGGAAGGGTTCCACTGTGGGCAGTTATCTCAGCATTTGTGCTTCATGGCAAGCTGAAAGACAAAGAACAGCAAAAGAAAAAGTGAATGGAAGAGTTGTTAGATGCTAAAGCAGCCATATGAAGCTTGGGTGGCCACAGCCTGCATCAGGAAAGCTTGGCAACTGAATACCCCAAAAGATGCTTGAATCATAGAATGGTTGGAAGGGACCTCCAAAGGTCATCCAGTCCAACCCCCTCTGCAGTCAGCAGGGACATCCCCAAGTAGATCAGGTTGCCCAGAGCCCTGTGCAGCCTCACTTTCTGTATCTCCAGGGATGGGACCCCAGCTACCTCCCTGGGCATCCTGTTCCAGTGTTCCACCAACCTCATAGTAAAGCACCTGTTCCTAACATCCAGTCCAAATCTGCTCTTTAGTTTGAAGCCATTGCCCTTCTCCTGTCACTGCAGGCCTTTGCAAACAGTCTCTCTCCATCCTCCTTCTAGTCCCCCTCAGGTTCTGGTAGGCTGCTATTAGGTCTCCCCAGAGCTTTCTCTTCCCCTGGCTGAACACCCCCAGCTTCCTCAGCCTGTCCCCATAGCAAAGGTGCTCCAACCCCCTGATCATTTTCGTGGCCCTCTTCTGGACCCATTCCATCAGGTCCATGTCCTTCCTATACTGAGGGCTCCAGACCTGGATGCAGTACTCCTGAGCTTCTTTCCACAAAGGTATGCAGAGTCCTTCTCTTTGCTGTGACAGATATGCAAAGCCTCCCTCTGCTGTGTGGGGCAGACAGCATTCATCTGCTTTCTCAGCTGTATTTCCCAGTGTTCCATTGACTCTGCTACCTGTGAGGAGGGCTGGAGCAAGATGCTAGAAACAAGGATGCTCAAAAGACCACTCATTGAGACCTAACAATCTGGGAACTTAAATGACAATCAGAAATCCTAGACAAGCAATTTAAGACATCTGCTGAGCAGATCTGCCACTGCAGAATGATGAAAATCAGCACTGATTGCCTTTCTACCTCTGTGATTACTGGTGATTTCCATGGCAAATAAGTATAAAATGGACTCAAAACTGAGAATAAGAGGGGAGAAGAAAGAGCTTAAGTGAGTTCAATAAAAGGTGCAGACAAACTGAGCTGATGGCTTATGGTATGGAAACCACTTCTGGCCAGTTTAGGCCCTCCCAAGATCTCACCCACCCCTCAGCCTACTGCTGGTGGGGGGATGTTGGAAAAGCACAGCACTGGTGCTCAGCAGAGGCCAAAACACTGAGTGAGGTGTTATCAACACCCTTCCAGCTACCACTACAAAACACAGCACTAGGACACATGCTCTGGGGGGAACCAGCTCCACCAGTACAAAGTTATAGCACATCCTGGGCTGCATCAAGAGAAGCACAGCCAGGAGGGCCAGGGAAGGGATTCTCCCCTTCTACTCTGCTGAGACCCCACCTGGAGTACAGTGTCCAGTTCTGGAGCCCCTAGTACAGGAAGGATCTGGAGGTGCTGGAAGGTGTCCAGAGAAGGGCCACGAGGATAATCAAAGGGCTGGAGCTGCTCTGCTATGAGGACAGCCTGAGGGAGTTGGGGCTGTTCAGTCTGGAGAAGAGAAGGCTCCAAGGAGACCTAATTGTGGCCTTCCAGTATCTGAAGGGGGCTCCAAGAAAGCTGGGGAGGGACTTTTGAGGGTGTTAGGGAGTGATAGGACTGGGGGGAATGGAACAAAACTGGAAATGGGTAGATTCAGATTGGATGTTAGGAAGAAGTTGTTCCCCATGAGGGTGGTGAGAGCCTGGCACAGGTTGCCCAGGGAGGTGGTGGAAGCCTCATCCTTGGAGGTTTTTGAGGCCAGGCTGGATGTGGCTGTGAGCAACCTGCTGTAGTGTGAGGTGTAGTGTGAAGGGTTGGGACTAGATGATGCTTGAGGTCCCTTCCAGCCCTAACAATTCTATGATAAGGCAGAACACTGCCAATGAGGAACTGCGCCAAGGAATAACAGCAAGCTGCAATCAGCAGCCAACTGCAATTTGCTCTCCAGCTTCCTCCTCTCACAATAAAGCCATGTCAAAGGCTCTGACCTACTGAGAGCCACCAAAAGCTTACCTTGTGTGCAGTTTCTGCAAACTGCTGAGCACTGTTTTTCAGCTCCTCTGTCTTCTCCTCTGCTCGACCTAGCCTTTCACCTCGCTCGTTCAGAGCCTGGCTTGCCTTCTGCACCGCGCTCGTCACACTGTCTGCTGCTGAGTGGAGGATGCTGTTTCCTGCAACAGCCAAAGGAACAGAAGAGCCAAACACCTCTTATGCTTTGGATTAAATGCAATCATTTTCCTTCAGAAGGTTAAAGAGCAGATGTGCAACCTGCTCACCACCCAGCTGCAATTGTATAGCAGGGGAAGTAAAGCACTAGTGGAATAGAATAGAATAGAATAGAATAGAATTGAATTAACCAGGTTGGAAAAGACCTTTGAGATCATCAAATCCAACCTATCACCCAACACCATCCAATCAACTAAACCATGGCACCAAGGGCCTCATCCAGGCTCTTCTTAAACACTTCCAGGGACAGTGACTTCACCACGTCCCTGGGCAGCACATTCCAATGGCCAATCTCTCTTGCTGGGAAGAACTTCTTCCTAACATCCAGCTTAAACCTCCCCTGGTGCAGCTTGAGACTGTGTCCTCTTGTTCTGGTGCTGGTGGCCTGGGAGAAGATACCCACCTGGATACAACCTCCCTTCAGGTAGTTGTAGAGAGCAAGAAGGTCTCCCCTAAGCCTCCTCTTCTTCAGGCTAAGCAACCCCAGCTCCCTCAGCCTCTCCTCACAGGGCTGTGCTCCAGACCCCTCCCCAGCTTTGTTGCCCTTCTCTGGACACCTTCCAGCAACTCAACATCTTTCCTAAACTGAGGGGCCCAGAACTGGACACAGGACTCAAGATGTGGCCTAACCAGTGCTGAGTAGAGGGCAGAATGACCTCCCTGCTCCTGCTGGCCACACTTTACCTGATACAGGCAATCATTTTCCTTCAGAAGGTTTTAGAGCAGATGTGCTAGCTGCTAATCACCCAGCTGCACTTTGGATAGCAGGGGAAGTTGTGGTTTTCTCACTCAGACTGCATCATAGAGGTCCCAACACTGCAAGGTGGCACTTGGGGACCAGAAGGAAGCAATGAACATCACCCAGCTGGGTAAGCCTTATGCTCACACATCATTTCAGGAAGCTGCTCTACTAAATCATTGAAGCCATCTCCAAGTGCACACAGCTTCTTCACAGCACTCCTGTCAACATAGATTATCTTTCAGTGGAAGTCACACTATTTCCCTAGAGAGTGACTCTGCAGGACAAGTCTGGATACAGTCAAGACATTTTTTTTGCCATATTACAATTATTATAACAATATTTCACTTTCAAGTGCACCCAAAGCACTATCACTACAGAAAATAACTGCTCTGATCTATCTACACTTGACTTTTCTGAGCCTGGTCAAGGGAGGTGATTCTCCCCCTCTACTCAGCTCTGGTGAGACCCCACCTGGAGTAATGCATCCAGTTCTGGAGCCCCTAGTACAAGAGGGATCTGGAGGTGCTGGGAGGTGTCCAGAGAAGGGTCACAAGGATGAGCAGAGGGCTGGAGCTGCTCTCCTATGAGGACAGCCTGAGGGAGTTGGGGCTGTTCAGTCTGGAGAAGAGAAGGCTCCCAGGTGACCTAATTGTGGCCTTCCAGTATCTGAAGGGGGCTACAAGAAGGCTGGGAAGGGACTTTTGAGGGTGTTAGGGAGTGATAGGACTGGGGGGAATGGAGCAAAACTGGAAATGGGTAGATTCAGATTGGATGTTAGGAAGAAGTTGTTCCCCGTGAGGGTGGTGAGAGCCTGGCACAGGTTGCCCAGGGAGGTGGTGGAAGCCTCATCCCTGGAGGTGTTTGCAGCCAGGCTGGATGTGGCTGTGAGCAACCTGCTGTAGTGTGAGGTGTCCCTAGCCATGGCAGGGGGTTGGAACTGGCTGATCCTTGAGGTTCCCTCCAACAATTCTATGATTCTATGATCTTCTATGCTTTCAGTTTTATCATTGCAGCCAGCTTACCCATTTTTCTGCTCTGTGGCCCACAGTGAAGCAGTTACTTCAAGTTTTCAACAGAACTGCATTCCTCCTCTACAATTATCCCTTTTAAATGCTCAGCCTTTGCAGTAATCTTTCCATACTGCTTCTGAACAGCAGGGATTATCCTCTTTCTGGGATGAACTGCTGATGAATGTTCATGAGGTGCAGAACCACACAAACTGAAAACTCCTCAGTGAAAGCTCTGTGTTACCAGCAGGAACTGCTACACATCAAAATACATGGAGCATCTTTGTCCCATTCTTTAACCTTCTCAGCAAAAGGAGGAGTAAAACTTTGGCTTTGCACAATGCAGCAGTCCCTTGGTGGTGTCAGCCACAAGCACTAAGATTTAATTGACTTTGCAGGGAATTTGCCATCAGGCCAGAGAGGTGGGCTGAGGAGAACCTCATGAGGTTCAACAAGGCAAAGTGGAAGGTCCTGCACCTAGGTTGGGGCAATCCTAGAACTGAATGATGATGAAACTGAGTACAGCCCAGCAGAAAATGACTTGGGGGTACTGGTGGATGAGAAGCTGGACATGAGTCAGCAGTATGCTCTTGCAGCCCAGAAGGCCAATGGCATCCTGGGCTGCACCAAAAGAAGTGTGGCCAGAGATGGAGAGAGGATTCTGCCGCTTTCATCACCTGGAGTACTGAGTCCAGCTCTGGAGCTCTCAGCACAGGAGGAACATGGACCTGACAAGAGTGGGTCCAGAGAAGGGCCATGAAAATGATCAGGGCCTGTGGAACACCTCTGCCAAGTGGACAGGCTGAGAGAGCTGGGGGTGTTCAGCCTGGAGAAGAGAATGCTTCAGCTCCCAGCTTCAGGGAGATGTAACAGCAGCCTGCCAGTACCTGAAGGGGGTCCACAAGAAGTCTGCAGAGGGCCTGTTTGCAAAGCTGCACAGGGTACTACAGCAAACAGCTCTACTCTTCTTAGAATCATAGAAACAAAAAGGTTGGAAAAGACCCCAGAGATCATCAAGTCCACCCTATCACCCAACATCTCATGACTAACTGAACCATGGCTTCCAGTGCCACATCCAGTCCCTTTTTGAACACCTCCAGGGATGGTGACTCCACCACCTCCCTGGGCAGCACATTCCAGTGGCCAACTACTCTTTCTCACAGACCTACAAGGACAACAGAAACTCAGCACAAACCCCAGGGCTTTTCTTACTCTGTAAAGTGTGTCTGCTTCAAAAATACGGCCACCTTAAGCAAAACCACCAAGCAACAAAGCCCAAACATGCATTTGAAGGCTTCCTAAGCAGAAAGAAGAACAAAAGTCCCATTCAGCCTTGGTTTAGAGATAACGCCCTGTTCCTTAGAAACAGCAAACAAACAATGAAGAATGAAACTGAAGGCTGCCCCAAGCAGGCTGTGGAACAGCCACAGTACAGCCTGCACATGCTGCAACCCTTGGGATTAAAAAGCTGCCTGAAAATTGTATGGAACTAAAACACAAACGATGGAGGTGGAGGGAGGGACCCAGGAACCTACACACAGTGACTCACATGTGATGAGTCAACAGCAGAAATAAAGCTAAGAGCATCCTGGCCTCCTGTACACCAAGACTCACATTTTGTAACATCAGTCACTAAAAATGATGGAGGCAGAGAATGGGGAACACAAGAGAGAATTACAGAATAGAGAATTAACCAGGTTGGAAAAGACCTTCAAGATCATCTGTGACCCAGCACCATCTAATCAACTAAACCATGGCACCAAGGGCCTCATCCAGGCTCTTCTTAAACCCTTCCAGGGATGGTGGAGTCACCTCCACCACCTCCCTGGGCAGCAAATCCCAATGGCCAATCTCTCCCTCTATGAAGTATTTCTTCCTCACATCCAGCCTAAACCTCCCCTGGCACAGCCTGAGACTGTGTCCTCTTGTTCTGGTGCTGCTTGCCTGGGAGAAGAGACCAACCCCCACCTGGCTACAACCTCCCTTCAGGTAGTTGTAGAGAGCAAGAAGGTCTCCCCTGAGCCTCCTCTTCTCCAGGATAAACAACCCCAGCTCCCTCAGCCTCTCCTCACAGGGCTGTGCTCCAGACCCCTCCCCAGCTCTGTTGCCCTTCTCTGGACACCTTCCAGCAACTCAACATCTTTCCTAAACTGAGAGGCCCAGAACTGGACACAGGACTCAAGGTGTGGCTTCAGCAGTGCTGAGCACAGGGCAGAATGACCTCCCTGCTCCTGCTGGCCACACTGTTCCTGATGCAGGCCAGGATGCCATTGGCCTTCCTGGCCACGATGCAGGTTTGGGTTTTAATTTGTACTATTGCATGCAACAAAGATGCTGCATAACAATTGGCATTGGTGGTGAGACCAGAACCTGAGAGCACTCTGGGTTGGGATCTGCAGAAACAGAAATGAAACTTTACCCTCCCAATTGCTCTCTCTTCAGGCAGAGGAGGCAGATGATAAAATCGAACAAGTTTAAATGCTGCCCACTGCTTTACTTCCAAGTTTTCAGTGGATTGGTATTTTGGTTTCCATAAAACATTTGATAGATTGTGAAATTAGTAAAAACAAATGAATTTTCTAGGTGAAAGCCAGTTCTCAGGAGATGATTTTGGCTTTCTGCTCAGGCAACTTTTCCAACAAACACAGGTACAGGGCAACACCACAAGAGAAATAGAACCACAGAATTATTAAGGTTGGAAGGGACCTCAAGGATCATCCAGTTCCAAGCCCCCTGCCATGGGCAGGGACACCTCACACTACAGCAGGTTGCTCACAGCCACATCCAGCCTGGCTGCAAAAACCTCCAGGGATGAAGCTTCCACCACCTCCCTGGGCAACCTGTGCCAGTCTATCACCAGCCTCCTGGGCAAGAACTTCTTCCTAACATCCAATCTGAATCTCCCCATTTCTAGTTTTGTTCCATTCCCCCCAGTCCTATCACTCCCTGACACCCTAAAAGTCCCTCCCCAGCTTTCTTGCAGCCCCCTTCAGATAGTGGAAGGCCACAATAGATCTCC
Source organism: Dryobates pubescens (assembly GCF_014839835.1). Lineage (NCBI taxonomy): Eukaryota > Metazoa > Chordata > Aves > Piciformes > Picidae > Dryobates > Dryobates pubescens. The sequence continues at coordinate 43,724,184 of NC_071616.1, read as the reverse complement.
TCAGAGCCTTCTCCAGACTGAGCAGCCCCAACTCCCTCAGGCTGTCCTCATAGCAGAGCAGCTCCAGCCCTCTGCTCATCCTCATGCCCATTCTCTGGACATCTTCCAGCACCTCCAGATCCTTCCTGTACTAGGGGCTCCAGAACTGGACACAGTACTCCAGGTGGGGTCTCACTAGAGCAGAGCAGAGGGAGAGAAATCACCTCCCTGGCCCTGCTGCCTGTGCTTCCCTTGCTGCAGCCCAGGCTGTGATTGGCTTTCCCTTTTTTGCTGGTGTGACCTAAAGGCCTGAACCTGAATCAATGCCAGTTTTCTAGGGTAAGAGTTTCAAAAGCTCTCAACACTGGATTAACTCTGTGGTTGCTTTACAAGATTACAAATATTCTGCTAAACTCTAAGGGAAGCAGGCTACAGGGAGAGCTTGAGAGAGCTAAGCACCTTCTGTAGTGTGGTGGTGAGTAAAAGCTAGAACACATTGCTGGAACATGCCCAGAGCAGGGCCATGAGGATGAGCAGAGGGCTGGAGCTCTTCTGCTATGAGGACAGACTGAGGGAGTTGGGGCTGTTCAGTCTGGAGAAGAGAAGGCTCCCAGGAGACCTTGTTGTGGCCTTCCAGTATCTGCAGGGGGCTACAAGAAAGCTGGGGAGGGACTTTTGAGGGTGTGAGGGAGTGATAGGACTGGGGAGAAGAGGAGGGGAGATTTAGATTAGAACTTAGGAGGAAGTTCTTCACCATAAGGGTGGTGAAACACTGGAACAGGTTGCACAAAGAGGTGGTGGAAGCCTCATCCCTGGAAGTTTTCAAGGCCAGGGTAGATGTGGCTGTGGACAGCCTAGTGGAAATTATCCCTGCCCATGGCAGGGGGTTGGAATTTGATGATCCTTGAGGTCCCTTCCAACCCTAACGATTCTGTGATTGCTGGTCTGCTCACAGGACAGTGCACACTGAAACTGCTCTGTTACCTTCTATGTTCCTGAAAAGATCAGGATTTGAGGCCAAAGACTGCTATCTATTCCTCCACATTCTTTTCAGCAGAGAAGAAAGAACATGGAAGTTCTGCCCTGTGCTCTCTTTAGGTAAGCTCTGCTCTACTATGCTACAGGTGGTGACCTGCAGAAGCCAGGATTATAGGGTTGGACTGGATGATCTCTGAGGTCCTCTCCAACATTAGTGATTCTGTGGCTATGATATTGCACTGGAGAGCCACTTTTAGATAATCTTTTGCAATGGAATGGCAGTAAAAGAGCTGTTTAAAATTCCACTCCAATCCATGAGCAGCACAGAAACCTACCTGTCAGTAGCCTACTGAATTTCATCAGTGTATTTTTACAGCAGGTGTAGGTGGTTTCTGGTATGACTGACTGTGCCTTGTCCTCACCTTAGTTTCACTGCAAACCCAGCCACATTCATACTGGAGGTATTGGAGAATCAATCCTATGAGCAAATCTCAACCTGCCAAACTTTCAAGCTGCTCTTCAGGCTCCAGAGGAGTGCCACAAAAATGATCAGGGGGCTGGAACACCTTTGCTATGAGGATAGGTTGAGCCTTCCAGTAGAAGCATAGAATTGTTAGGGTTGGAAGGGACCTCAAGGATCATCCAGTTCCAACCCCCCCCCTGCCATGGGCAGGGACACCTCACACTAGAGCAGGTTGCTCACAGCCACATCCAGCCTGGCTGCAAAAACCTCCAGGCTTCTACCATGTCCCTGGGCAACCTGTGCCAGTGTCTCCCCACCCTCATGGTGAAGAACTTCAGTACCTGAAGGGGGTCTACAGGAAGGCTGCAGAGGGTCTGTCTGCAAAGGCCTGCAGTGATAGAATGAGGGACAATGGTTTTAAATGAGAGGAGATTTAGACTGGATGTTTTATACAATCACAGAATCAAACAGGTTGGAAAAGACCTCAGAGATCATCAACACCAACCTATTACCTAACAGTCCTGTCCTATGAGGGTGATGGAAGACTGGCACAGGTTGCCCAGGGAGGTAGTTGAGGCTTCATCCCTGGAGATATTCAAGGTGAAGCTCATCAGGGCTCTGGGCAACCTGCTGTAGTGTAAGGTGTCCCTGCCCATGGCAGGGGGGTTGGGCTGGATGAGCATTCTAGCTCAGACCATTCTATGATTCTATTCACTTAGTTATAGCAGGTTTCTAACTCTTCCTATCAATGATTATGTTTGTATTTAATATCTATCTATCTATCTATCTATCTGTGTATCTATATGATAGATGCTAATGAAAACTACAAAGAAAACCCCTAGTTAGCTAAAATGCCAATCTGTGCTCTCATGTTCCAAATCTCTTCCTGGCAAGTTACCCAAGAATGGGAAAAATGTCCAAGAAACCCAGCAATTTCAGGTTGAGTGTTCCTTTGACTTCTAAAGACAACCTCTCCAGTTCTAAATGAGCTTCCAAATGCTGTAAAGTTCATTTTATTTTTTGCCTTAGAAACTTCAGTTCATTTCTTTGGTCTCTCTCAGCATTTCAGCCTGCCAGTGCTAAACAGCATGGGCCCTGGTGCTGACTTAAAAGGAATGCCAAGAGTAACTGGCTGCTGTTTGGACTTCCTTTTCTTCCTGAATGATCAGATCTTTTTCATCCACCTTCATCTTGGCCCTCATTAAAAGTTTTTGCAAATCACCTACCTGCAATTACTGCACAAAGATCTAATTCCTTGATACTCAACTCCTTCAGTACTTCTGGGAAAAAAAAAGTTTTAATAGACTAGAGAGAGAGAAGAAATCAAATCAAATCTATCAGCATGACAGCTCATTCCAGGCACAAGGAGGCTTGTAGTTGAATCTAATGTCCTTTTGTGCCTTTCTGTCAGGGAAAGGTGGCTATTTTAGCCTTCAGCTTCTCTCAGAGATAACAGAACAAGAAGACACAGTCTCAAGCTGAGCCAGGGGAAGTTTAGGCTGGATGTGAGGGGAAAGTTCTTCCCAGAAAGAGTAATTGGCCATTGGAATGTGCTGCCCAGGGAGGTGGTGGAGTCACCAGCCCTGAAGGTGTTCAAAAAGGGACTGGATGTGGCACTTGGAGCCATGGTTTAGTTCTCAGGAGGTGTTAGGTATTAGATAACAGGTTGGACTTGATGATCTCTGAGGTCTTTTCCAACCTGGTTGATTCTGTGATTTGCCAGGCTAAACCTGAAGGTAACATGGTGCAAGAGAAACTGTGGGAAGAAATGGTCTACTGCATGGGAATTTGTACTTGGTACTGCTAAATCACAGGATCATGGTATGCCCTAGGGGGGAAGGGACCTCAGAGATCATCTTCTCCAACCTCCTCACCATGGGCAGGGACACCTCTCAACTAGACTCAGCTGCTCAAAGCCCCATCCAACCTAGCCTTGTACACCTCCAGGGAGAAGGCAGCCACAGCCTCCCTGGGCAGCCTATTCCAGAGCCTCAGCACCCTTGTACTGAAGAATTTCTTCTTAAGATCCTTGAGCTACTGAGATTCTCTTCTGTTTTATTCAGTACTCCATAGCAATGGTGCCAAGTCAATTATCCATCCTGTTGAGCAGTTAAGTTACTATAACTGCTTTGTTAAGTTACTATAACTGCTTTGTTAAGTTACTATAACTGCTTTTGTAAGCAGAGACTATTTGTGTTGACTGAAGAGATCTATGTCCTTACCTACAGGATCACAGAATTGTTAGGGTTGGAAGGATCACCTACCCCACATCAGACCAAGGGGGTTGGTCTCTTCTCCCAGGCAACCAGCACCAGAACAAGAGGACACAGTCTCAAGCTGTGCCAGGGGAGGTTTAGGCTGGAGGTGAGGAGAAAGTTCTTCCCAGCAAGAGAGACTGGCCATTGGAATGTGCTGCCCAGGGAGGTGGTGGAGTCACCATCCTTGGAGGTGTTCAAAAAGGGATAGGATGTGGCACTTGGTGCCATGGTTCAGTTAGTAATGAGGTGCTGGGTGATAGGTTGGACTTAATGATCTCTGAGGTCTTTCCCAACCTTGTTGATTCTATGATTCCATGCTCTCAAGGGTCTTTCCCAACCTGAATGATTCCAGGATTCTATGCTTCAGTTTAGTGTAGGAACTTGTCTCTTCTCTTTCCTTTGCTTAAAATGTGACGTTAATCCTTGGGAGGGCATGATGCTGTTCCATTTACTCCATTTTAAACAAGTATCTTTTCATGGATAAGTCCTGACCAATTAAAATCAGTCTTAAGTAATGGTGATAACTAATACTAGTGCTTGTATAAATGTTAAAGAATCACAGTCAGGACTATTAACCCTGCATATAAAATACAGGGCAAAAGCACAGAAATTTGCACTCCTGGGAAAAAAACCTTAATACCTAAAGATCCAAGGTGGAAAAGACTTTGTGAGTAATGACTTTGAAGGAAGAAAGCAAATTTGTGCTCTAAAGAGTGCAATTTTCTTGGGGATTAGAGGACTAACATAGCCTAAAAATGCTACTGAGCAGTGATATTTGCCCATTTTGACAATGAGAGAATAGAATAGAATAGAATAGAATAGAATAGAATAGAATAGAATAGAATAGAATAGAAATAACCAGGTTGGAAAAGACCTTCAATATCATCCAGTCCAACCTATCATGTCCAGAGAAGGGCAACAAGGTTGGTGAGGGGCTTGGAACACAAGCCCTATGAGGAGAGATTGAGGGAGCTGGGGTTGCTTAGCCTGGAGAAGAGGAGGCTCAGGGCAGACCTTATTGCTCTCTACAACTACCTGAAGGGAGGTTGTAGACAGACAGAGGTTGGTCTCTTCTCCCAGGCAACCAGCACCAGAACAAGGGGACACAGTCTCAGGCTGTGCCAGGGGAGGTTTAGGCTGGAGGTTAGGAGGAAGTTTTACACAGAGAGAGTGATTGCCCACTGGAATGGGCTGCCTGAGGAGGTGGTGGGGTCGCTGTCGCTGGGGGTGTTCAGGGCGAGGCTTGACAGGATGCTTGGTTGCATGGTTTAGTTCATTGGGTGGTGTTGGATGATAGGTTGGACACGATGATCTTGAAGGTCTCTTCCAACCTGGTCTATTCTATTCTATTCTAATCACCCAACACCATCTCATCAACTAAACCATGGCACCAAGCACCCTATCCAGACTCTTCCTAAACACCTCCAGTGATGGTGACTCCACCACCTCCCTGGGCAGCACATTCCAATGGCCAATCTCTCTTGCTGGGAAGAACTTTCTCTTCATCTCCAGCCTAAACCTCCCCTGGCACAGCTTGAGACTGTGTCCTCTTGTTCTGGTGCTGGTGGCCTGGGAGAAGAGACCAGCCCCCACCTGGCTACAACCTCCCTTCAGGTAGTTGTAGAGAGCAAGAAGGTCTCCTCTGAGCCTCCTCTCCTCCAGGCTAAGCAGCCCCAGATCCCTCAGCCTCTCCTCATAGGGCTTGAGCTCCAAACCCCTCAAACTTCCCCCCTCAAATGATGGGGAGAAAGGTTTAGATGTCTAGGGAACCTGAAGGAGCACCACTGCTCCAGCTGACCTATCAAGGAGCAGAATGTGTAGCTGAAAGAGAGAACCAGCAGCTGTGCACCATGGCAAGCTGCTGCTTGAGAATGAGATGACAAATGTAAGCACTTAGCTTAAATGGAGTTCCACTGGAACTTCATGGCCTGAAGATAAAGCAGAATTTTTCTAAACAAAGATGCTGTTCAGAGGCACTGTGTCAATATCATTGATCTGCTCATTAAGTAGTTAATTACTGAGAAACCTAGTGCACTAAAGTCCTGAAATGGAGGCATAGCACCCAGTCTGATCTGTCAATAGATTTGCACTTCTACATCAGGTAGGTGACTTGGAAAATTCCAGATGGAGAGAGTTGATTCTGCCACTTTGTTCTGCTCTGGTTAGACCTCACCTGCAGTGCTGTGTCCAGCTCTGGAGCCCTCAACACAGCAAGGACATGGACCTGATGGAGCAGGTCCAGAGGAGGGACACAGAAATGGTCAGGGAGCTGGAACACCTCTGCTGCAAGGACAGGCTGAGGGAGCTTGGGGTATTCAGCCTGGAGAAGAGAAGGCTCCAGGGAGACCTAATAGCAGCCTGCCAGTACCTGCAGGGGGCTACAAGAAGGCTTCAGAGGGACTGCTTGCAAAGGCCTGCAGTGATAGGACAAGGGGCAATGGTCTGAAATGAGAGGATATTTAGATTGGATGTTAGGAACAAGTTCAATACCATAAGGGTGGTGGAATACAGCAATGGGCTTGCCCAGGGAGGTAGTTGAGGCTCCATCCCTGAAGATGAATTCACAGCCAAGCTCAACAAGGCTCTGAGCAACCTGATCTAGTTGAGGATGTCCTTGCTGACTGAAGAAGAGGTTGGATTAGATGACCTTTGGGGGTTCCTTCCACCAGTCTATGATTCTCTGTTACAAACCCAACCTGTTTATTTACCAACCCAGCACTTAGGAAGCATGCTCAAAATCATCAACTTCTATTCCCAGATGGGCTGAAGGAAAAGCTGTTGCTCATAAGAAGCAACAAGACTGAGTGAGAACTGGTCAGGGTCAGGATGGAGCCAGTCAAGAGCAATGGTTTGAAATCCCTGACAACCCCTGACATCCTGTGATCAGCCACTACTTGAACATAACAGATGAGCATAAAAAGTTGACAGGACACACATGTTCTTCCCCTTCTTATTCATCCCTCTCACTTCCCTGCCAAGTGATTGCTACACATCCTTTCACATGTACTGGTGCTATGATGACAACCCTGTTACCAGAATCATAGAACCCCAGAATGGTTTGGGTTGGAAGGGACCTCCAAAGGCCATTTAGTCCAACCCCCCTGCAGTGAGCAGTTTAGAAGCTCTCTTGAATAAAAGAGGAAACCACAGCTAAAAAAGAATCAGACAGATAAAAGGGCTGTGATCAGCTCAAGCTAAGTAGATTACAGAAACAGTACTTCTGTGATTGTAATCCCAGAAAGATAATTCCCTCTCAAAACTTAATGAATCCCCATATCACATGAATGGAATGTTCTCCACAGACTTCCAACATGTACATCATCAGCCAGAAAGGATGACTAAGTCATCTGAAAGACTGAACATGCACAGAAAGTAGAATCTTTACTGGAGTTATTAAGTGTACCTCTGAAATACTTAAACCTGAACTGAAATCTGAACATCATTTTCTCTTTAAAGGTTACTGCACTTTCCAGCTTAAACTGAAGCCTTAAAATCCAGAAGTGTCCTTGCTCAGCTTGGACAGGGGGATTTCCAGGGATTTCTACCTTCTCTGAAAGTAAACAAAACACAAACAGAACAGAATAGAATAGAATAGAATTAACCAGGTTGGAAAAGACCTTTGAGACCATCAAGTCCAACCTCTCACCCAACACCATCTAATCAACTAAACCATGGCAATAAGCACCTCATCCAGGCTCTTCTTAGACACTTCCAGGGATAGTGACTCCACCACCTCCCTGGGCAGCACATTCCAATGGCCAATCTCTCTTGCTGGGAAGAACTTCTTCCTCACATCCAGCCTAAATCTTCCCTGGCACAGCTTGAGACTGCGTCCTCCTCTTCTGGTTTAAAAGTGGAGGATGTGATTTCTAATGTAATGCAACGTGGGACACCCACACAATCTCTTTCTTGTTGCTGATAGCCCTGTGACACTGTGCTTTTCCCTCCAATTAGACTCCTGGCATGGCTGATGTGTGCAGAAGCTGACTTCTGTACCCACTTATTTCTCCAGGCTGTTCAATTTCTTCCACAGAAAGCACTGTTTCCAGCAGAACTCTAAGGCACCACACCGGCAGTGAAGTACCTTGGAAGCCACAATAAACAACAGATTGAGTCTGAATCAATTTCCTAGGAAAATATTTAGCAAGGCACAGACATACAGTGGAAGAAGATACACACACAAACACATGGCCGAGAGGTGCTGGAAGGCATTCCAGATAGGACAGCAGCGCAGCAGAACAGCATTAGAAACCAGCTGTATTTTATTTATAGAGGAGACAATTAAACAGAAGTGCCCCAGTGGATCACAGCAGTGTCTGCCCAGCTGTCTGCATTATCATCTCCCCAAAGGGATACAATACAGCAACAGGGAAGGCTGGAGCAACTACACAATGAAGGCATGCCCTAAGCCTCGGTAATTTGTAGTTTGCCTGATGATAGGAACAAGATCACTGGGACAGGGACAACTGCATGAGGTTCAACATGGCAAAGTGCATCCAGGCGGAGGGCAGAGTGGGTTGAGAGTAGCTCTGAAGAAAGGTTTGGGTGCATTGATTGATGGGAAGCTCACTGTGAGCCAGCAGTGCCCTCATGCAGCCCAGCAGGCAGCTGTGTGCTGGGCTGCAGCAAGAGGAGTGTGGTCAGCAGGGATTCTGCCCCACGACTTTTGTGAGGCCCCACCTCAAATACTGTGTTCAGGTCTGGTGTCCCCAGCATAAGAAGGACACAGAGCTGTTGGAGTGAGTCCAGAGGAGGGCCACAAAGCTGATCCAAGGGCTGTAACAACTCTGCTATGAGGAGAGGCTGAGGGAGCTGGAGTTGCTCAGAAGAGTAGACTCTAGTGGGGAAACCTTGGAGCTGCCTTCCAGTACCTGTAGGGATCCTACAGGAAGGCTGCAGAGGGACTTTTCATCAGGGTGTCTAGCAATACAACAAGGGGGAATGAGGCTTTAGGCTGAGGGAGAGTAGGTTTAGACTGGATCTTAGAAAGGAGTTCTTCATTACAAGGATGGTGAGACCCTGGAATAGGCTGCCTAGGGAGGTTGTAGGTGCCTCCTCCCTTGGGGTCTTCAGGGCCAGGTTGGATGAGGCCTTGAGCAGCCAAGTCTAGCTGAAAGGTGTCCCTGCCCATGGTGGGGAGGTTGGAGTAGATGATTCCTTAAGATCCCCTCCAAGCCAGGGCCTTCCATGAAATCCTGCACAGCAGAGTAAACACTACTGTATGCTTACTAGGTCTGAAATGTGGTAAGCTGAGACAATAGCAGAGGAAAAAAGGATTGCTCATGACCATTCTTACACTGGCAATATATTCCTGGAGGAGAAAAAAAAGGATCCATTAAAAGAGAATGATCCTGCCAGCTGTCCTAGAGAAGAGGTTACAGAGGCAAAGATGTCATTACTTTAGGTTGCTAAGAATATTTCAATTACCTCAGAATGACTGCTAAAAATCAAAGAATACAGGGACTACAAAGCTTAAGGTAGACAAAGAAAAACAGCAAGATCATAATATCCCAGCAACCTGAGATCTTGCTCCTTTCCCAGGATTATGCTTTTCTAATGTGTGTCTAAATGTGGCAGCAATTGTTCACTCCTATAGGCCCAGAATTAGTCTCTGAAGCGCTGTAAATGCTGTACCATTGGCCAGAAATGAGAGTCAAATTCATCCTGCCTCAGCCTGATGTTATGCCAAGAATCAAGTTGTTCTAATGAACACAACCTGTAGGTGACAAACCCTCCGCACACCACTCACCTCCAACTTTGTTTTTAACCTTAGTGATGCAAAATCAATGCCATCTGATTAACTCACCCACCAAATAACCACACAGCACAAAGAATCCCAGTGTGTGCACAGCACAATCCCAGTGTGTGATATCAGAACCATAGAATGGTTAGGGTTGGAAGGGACTTCAAGGACCATCCACTTCCAACCCCCCTGCCATGGGCAGGGACACCTCACACTGCATCAGGTTGCTCACAGCCTCATCCAGCCTGGCCTTCAAAACCTCCAGGCTTCTACCATGTCCCTGGGCAACCTGTGCCAGTGTCTCACCACCCTCCTGGGGAAGAACTTCTTCCTAACATCCAATCTGAATCTCCCCATTTCTAGTTTTGCTCCATTCTGCCTACTCCTATCATTACCTGCCACCCTTTAAAAGTCCCTCAGGATCAGAACCTGTATGTCAGAAAGACAGAAAGGTGGAAACTATTTCTTATCTAAGCCAAATGTGGCTCCAAGTGCCTGCCTTTCCCTTCCTCTGCAAAATCACATCCAGACTGCACATGAGCTCTGGACCCAACTCTTCTACATTCCAGACAAAAGGCACATCTGAAATATTTAGTACAAGGCACTAGTGGGAGGAATCTTGTTACAGCCCTTTTACATTTGAATCTGTTCTTTGTTCTCAGAATCAGCACCCATACCTTTAATCACTTCTCATTATTGCTATAATTACTAATGTCATTAATCAAGTCACAGGAAACAGTCTAGACTATTTAACTCCAGACTGCATTGCTACACACTAATCCAATGAAAATGGAGCCAGAAAATCATAGAACCAACCATGTTGGAAAAGACCTCAGAGATCATCAAGTCCAACCTATTACCTAACACCTAACACCTCCTGACAACTAAACCATGGCTCCAAGTGCCACATCCAAGCCTTTTTGAACATCTCCACCACCTCCCTGGGCAGCACATTCCAATGGCCAATCTCTCTTCCTAACCTCCAGCCTAAACTTCCCCTGGCACACCTTGAGACTGTGTCCTCTTGTTCTGGTGTTGGTTGCCTGGGAGTAAAGACAAAACCCCCTCCTGGCTACAACCTCCCTTCAGGTAGTTGTAGACAACAATAAGGTCTCCCCTGAGCCTCCTCTCCTCCAGGCTAAGCAACCCCAGTTCCCTGAGCCTCTCCTCACAGGGCTGTGCTCCAGACCCCTCTCCAGCTTTGTTGCCCTTCTCTGGACACATTCAAGTGTTTCAATATCCTTCTTAAACTGAGGAGCCCAGAACTGGACACAGTACTCAAGGTGTGGCCTAACCAGTGCTGAGTACAGGGGCAGGTGCTTCTGAATAAGATGAATCTGGGACAGGACTTTGTCCCACAGGAAGAAGAGTGTGAGTGTGGGAAGAGGTCAAAGAAGCAAGTCAGTGGAGAAGGTCTGCAATTCCACAGGGACACAAATATTTACTAGGGCTAAGCTCTCAAGCACTTCCTGCAGAAACAGAAGCAGCATGAATTTCACTTTCTTCACTACTACCCTTCAGGAAGGAAGAAGGCTCAATAAGATAAGTGAGTTTGTAAACAAGCCCTTCAAGCTCTTTCATCTTCAGTTCCACTTGGAGGAAATGTTCTTTCTTGGCCTTTATTTTTTGTGTGTGCTGAAAATAGGCATCTGCTACAAGATGCACATCACATATCTGATGTGGATGCCTGTGTTATTAAATCCAACCATGTGGATGTATCCATGTGCCCATTCTAATAATATACTTGACAAATACCTGTAGAGTATTAGAAAAATTAGAATTAGGTTTAGAAAAAGGAGAAAAGTGTTTTAAAAAGAGCCTGGCTGGGGCACTTGGTGCCATGGTTTAGTTGATTAGGTGGTGTTGGGTGATAGGTTGGACTTGATGATCTCAAAGGTCTCTTCCAACCTGGTTAATTCTGCATTCTGTATTCTAAACTGAACTGACCAACCAGCCAGAAAGAGTGCTGCTTCTCACATCCCTCACAGAATCTCCAAGCATGGAATTTAAAACACAAATGCTGCCTTGGTAGAGGGCATGAAGTGACATAGAATCATAGAATGGTTTGGGTTGGAAGAGACCCCCAAATGTTCAACCCCCCCTGCAGTCAGCAGAAACATCCTCCAGCAGATCAGGCTGCTCAGAAACTTGTCAAGCCTGACCCTGAATATCTCCAAGGATGAGGCTTCCACCACCTCCCTCAGCAACCTGTGCCAGTCTCTCACCACCCTCATGGGGAAGAACTTCTTCCTAACATCCAATCTCAATCTACCCATTTCTAGTTTTGCTCCATTCCCCCCAGCTTTCTTGTAGCCCCCTTCAAATACTGGAAGGCCACAATTAGGTCTTCTTGGAGCCTTCTCTTCTCCAGACTGAACAACCCCAGCTCCCTCAGTCTGTCCTCATAGCAGAGCAGCTCCAGCCCTCTGCTCATCCTTGTGGCCCTTCTCTGGACACCTTCCAACACCTCCAGATCCTTCCTGTACTAGGGGCTCCAGAACTGGACACAGTGCTCCAGGTGGGGTCTCACCAGGGCAGAGCAGAGGGAGAGAATTACCTCCCTGTGCCTGTTGGCTGTGCCCATTTTAGGTATGGTGTTGCAACAGGGAGAATGTGGGTGCACTTCATAGGACATAGAAGGCCTAGTGTGTAGGAAAGTAGAAGTCAAGAGGAAGTTTATTACCTCACTGTGGGTTTGTGGAGGGTTTGGGTTGGTTTAGTTTGGGTTTTTTTTCAGTGTGCTGACACTTGTTTAGGATAAAGGCCAACATCTGGGTCAGCTGGAACAGGAACTTAATTTTGGACAGGTCAAGATTACAGCAATAATTGGTGCTTGTTTATTAACAGTGACTTACTAGCAAGAAGGATGGATGTGAGCATCATCAGCAAACAAGATGCCAAAGGCTGGATGTGAGATTTCTCCCATATGAAATGGAAAAATTGTGGAGGTTGTCTCCTGCCATGAGTGCAGAAACTGCTCCTCCCTCCTCCTCATCAAACCAAAAAGAAAACAAAGGAAATCCTATTAATGTGGCAGAGGAAAAACGAAAAGAGGAAGTTTAGAAGAGGGTTGTTGGGGTTTTTTTTGGCCTTTTTTCTTACTTTGGGAAAATGCTAAAAGAAAGGGATCACAGACACAACAGATTTATGACCACCCAGTTAGTGGAATGTAAGCACCCCTTTCCTCAAGTTTCCCTTTGCTGGTTTAGAGGCAAGGGATGCAAGCCAAAAAAACACCATGAGAAAAGGGCATATAAAGAAAGCTGCACAAAATAGACTTTTGCTAACAGCATGAAGGAATTATTCTAGATTCATGAGAGGAGAATCTCCATACAGAACTGAGTAAGACTTGCTGTATTCATAATTGATGTCTATTGATTGGGGAAGGAATGACAGCTAAACAAAACCCCAAGTCAGCTTGCACTTGTCTTCTACAGCTGGAATCCCATTGGAATGTGCTGCCCAGGGAGGTGGTGGAGTCACCATCACTGGAAGTGTTTAAGAAGAGCCTGGATGAGGTGCTTATTGCCATGGTTTAGTTGATGAGATGGTGTTGGGTGATAGGTTGGACTTGATGATTTTGAAGGTTTTTTCCAACCTGGTTAATTCTATTCTGCTCTATTCTATTCTATTCTGGTCATGAGGTGTTGGGTGATAGGTTGGACTTGACGATCTCAAAGGTCTTTTCCAACCTGGTTTATTCTATTCTATTCTATTCTATCCTATCCTATCCTATCCTATCCTATCCTATCCTATCCTATCCTATCCTATCCTACCCTATCCTACCCTACCCTATCCTATCCTATCCATGAGGTGTTGGGTGATAGGTCGGACTTAATGATGTCATAGGTCTTTTCCAACCCTGCTGATTCTGTGATTCTATGATAATCAGTTGCTAAGGAAGAAGGAGGACTTGTCAACAAGGTGGCTAAGGGATGCTGCCTCTAGAGCTGAACACTGGGGAAGCAAAGACAGCAGAGGAGTGCAAAGCGGTGCCTGACGAAGAAATGCCGAGACCCCAGATTTTACTACCATGATGTTAGCATATTCAGATCCATGACTTCAGGATGCAATGAGGCTGCAAGCTCCTTTGAAGACAGGTCCAACAGAGAGAAGTACTCCAGCTCTGGTGGACTTACCTCCCATGATTTTAGATTGGCAGTTGATAAACTCTGGTTTCTTGTCTGTAAGGTATCGCTGACAAGTGTGGTGTAGAACCTGGAAGAATGTGCATTTCTCTGAAGCCGTGCTTGCCACCCACTGGTCAAAAGCATTTTCAAAGAGCAGATCAAATTCTGGGGAATCCTAGAAGGGAAAAAAAAAAACACCACAACAAAACAACACACATTCTTATTATGATGGGTTTATAAATGCTTAGCAGAAGGCTACAGAGAGATGATTTTTTGAAAAGGTATTAGGCTGGGAGCAAAAGCAAACAGGTCATGAAACTCAAGGCCATCCTGGGATCACTTTTTCTTTACAAGTTTTTGAATGAAAAAAACCCAAACCAAACAGGTGAAGGAAGCCCTTCTGCAAGTATTTTTTGATGAAGGAATATGCAGATGTTGATAAGAAATATCCCAAACAACAAATAACAACCAGCAGTAAGTTTGCAGACAATATTAAGCTGGGAGCAGGTGTTGATCTGTCAGAGGGCAGGAGAGATCTGCAGAGGGACCTTGACAGGCTGGACAGATGGGCAGAGTCTGACCTGAAGGCATTCAACAAGTCCAAGTGCCAGGTGCTGCACTTTGGCTACAACCCTATGCAGTGTTACAGGCTGGGGTCAGAGTGGCTGGAGAGCAGACAGGCAGCAAAGGACCTGGGGGTTGTGGTTGACAGCAGCTGAACATGAGACAGCAGTGTGCCCAGGTGGCCAAGAAGGTTAATGGCATCCTGGCTTGAATCAGAAATAGTGTGGCCAGCAAGAGCAAGGAAGGCATTCTGCCCTGTGCTCAGCACTGCTGAGGCCACACCTTGAGTCCTGTGTCCAGTTCTGGGCCCCTCAGTTTAGGAGAGGTGTTGAGATGCTGGAAGGTGTCCAGAGAAGGGCAACAAAGCTGGGGAGGGGTCTGGAGCACAGCCCTGTGAGGAGAGGCTGAGGGAGCTGGGGTTGCTTAGCCTGGAGAAGAGGAGGCTCAGGGGTGACCTTCTTGCTCTCTACAACTACCTGAAGGGAGGTTGTAGCCAGGTGGGGATGCTCTCTTCTCCCAGGCAACCAGCACCAGGACAAGAGGACACAGTCTCAAGCTGTGCCAGGGGAAGTTTAGTCTAGAGGTGAGGAGAAAGTTCTTCCCAGAAAGAGAGACTGGCCATCGGAATGTGCTGCCCAGGGAGGTGGTGGAGTCACTGTCCCTGGAGCTATTCAAAAAAGGCTTGGATGTGGCACTTGGAGCCATGGTTTAGTTGTCAGGAGGTGTTAGGTATTAGGTGATAGGTTGGACTTGATGATCTCTCAGGTCTTTTCCAACCTGTCTGGTTCTATAATTCCAAGGACCTGAGGATCATCCTACAAAACAATGCAAGGCCCACAATGTTTCACAAACGTGAACCTCAGTAACCCTCACACAGCTGCACGCCAAAATGAACCTCAAGAGGCTTACAGCTGAAAAAAAAAGGCACACAAAGTTCTTATTTTTGCTTTTACAAAGAAGAGGGAGAGTAGGAAGAAAAGCAGGGAAAGGCAGTTGGAAAACAAACCCTATGACTCTGAGCTTGGGCTTGCTCTTATCTTTCCCATTAAACCTCTTTCACATATCCCATTGCGTTCTTTCTGTGGAGAATTTGCACATAAAACTTGTGTCTTAGCTTCCCAGATGTCTTTTAATCAGAGCAAGAATGCACAAACCAGTCACAGAAAGAGCTCAGTTTTCCTGTTGATTCTCCAGCCCTGTTTAAACTCACCCGGTTCGGGTCTATGCCATTGACCTGGCGAAGCTGCTCAAGCATCCACTGCGTTCTCCTGACGAAAGAGGTAGAGCCTTCAAACTGCTTCACCTTTGTAATAGAGGCTTGAGCTGGTTTCTTGTTTGTCACTGAGCAGAGAAAACAAACAAACAAACAAACAAACAAAACCATACAGTTGAAAGGGGCTTAATGTTTCAGCAACACGTTGTTAAGTTCACTGTATCAGGAGGTGGCGTGCTGGTGTACTCTCTGCAGTGTCCCATGACCTGGGGGGACTGGTTGGTAGTAGGCAGAACTTGAGCCAGCAGTGTGCCCAGGTGGCCAAGAAGTCCAATGGCATCCTGGCCTGCATCAGGAAGAGTGTGGCCAGCAGGAGCAGGGAAGTCATTCTGCCCCTGTACTCAGCACTGGTTAGGCCACACCTTGAGTCCTGTGTCGAGTTCTGGGCCCCTCAATTTAAGAAGGACATTGAGATACTTGAACGTGTCCAGAGAAGGCAACAAAGCTGGAGAGAGGCCTTGAGCACAGCCCTGTCAGGAGAGGCTGAAGGAGCTGGGATTGTTTAGCCTGGAGAAGAGGAGGATCAGGGGAGACCTTATGGCTCTCTACAACTCCCTGAAGGGAGGTTGTAGCCAGGTGGGGGTTGGTCTCTTCTCCCAGGCAACCAGCACCAGAACAAGAGGACACAGTCTCAAGCTGTGCCAGGGGAGGTTTAGGCTGGCTGTTAGGAAGAAATTCTTCCCAGAAAGAGAGATTGGCCATTGGAATGTGCTGCCCAGGGAGGTGGTGCAGTCACCATCACTGGAGGCGTTTAGGAAGAGCCTGGATGAGGCACTTGGTGCCATGGTTTAGTTGATTAGATGGCGTTGGGCGATAGGTTGGACTCAATGATCTCTAAGGTTTTTTCCAACCTGGTTAATTCTGTATTCCAGAGAACAGCTTACAGCAATCTTGGTATCTCAGTTGTGTTTGGACATCTCAGTTGCCTTTGGTAGAAATTCAGTCAATTCAGCTGCTGCACCCTCTCTGAAAAATGACACTTCTCTCCTTCTAGGTCTCAAGACTCATTGTGCACAGGGAACCTGCTCTAGCTGTCCCCTTTTTGCATCTTGGTATTGAAGGAAACGTTAGCCTTTCTAGAACCTTCAGCATATCAGCTACCCACAAACCCAGCAAACAGGCTTCAAACCCTTCATTTAGCCCCTGACAGCTTGACAGTAGTGTAGCAGTCCTTACAACTTGGAGACGCTCTCTGGCAGCTGGGAGAAGCATTCTCACTAGCTGCTTATTATGGTGCTTTGCAATACAGAGCATTCCCCCACAAGTCACTGAGTGGGTGTTACCTTGCAGCAAGTGTGGAAAAAGGGGTTTCTTTTTAAATCTGAAGAAATATTGAGAGCAATTACATGCTCCTAACCATAGTCTCTCTCTGACAAGTCATTCAGATGTGTTTACTAAAAATCTTTCACAATCAAAGGAAGGAGAGAAGTCCTCCCCCTTCACAGGGTAAGAAACTAGCCACTGTTTTCAACACTTCACAGAATCACAGAATGTTAGGGCTTGGAAGGGACCTCCAAAGCTCATCCAGCCCAAGTCCACCACCAGAGCAGGATCACCAAGGGCAGGTCACACAGGAAGGCATCCAGGTGGGTTTTGAATGTCTCCAGAGAAGAAGACTCCACAACCTCTCTGGGCAGCCTGCTCCAGGGCTCTGACACCCTCACAGGGAAAAGATTTTGCCATACGTTCCTATGGAACCTCCTTTGCTCCAGTTTGCACCCAGTGCCCCTTGTCCTATCATTGGACATCACTGAGCAGAGCCTGGCTCCATCCTTGTGACACTGCCCTTCACATCTTTATCAACATGGATGAGGTCACTCCTCAGTCTCTTCTGTTCCAAGCTAAAGAGCCCTCAGCTCCCTCAGGTTCTCCTCATAAGGAAGATGTTCCACTGCCTTTGGCATCTTTCTGGCTCTGTATTGGACTCTCTCAAGCAGTTCCCTGAGGTCCTTCTTGAACTGAGAGGCCCAGAACTGGACACAATATTCCAGGGCAGAGTACAGGGGGAGGAGAACCTCTTTCAACCTACTAACCATACCCCTTCCAATACACCCCAGGATGTCATTGGCCTTCCTGACCAGAAGGACCCATTGCTGGTTTGTGGTCATCCAATATACACACTAAAACAAAATATCCTGGGATTTATTAAGAGGTTGAACAATGGAATCAGGAGATAATGGGTGAAGCACACACCTCAAAAGCTACAAAATAAGACATCAACATCCAAATTTTATGAACTGAATTGGCCTTTTGAAGGATAATTAATCATCCTAGGCAAGGCCAACTGAGCTAATGACTCAGGTTCTCTCAGTTAAGCTCTCTGGACAGAAATTGCATACTAATGTCTGTTTTGAAACAGGTCATCAGATTAGCTTTGGAATACTGTCTCATCTAGACTTGGCCTGATGGAGCTCACCTCATGAAAAAAAACCCAACCAAACAGAACCCAAATCCACAAAACAAACAAAGCCAACAGAAAAAGACAACTACTCTTCCTCTGGTAAGCCTAAGGTGTACCAAAACTGTTCCACATCTAACCTATGTATCTGCTTTGCAAAACAAAACAAAACCTCAACCCAAAACAGCCAAAGGAAAAAGCCAGACCAGAAATAAAGCCATGTCTATTAAAAGCACTACTGTTTAATGCACAGATAACTACGAATTATTGGGCTGGAAGTGTGTTTTGCATAACTGAATTGGATCAATTTCCTACCAGAAAACAGTCAGTCAATGTATAAATGAATTGCCAGTGCACAAAGAATAAGGTGAAGGAAACTCACACAGAGCAAAGAGTGTGTTCTTTAAGGCAACGTCCAAAGTGTTCCTGGACACAGTGCTCTACCATCAGTCTTTGAGAAGGGCAAACCAACTGTTTTCTTATGAAGATGCTGTGTATGAGTAACACACTTACATTCATAGCTAAATTAACATCAAGTGGGAGGGAAAAAGAAATAAATTGTTTCTCAGATGCTTATTTCCTCTACCTTTGAAGGTTAAAGCTAAAGGTGTTTTCAAGCAGATAAATGAATCATAGAATCAACCAGGTTGGAAAAGACCTCAGAGATCATCAAGTTATTACCTAACACCGCCTGACAACTAAATCATGGCTTCAAGTGCCACATCCAATCCCCTCTTGAACACCTCCAGGGATGGTGACTCCACCACCGCCCTGGGCAGCACATTCCAATGGCCAATCTCTCTTGCTGGGAAGAATTTTCTCCTCACCTCCAGCCTAAACCTGCTCTGGCACAGCTTGAGACTGTGTCCTCTTGTTCTGGTGCTGGTTGTTGGAGAGAAGAGACCAACCCCCACCTGGTTGCAACCTCCCTTCAGGTATTTGTAGACAGCAAGAAGGTCTCCCCTGAGCCTACTCTTCTCCAGGCTAAGCAACCCCAGCTCCCTCAGCCTCTCCTCACAGGGCTGTGCTCCAGACCTCTCCCCAGCCTCCTTGCCCTTCTCTGGACACCTTCGATGCAGCAGTTTGAAAGGAGAAAGAAGCCCAATGAACTGAAGATAAAACATGAAAACACAGAGCACAGAAATCAAGGATCTGAAATATTTAATAGAGTTTCACTCTGTCTCAGAAGTTCTGTAACTAGGACACTGGATAGTGTGAACAGCAGGTGTGCCCCCTTAGCTTACAGTCATGCTGTGCTCGTCGGTGGAAGAGCTCTAATGCAGTGCAGCTACCTGCTGTCCTGGTGGGTGGTTGTACAGAGGACATTAGCCCTACTGCAATCAAATTAAAAGTAAGTTATTACCACCAACAGTCTGTGGTAGTTTTAGGCTGTGCTTTGTCCCATGTACAGCTAGTTAGGGAAGGGAGCAGGGAGGTGGGAAGCTATTAGTAGCCCCCTGGCATGGCCAGGGAGGCTCTTGTACTGTTTATATATTGTATCTCTCTATATAAATATTGTTTATTTTGGGCATATTCATTGTATTTCATATTTTAGATTGTAGTTTTGCTTGTAAGTACAGCTTCATTTGCTTTCCAGTTGAGCTGGGATGGCAATTTTACGTTGGAGGCAATTTTCAACCCACCACATAGCCACGTATCAGGACAAGGAAAGTCAGTGCTACACGATGGCATCCTGGCCTGAATCAGGAACAGTGTGGCCAGCAGGAGCAGGGAGGTCATTCTGCCCCTGTACACTGCACTGGTTAGGCCACACCTTGAGTACTGTGTCCAGTTCTGAGATCCTCAGTTTAAGAAGGACATTGAGACTCTTGAACATGTCCAGAGAAGGGCATCGAGGCTCGGGAGATGGCTCAACCACAGCCCTGTGAGGAGAGGCTGAGGGAGCTGGGGTTGCTTAGCCTGGAGAAGAGAAGGCTCAGGGGAGACCTTCTTGCTGTCTACAACTCCCTGAAGGGAGGTTGTAGCCAGGTGGGGGTTGGTCTCTTCTCCCAGGTACCCAGCACCAGAACAAGAGGACACAGTCTCAAGCTGTGGCAGGGGAAGTTTAGGTGTGAGGTGAGGAGAAAGTTCTTCACAGAGAGAGTTGTTAGCCATTGGAATGTGCTGCCCAGGGAGGTGGTGGAGTCACCATCCCTGGAGGTGTTCAAGAGGGGACTGGATGTGGCACTTGGTGCCATGGTTTAGTAGTCATGAGGTGCTGGGTGACAGGTTGGACTTGATGATCTTTGAGGTCTTTTCCAACCTTATTGATTTTATGATTCTAGGAG
The DNA here is from genome assembly GCF_014839835.1 of Dryobates pubescens. Taxonomy (NCBI): domain Eukaryota; kingdom Metazoa; phylum Chordata; class Aves; order Piciformes; family Picidae; genus Dryobates; species Dryobates pubescens. The sequence goes on along the minus strand of NC_071616.1, from coordinate 43,704,110 downwards.
TGCCAAGAAAAGCCCTAGGCCACAGAGCTTCTGGAGGGCAAATAATTCCCCAAACATGGAGGGAAAGAGTAAACTGGGAAAATGAATTTTAAAAAAAATGGTAAACCCCCCAACAGCCTCCATGTCACCCACCATGTCCTCATACAGAAATGGGGGCTGCACATGAAGAGAACTGATACCAGGAGCACCACTCTACCACCATGCTCGATTGCTCCCCTTGTTGTCACTAGGTACTCACTGCACAATGCCATGAAAGGCATTGATTTGAGAGTGCAGGAAGCGCTCATGACTCTCTCCCTGGGCTTAATTCTTCTGTTTGACATTTAGCTTCTCTGCAGTAAAAAATGAGATCCAGATAAGCAATATGGATGTCATCTTCCTGAGGTGTTTAAGAAAGCTGGGAAGGGACATTTTAGGGTGTCAGGGAGTGATAGGACTGGGGGGAATGGAGCAACATCATAAATGGGTAGATTCAGATTGGATGTCAGGAAGAAGTTCTTCCCCATGAGGGTGGTGAGAGCCTGGCACAGGTTGCCCAGGGAGGTGGTGGAAGCCTCATCCCTGGAGGTGTTTGCAGCCAGGCTGGATGTGGCTGTGAGCAACCTGCTCTAGTGTGAGGTGTCCCTGCCCATGGCAGGGGGGTTGGAAGTGGATGATCCTTGAGGTCTCTTCCAACCCTAACAATTCTAGGATTCTAAGTTCCTATCATCCATTCCCCCACCTAAAGTCAGACTACTCTTAGTCCTGCCTCTCTTCCTGCATATCAATTACTCCCCTCCAACTTGGTACCACTTTTAAACCTAAGGGAAGCACAACACATCCTGTTGCCCTAGTCATACACCAGGGCATGACTCAGGCTAGGCTCCAAGATCAGCCTCTGCACCATGTCACCCATGGCTGGCCAGCTAAAGTCTGAACCACCGAGGAGACACAGACCCACACCTTCCAGCCCTGTGGCACTCCCAGCTCTTGCCCTGAGCCCAACAGTCCCACCTCTGCAATGCAAATTATCACATCTGCCTGCAAGAAGAGAAATGCAGAGCATTAAAAGCTGTGCTACACTTTTCCATGACTGCCTCCCCATGTGACAACTGAGTGATATTAGTTTTGTATGGTTTTTTTTTCCCCCTATAAGCATACACTTGAAGTTATATAAATATGACCACTTCTAAAGAGATGCACAAGCTGCAAAGCAAATTCTGACAGCACAGCTTTCTCATCCCAGGGCATTTCACTCTCATGACTGCTTTATTCAGTCTTTTGGAGTGCCCTGGGAGTAGCAGTGTGGATATCCTGTATTGTGTTGTATGTTTTACAAGAATCCCTGGAAACATGCTTGGCATGGAAAACACATTTGCTTTCTTCCAAGCCAGACACCAGAAGAACCAAAGGTGACCAATCAAAGGAGATGAAAATAATTATTCTCACTTCTTCAAAATGGGAGTCCCTGACTGAGGCTTTACTGGGGAATTTGCTCAGGAGGGAGATTCATCTGGGAAGTTAAAAATCAAATGCAATTTTCTTCACAGCAAGATGTTGTTGCAGCCCTGCTACACTTCAATGCTGAAGTTTGGGCAGGATCATCGAGAAATTTATGACCAAGCAGCAAAAATTTGGCAATGCTTATCCAGAGCAAGGATAAAATCAGTTTAGTTTGACCATATTCTCTAAAGGTCTTGCTTTTACCAGCATCCTAGCTCTGATGGAATGCATTTGTCATTAAAGTTAAGTCAGAATAAACAGATATAACCTAACTCAATTTTCAGGGGAAAAAAAAACCAACAACAAAAAAAGTCCACTGATAGCAGTGACAGCCTTAAGAATCATAGAATCATAGAGTTGTTAGGGTTGGAAGGGACCTCAAGGATCATCCACTTGCAACCCCCCTGCCATGGGCAGGGACACCTCACACTACAGCAGGTTGCTCACAGCCACATCCAGCCTGGCCTTCGAAACCTCCAGGGATGAGGCTTCCACCACCTCCCTGGGCAACCTGTGCCAGTCTCTCACCACCCTCATGGGGAAGAGCTTCTTCCTGACATCCAATCTCAATCTACCCATTTTCTATTTTTGTTCCATTCCCCCCAGTCCTATCACTCCCTGACACCCTAAAGTGTCCCTCCCCTGCTTTCTTGTAGCCCCCTTCAGATACTGGAAGGCCACAATAAGACTCCTCTTCTCCAGACTGAACAGCCCCAACTCCCTCAGTCTGCCCTCATAGCAGAGGAGTTCCAGCTCTCTGCTCATCCTCATGGCCCTTCTCTGGACACCTTCCAGCACCTCTAGATCCCTCTTGTAATAAGGACTCCAGAACTGGACACAGTACTCCAGGTGGGCTCTCACCAGAGTGGAGCAGAGGGAGAGAATCACCTCCCTCAACCTGCTGGCTGTGCTTCTCTTGATGCAGCCCAGGCTCTGGTTGGCTCTTGGGGCTGCAAGTGCTCACTGCTGGTTCTGTTGAGCTTCTCAACCACCAGCACCCCCAAGGCCTTTTCTTCAGGGCTGTTCTCAAGCCGGTCCCTGCCCAGCCTGTATTGGTGCTTGGGTTTGCCCTGACCCAGGTGCACCCAGAGGCACCCCAAACATTCAAGAAGAGATTTAGCCTAAACCTAATTCCTTCCTCTTCCTCCAGAAAGGTTTTTCTGCTTGTTCTATTTCCATTCCTGGGGTTTGAAGAAGCTTCTATTGTATACAACACTCAGACTTCCCCAATATTTGCAGTTTCGTGACAGACTGGCATTACTTTGTCTAAACATGCTGGAGATCCTCCACTGCCACCTGCTTGTTTATTCAACATGGAATCACAGACTGGAAACAGACTTCTTAAGGTCATCTTGAAGCAGGGCAAACAACAGCGTTCAGTGATGCTGCCTAATGGCAAACCATAGTCAAGCCCAGTGTGAAACTTTCCCATAGTCATAGATATACTTGGGTTTTTTCAACTTTTCCCTTCTAACCCAGTGGGATTTCCCCAGCTGTGACTTGTTAACTTCTCCTCCTCGTTTGCCACTGTAGCCAGCTAAGAAGGATCTAGTTCTGCCTTTTCAACAAGCTTAAGACATAAGGCAGTGGAGGGCTGCAATGAGATTCCCCCATACCTTGTCTTCTGATCTTTTAAAACAAACCCAGTTTTCTCAGCCTCTCCTCCTGCCATATGCTACAGCTTCCCAAATACCTTAGCTAACTCATGCTAGACTCTGAAGTTGAACAGTAGGTGCCTTGCACTCGGAGCCTGAAGGTAGGCTTCCAGATGCAGCCCCATATGCTCAGAATCGCTGCTGCTACCTGCAGGCTACGCTCCTGCTAATGGAGCTCAACATGCAGTTCGTCTGCACTGCTGCAAGGGTGGCCAACTGCCACTTGTCCAGCCTGTCTTTCTGAAGAGGCTACTCCTGACTCAGTCAGTCAGCCAGCCCCCAACTGAGCTATGGATTATTCCAGCCCAGGTATAAGATTTCGCATTTGTCTTGGCCGAATGTCATCCCAAGCATTGATGAGCAGGGACTGGCTGGAAAACAGCCCTGGAGAAAAGGACCTGGGGAAGCTGGGGGGATGAGAAGCTCAATATGAGCCAACAGTGAGCACTTGCAGCCCAGAAAGCCAGTCACATCCTGGGCTGCATCAAGAGAAGCAGAGCCAGCAGGTCAAGGGAGGTGATTCTCCCCCTCTACTCTGCTCTGCTGAGACCCTACCTGGAGCACTGTGTCCAGTTCTGGAGCCCCTAGTACAGGAAGGATCTGGAGGTGCTGGAAGGTGACCAGAGAAGGGCCACAAGGATGATCAGAGGGCTGGAGCTGCTCTACTATGAGGACAGACTGAGGAAGTTGGGGCTATGCAGTCTGGAGAGGAGAAGGCTCAGGTGAGACCTAATTGTGGCCTTCCAGTATCTGAAGGGGGCTCCAAGAAAGCTGAGGAGGGACTTTTTAGGGTGTCAGGGAGTGACAGGACTGGGGGGGATGGAACAAAACTGGAAATGGGTAGATTCAGACTGGATGTTAGGAAGAAATGATCCTTGAGGTCCTTTCCAACCCTAACAATTCTAGGATTCTAAGTTCCTATCATCCATTCCCTCACCTAAAGTCAGATTACTCTAAGTCCTGCCTCTCTCCCTGCATATCAATTACTCCCCTCCAACTTGGTACCACTTTTAAACCTAAGGGAAGCACAACACATCCTGTTGCCCTAGTCATAGACCAGGGCATGACCCAGGCTAGGCTCCAAGATCAGCCTCTGTACCATGTCACCCATGGCTGGCCAGTTAAACTCTGAACCTCTGAGGAGACAGAGACCCACACCTTCCAGCCCTGTGGGCCTCCCAGCTCTTGCCCTGAGCCCAACAGTCCCACCTCTGCAATGCAAATTATCAGATCTGCCTGCAAGAAGAGAAATGCAGAGCATTAAAAGCTGTGCTACACTTTTCCATGACTGCCTTCCCATGAGATAACTGAGTGATGTTAGCCTTACTTGAGATTCCACTACAAGCCCCAATACATCAATTGCCTGTTGCAATGCAAAACAGTGAGCTGGAGATCTTCTGTCTTATGGTGTCTATTCTACATAATTATCTATATCCATAGTTTACCCTCAGCAATGTTCTGTTTTAGCATTACTCAATTATTGAAGCCTCAGGGTCTAACACATAAAACCAGACCAATTATATAAGCATAAAATGGACTGAGTTGGAAGGGAGCCCCAAAGGTCATCTAGTCTAAGCCCCCTGCAGTAAGCAGGGACATTCTCCACTCGATCAAGTAGCTCACAGACTTGTCAAGCTTCACCTTTCTAACATCCAATCTAAATCTCTTCTCTCATTTCAAACCATTGCCTCTCATCCTATCACTCTAGGCCTTTGGAAACAGTCCCTCTGTAGCCTTCTTGTAGCCCCCTTCAGGTACTGTCAGGCTGCTCTGAGGTCTTTCTTCTCCAGGCTGAACACCCCCAGCTCCCTCAGCCTGTCCTTGTAGCAGAGGTGTTCCATCTACCTCATCATTTTTGTGGCCCTCCTCTGGACCCTCTCCATCAGGTCTATGTCCTGCCTGTGTTGAGGGCACCAGAGCTGAGTGTAGTACTCCAGGTGAGGTCAACAATGCCAAATTTAGTGTCCAAGGACCTAGCACTGAGCAGATTTGCAAACCAAATCTAATTTGCACTTTCAATTTAAGTAAGATTTACATTAAGCTTCTAGTGAAAGCTTGAATGTACTCTAAAAGTACACAGAAATGACAACAGCTAACAATTATTTGATTCCACTCAGCTGGTGTCAGCACTTCCTTCTGATCAAATGCTGGATTGTTAATGTTTATGTCACAGCCATTTTTGTGTGTGTGCTGATTGCCCTGGAAAAACTGCAAGCGCTTCAAAGTGCAGGGATTCAGTAAAAGAAAACCCCAACAATGTTTTTACCAAATTCCCCATCCCTCCACTCAGAAACACAGAATGGTCTGGGTTGGAAAGGACCTCCAAAGGTCAGCTAGTCCAACCCCCTCTGCACTCAGCAGGGACATGAGCCAGCAATGTGCTCTTGTGGCCAGGAAGGCCAATGCTGTTCTGGGATGGATTAGAAGGGATGTGACCAGTAGGTCGAGAGAGGTTCTCCTCCCTCCTCTACTCTGCACAGGTGAGGCCACATCTGGAATAGTGTGTCCAGTTCTAGGCCACTCAGTTCAGGAAAGACAGTGAGCTGCTTGAGAGAGTCCAGCACAGAGCCACAAAGAGGATTAAGGGAGTAGAACATCTTCCTTATAAGGAGAACCTGAGGGAGCTGAGGGCTCTGCAGCTTGGAGGAGACTGAGAGGTGACCTCATCAATGTTTATGAAGATGTATAGGGTGAGTGCCAAGAGAGCCAGGCTCTGCTGGGTGATGCCCAATGCCAGCACAAGGGGCAGTGGTGGAAGCTGAGGCAGAGGAAGTTTCATGTAAAATGAGGAAATTTTTTTTCCCTGTGAGGGTGACAGAGCCCTGGAGCAGGCTGCCCAGGGGGGTTGCGGAGTCTCCCTCTCTGGAGATACTCAAAACACTCCTGGATGTGTTCCTGTGTCATCTGCTCTAGGTGACCCTGCTCTGGCAGGGGGGTTGGACTGGATGGGTGTGGTGGTTTGAAAGGAAAGGCTCTGCTTTCCCTCCCCCACTGAGAAAGAGACCACAGCTAAACCCAGTCGGAGAAATGAGATTATATTTTACAAGGAAACAGAATCTATGTAACACAACAAATACAGGTATTTTACAATATATACAGGAATATACAGCAAATGAACTCAACCAGAAACCAGACCCCCCACAGAGGGGGCTTCCCCCTGTGCCCCCTTCACCCCCCTACCTCCCTTCTCCCCCAAAAGAGGTAGAGATGTGGACGGTTAACAGGACAGGGGAAGAAGCGGACAGGCCTGTTACAGGGAAGGAGTTAGTTCTTATCTCTTGGCAAGAAGCCCAGAAGCAGATCCAGCTGAAAGGGACAGTGAAGGAAGGAAGACTGAGAGAAAGTTCCCAGCTCCCCCGGGTCCAATCTGACCTCCCACAATCCTACCAATGAAATTCGTTTAGAATACCAAAATATTTTACAAACATTTAGCCAGTGTGCCCCTTTCTTAAAGGCACAGCCTCAAACTGCCACAATGGGCTCTTGAGGTCCCTTCCAACTCCTGAAATTCTGTGATTCTGTGACATCCTCAACCACATCAGGTTGCCCAGAGCCCTGTGGAGCCTCACACTGAATATCTCCAGGGAGGGAGCCTCAATCAGCTCCCCAGACAACCTGTTCCAGTGTTCCACCACCCTCCTGGTAAAGAACAGTTTTACAGGTACCTCAACACAGAGAAGATTCTCCAAACAGCAGGACTCAACAACTGGAATTTCCACATAGAACTCACTGATTCCTATTTTTCTTGTATGAAATTAATTAGTATGCAAGTCATGGTGCCATGGTTTAGTTGACTAGATGGCGTTTGATGATGGGTTGGACACGATGATCTCAAAGGTCTCTTCCAACCTGGTTTACTCTGTTCTATTCTATTCTATTTTACTCTACTCTATTCTTATGTGCCTTTTGTTTTGAATTAGTATTTGCCCTTTAAAGCATTTTGTGGGCTTGGCTATGACTTTTTGGAGTTTCTTTCTTATTCTCTGCTTTGTGTGTCTGTAAATGAGACAATTCCCATCCCTGAATGAAAGCTTCTGTGTCTAATCCAATAGTGTGTGCACAGTAAAGCAACTGCTTGATTCTCTTGCTCTCTAATACATAGGATTAATATATTCTATTATTCTAAGCCTCATTGCTTACAAATTTGCTGTTGATGGCTTCTTCCCACTGCATAGCTCAGAGCCAAAAATCACCCTAAGTGTTGGCTTGTCTGCTGCCTGTAATTGCCCTGTTAGAGACATTCATAAATACTCATTGGTAACAGCAGCTAAATGATGCAGCAAAGAATAAAATATATCTGCTGTCCTTACTGTAAATTAGTTGAAATGTGCCAATATGATTCTCAAGGGCTCCAAACTATGTTGAAATTTGGTATTTAAGATGTTAACAGAATGGCCTTGGACTTGAACTACAGCAGTGCATAGCAACTCCAGAGCCTTTTTTCTCCCCATTTCTAGGTTTGCTCCATTCCCCCCAGTCCTATCACTCCCTGACACCCTAAAAAGTCCCTCCCCAACTTTCTTGTAGCCCCCTTCAGATACTGGAAGGCCACAATAAGGTCTCCTCAGAGCCTTCTGACTTCTCCAGACTGAACAGCCCCGACGCTCTCAGTCTGTCCTCATAGCAGTCTGTCCTCATCCTCGTGGCCCTTCTCTGGACACTTTCCAGCACCTTCAGATCCTTCCTGTGATAGGGGCTCCAGAACTGGATGCAGTACTCCAGGTGAAGTCCTTAAGGTATTCAAAATGGCTAAAGCAAGATGCTGAGCAATGGAAATACTGTAAAAGCATGCTGGTATAAGCAAATGAAAGTCTGTTTCATTTCAGATCAAAGGTTATTTACTTTACTGGGCTTAGCTCTGTGCAGTTGGAGGAAGTAGGGCTGAGAAATTCAGGCCTGCAGCCCACATCGCGCTGCTGATCAATGATTAACCGAGCCGCATGCTTGTGCTGCACACCACTGCTGTCTGCAGAGCTCAGACTTCTAACACTTCCCTTTCCTATCAGAGCCCTGTGACAATGGCATGACAACCTTCTAACGTCAAGATAAAAGCAGAACATGACAAGAAGCTCTGGCACAATCTGTTTTCCCTTAACAGCTCTCTTCCATGCCAGTTCACAGCCAGCCGTCCTCAGCCATCAAGAGACAACTATGTCAGAGCTCCACATCTCTGGCTGATGTTTCAGGAGGAAAGCAATTCCAAGCCATTGTATTCTACACATGGCTTAAGGCTAATCTTTTTGTTTGTATAAGCTGAGGAAGATTTCAACTTCACAGTGTCAAACTGTGTCCTGCCTCAGTAATAAATAAATGCTTTATAGAATGATAGAATTGTTAGGGTTGGAAGGGACCTCAAGGATCATCTAGCTACAAAGCCCCTGCCATGGGCAGGGACACCTCACACTAGAGCAGGTTGCTCACAGCCACACAGACTCACAGAAACATTCAGGTTGGAACAGACCCCCAGGATCACCAAGTCCAACCCAGAACCCTGCTCTGCAAGGCTCATCCCTAAACCATAGCCCCAAGCACCACATCCAAACCACCTTGGAACACATCCAGGCTTGGGGACTCCACCACCTCCCTGGGCAGCACATTCCAATCCCTGACCACTCTGGATGGGGAAAATGTTTCCTAATGTCCTGCCTAACCCTGCCCAGTCACAGCTTGAGGCTGTTCCTCTTGTTCTGTCACTAATTCCCTGTGAGAATAGACCAGCAGCAGCCTCTCCACAACCTCCTTTCAGGGAGCTGTAGAGAGCAGTGAGGTATGCCCTCAGCCTCCTGTCTCACACTAACCATCCCCAGCTCCTTCAGTCTCTCTTCACCAGATTTCTTCTCCAGGCCTTTCACAGCTTCCTTGCCCTCCTCTGCCCCACACAGTACCTTCCAGCCTGGAAGAGCTCGTTACACTATACCAAGACCTGCTTTATAATTGAGGTTTACAGATGTGGTTCACAAAATCACAGAATGGTTTGGGTTGGAAGGGACCTCCAAAGGTCACCTAGTCCAACCCCCCTGCACTCAGCAGGGACATCCTCAACTAGATCGGGTAGCTCAGAGCCTTGTTGAGCCTCACACTGAGGATCTCCAGGGACAGGGCCTCAACTACCTCCTTGTGAACCCTCTCCCAGTGTTCCAAAGATCTTCTTCCTTACATCAAATCTAAATCTCCTCTTCTGTCATTGCAAACCACTGCCCCTCGTCCTGTCACTGCAGGCCTTTGTAAACAGTCCCTCTGCAGCCACCTTCTAGCCCCATTCAGGTACTGGCAGGCTGCTATTACTTCTCCCTGAAACCTTCTCTTCTCCAGACTGAACAACCCCAGCTCCCTCAGCCTTTGTAGCAGAGGTGTTCCAACCCCATGATCATTTTGGTGGCTCTCCTCTGGACCTGCTCCATCAGGTCTACATCCTGCCTGTGTTGAGGGCTTCAGAGCTGGACACAGGACTCCAGGTGAGGCTTTAGCAGAGCAGAGTAAAGGGGCAGAATCACCTCTCTGGATGTGCTGGCCAGTGCTTAAATGCTGGGAATCAACTTTTGTACCCAAAAAGAGAACTAATGAATCAATTAAATGTTTTGTTTCTTTCACAGAAGCAGGCATTTAAAGAGAAAGAGGTTAACTTAAAGCAACATCTAGCTGGCTTCTGTCTCTGTCCTCACAAAGGAGGTTACAGAGAGTTCCACCAGCTTTTCCCTCTATAAAAGTTGGGTATGTTATTAGTTAAATTCCTTTGAAATGAAAAAAGATGGAATGGAATGGAATGGAATGGAATAGAATAAGAATAGAATAGACCAGACCATGTCGGAAAAGACCTTTGAGATCATCAAGTCCAACCTATCACCCAACACCATCTAATCAACTAAACCATGGCAAAAAGCACCTCATCCAGTCCCTTTTTAAACACCTCCAGTGATGGTGACTCCACCACCTCCCTGGGCAGCATATTCCAAAGGCCAATCTCTCTTGCTGGGAAGAATTTCTTCCTCACATCCAGCCTAAGCCTCTCCTGGCACAGCTTGAGACTGTGTCCTCTTGTTCTGGTGCCAGTCTCCTCTGAGCCTCCTTTTCTCCAGGCTAAGCAACCCCAGCTCCCTCAGCCTCTCCTCACAGGGCTGTGCTCCAAACCCCTCCCCAGCTTTGTTGCCCTTCTCTGGACACATTCAGCAACTCAAGATCTTTCCTAAACTGAGGGGCCCAGAACTGGACACAGTACTCAAGGTGTGGCCTAAGCAGTGCTGAGTACAGGGCAGAATGACTGCCCTGCTCCTGCTGGCCACACACAGAAGAGGAAAAAAAACTCCCCAGATTTCACTGTTTTTCCACAGAAGAAGCAAATCCCTACAAACACAAATCCTATTTATCAAATCTTCATTTTACCTCATAGTACCTTGCTGAGAAAATTCATTTCAGTTTCAGAACTGGGTTACAAGCTGGCGAGAGAAGTGAAATGAAAATTAAATGCAAAAGGAATGATAAATCTGAGTACTTTATTTCTCTGATCATTTAAGTCAAGTTCTCAGTTTCATACTTAAAAAAAACCCCACAAGCCACAGGGTTTGCTTCTCACTAAAAGGGTTCACCACTCTGAACAATTTACAGCAGAATCATATTGTTAACAGCCACAAGGGCACATTAAAATACAATAGAATAGAATTAACCAGCTTGGAAGAGACCTTTGAGATGCTCGAGTCCAACCTATCACCCAACACCACCTAATCAACTAAACCATGGCACCAAGCACCGTCAAGTCTCTTCCTCAACACCTCCAGTGATGATGACTGCACCACCTCCCTGGGCAGCACATTGCTGGCTTTTGGTAACCCTGTTGTCCACCAAGACTCCCAGGTCCTTCTCTCCTTGCTCTCCAACAGCTCAGCCCCCAGCATACACTGGTACATGGGGTTTGAAGAGTTTTATCTTACTGTGCTAGTATCATAGCATCAGTCAGGGTTGGAAGGGACCACAAGAATCATCTAGTTCCAACCCCCCTGCCATGGGCAGGAACACCCCACACTAGATCAGGCTGGCCACAGCCTCATCCAGCCTGGGCTTAAACACCTCCAGGGATGGCACCCCAACCACCTCCCTGGACAACCCATTCCAGGGCTTCACCACTCTCATGCTGAAGAACTTCCTCCTCATGTCGGGCCTGAATCTCCCCACCTCCAGCTTCATTCCATTCCCCCTAGTCCTATCACTACCTGAGATGTCCCTCCCCAGCTTTCTTGTAGCCCCCTTCAGATCCTGGAAGGCCACAATTAGGTCACCTCAGAGCCTTCTCTTCTCCAGACTGAGCAGCCCCAACTCCTTCAGCCCCTCCTCACAGCAGAGGAGCTCCAGCCCTCTGCTCATCCTCATGGCTCTTCTCTGGACACCTTCCAGCACCTCCATATGCCTCTTGTACTACGGGCTCCAGAACTGGAGGCCGTACTCCAGGTGGAGTCTCAGCAGAGCTGAGTAGAGGGGGAGAATCACCTTCCCCAACCTGCTGGCCACACTTCTCATGATGCAGCCCAGGATCTGATTGGCTTTCTGGGCTGCAAGTGCACACTGAGAGCTCCTGTTGAGCTTCTCATCTTACCCTCTCTAGTCAAACTCAGCTGTACTCAAATACAGTACTGATGACCAGATTGGTTAAAGGACAGTCCAATAGTTTACAATTGCTCAAAAATTACTGCACAATACCATGGGAATAGTAATTACATTTTAGAGGGACATTTGACTCAGTTGTATTTTGATAAGTGAGATCATCCCCAGATGGACAGGTACTGAACACGAGCAGCAAGACTGCAGGAAAATAACTAACATCAGATTACTTTAAAGTAAACAACTGAACCAAATCAATTTCTCTTCAGAGAGCTGAGATGCATCATCAGCCAAGTGATGTTTCACAGCTACTTGGACTCTCAGGCTCATTAGGAATTCAAAGAGTGAGCTAAAAAAGAGGCAGAAACCTTTCCACCCTTCTGTGTTTATCAAATTGTCCAGACATAAGAGCTATTAATTTCATTTCAAAAAGACCTTGCAGAAAGGTCATCTCTGAAGTAATAAAAGACCTTCAAGCTACACAGCTTGCTTTCCTACCCATGAAGCACACACATATGAGCAAGACACTTCCATAAGCAAACAAAAAAAACCCAACCCAACCCAAACCAAGCTGGGGAGGGACTTTTTAGGGTGCCATGGAGTGGTAGGACTGGGGGGAATGGAGCAAAACTAGAAATGGGTAGATTCAGATAGGGTGTTAGGAAGAAGTTGTTCCCCCTGAGGGTGGTGAGAGCCTGGCACAGGTTGCCCAGGGAGGTAGTGGAAGCCTCATCCCTGGAGGTTTTGAAGGCCAGGCTGGATGTGGCTGTGAGCAACCTGCTCTAGTGTGAGGTGCTCCTGCCCATGGCAGTGGGGTTGGAACTAGATGATCCTTAGGGTCCCTTCCAACCCTAACAATTCTGTGATTCTGTGAGATTCTGCCTAAACCTACTCTTCCTCAACTTCAAACTGTCCCCCCTTGTCCTGTTGCTAGACACCCTGATGAAACCTCCCCCTGCAGCCTTCCTGTAGGATCCCTACAGCTCTAAGTTCCCCCTGGAGCATTCACTTCTCTAGGCTGAATAATCCCAGCTCCCTGAGCCTTTCCTCATAGCAGAGGTGTTCCAGCCCTCGGATCATCTTCGTGGCCCTAGTACCTGTTGCATTTATCCCTCTTTAAAGAATATGCAATGAAAAGGATTTAGTAACATAAGAAGCAGCTGCATCTTGAAAGCTCCTATGAAGGTGGAATACATAACATGGGCAAGACAAGGTCAAGAGTGATCATCATTTGGATGATCATAGAATCATACAATCCACCAGGCTGGAAAAGACCTCAGAGAATAGAATAGGATAGGATAGGATAGGATAGGATAGGATAGGATAGGATAGGATAGGATAGGATAGAATAGAATAGAATAGAATAGAATAGAAAAGAAAAGAAAAGAAAATAGAATTAACCAGGTTGGAAAAGATCATCAAGTCCAACCTATTACCTAATTCCTAACACCTCCTGACAACTAAACCATGGCTCCAAGTGCCACATCTAATCCTCTTTGGAACACCTCCAGGGATGCTGACTCCATGATCCTGTAGAGTTAAAAATTACAGTAATGAATGAGTGGGAAATGATTACCTTTTATTCCTGCAGTATGATAAACAGTGCTTATCTGTAGACTGAGTGCCCAGGTTGCAAGAGGGATCTTGGTGTTGAATGATTTAACATTATGGGATCAGAGATACAGTACACTTGTCACAGGTGAAGGTTCCACGTAACAGGATGTAGAGCTTGGGGTTTGTTCTTTAGTGTTTATATATATGATCTACACCTGAAAGCAAACAGTTCTGAAAGCACAGTCAAGTAGGAATGTGAAAAGCAAGACCTTACAGGATAACCACAGGATAATCTTCCAAGAAAGGTTTTCCAGATGAGAAGTGCAGTGGCAGTATTATTGGGACCTGGAAGTTACTACCAGGAAAATGGAAACTTCTGTTCTCCAGGACTGCAACCAGCAACCAGCACCAGAACAAGAAGACACAGTCTCAAGCTGTGCCAGGGGAGGTTTAGGCTGGATGCTCGGAAGAAATTCTTCCCAGCAAGAGAGATTGGCCATTGGAATGTGCTGCCCAGGGAGGTGGTGGAGTCACCATCACTGGAGGTGTTTACGAGGGGACTGGATGGGGCGCTTGGTGCCATGGTTCTCAAAGGTCTTTTCCAACCTGGTTAATTCTATTCTATTTTAAAACATTTCTACAAAGAAGGAGTTAAAGTTTCCTAGAATAATAAATGTAAATGCCTTATCTAAAAAAAGAACCACCCCCTGAGGGTGCAATCACCCCTGGGGAACACTATTACCAAGCTCAAACACAATCCAACAGCAGGCGAAGCACAACAGACATCCAGCCAACTCTGTGATAGCTCTAACAATGCTCTGAACAAATGTATACCAGATATAAAACAAAATCAGGCTTGGTTGAACCAGATATGGCAGTAGCCACCTATTTTTATAGATCAGCTCTACTGCCAGCAGGATACCCTGGCTGCATTTAAAATTATAGCTCTTTTTCCTATCTCAACCCCTCCTCGCCTGGGTTAAGCTTCCTGACACCACAACACATTCCTTGGACAGTGCACCTCAAAAAACTAACACAGAGAACCTGGAAGACAACAGAATTCAGCTCTTCAGGAGTTATCACTGTGAATGGTAAATCAAGCACTAACTGGTACAAGATGTAAAACACTGGGAAGACAACAAAGTCATTTTAGTAACATTCTCTGCACTTCAGAGCAACAAAACAATCCCAAGGGTGAACAGGAGGAATGGTAAACACACAGAGTACTACTCAGGATTTGCTTTCTAAGCACACCCAATATTTCTAGAGATGTCCATAGGAATCCCCTTTTGCTGCTCAAATATTACAACCCTTTTCAGACTCTAGACCTCACTAATACACACTAACACTGTGGCCAGCAGGAGCAGGGAAGTCATTCTGTCCTTCACTCAGTACTGGTTAGGCCACACCTTGAGTCTTGTGTCCAGTTCTGGGCCCCTCAGTTTAAGAAGGACATTGAGACACTTGAACGTGTCCAGAGAAGGGCAACAAAGCCAGGGAGAGGCCTTGAGCACAGCCCTGTGAGGAGAGGCTGAGGGAGCTGGGGTTGCTTAGCCTGGAGAAGAGAAGGCTCAGGGGAGACCTTCTTGTTCTCTACAACTACCAGAAGGGAGGTTGTAGCCAGGTGGGGGTTGGTCTCTTCTCCCAGGCAACCAGCACTAGAACAAGAGGACACAGTCTCAAGCTGTGCCAGGGGAAGTTTAGGCTTGAGGTGAGGAGAAAGTTCCTCCCAGAAAGAGAGATTGGCCATTGGAATAGAATATATAGAATACATAGAACAAACCAGGTTGGAAGAGACCTTCAAGATCATCACGTCCAACCCATCAACCAATCCAACACCGCCCAAACAACTAACCCACGGCACCAAGCACCCCATCAAGTCTCCTCCTGAAAACCTCCAATGATGGTGACTCCACCACCTCCCCAGGCAGCCCATTCCAATGGGCAATCACTCTCTCTGTATAGAACTTTTTCCTAACATCTAGCCTGAACCTCCCCTGGAATGTGCTGCCCAGGGAGGTGGTGGAGTCACCATCACTGGAGATGTTCAAAAGGGGATTGGATGTGGCACATGGAGCCATGGTTTAGTTGTCAGGAGGTGTTAGGTATTAGATGATAGGTTGGACTTGATGATCTCTCAGGTTTTTTCCAACCTGGCTGATTCTATGATTCTATGAATACAGGGTTTGCATGTATTGAAATGCATCAGTTCAGTAAATTCATCTCCTTTAACCTTCCTCAGCCAGGTGTTCAATTCATTACCCAAGGGAATGCAAGATTATTCACTGCTTCTATTCTTTCATTGTTTGGATTGGTTTTCCTTCATATGATATTGTAGTGGTGAAGAGAATCCTGCAGACCCTCATGGTATTTAAAATATACAGAACTACTACCTTGACACCCTGCTTAACCACATCTTGGATGTTCTACAGCCAGCATAATTCTCAGTGACTGGTTTTCTTTGTGGCACATTTGAATCTACTCCTGCTACTCCCTTCACCCATAATCCTGCAATCAGCTACATTATGATTGCCACTCACTATCAAGGAATGGTTTGGGATGGAGGGGACCATCAAAGGTCATCTCGTCTAATCCCCCCTCTGCAGTCAGCAGTGCCATCCACCACTAGATCAGGTTTCCCAGAGCCTTGCTGAGCCTCACACTAAAAATCTCCAGGAATGGGGCCTCAACTACCTCCCTGGACAACCTGTTCCAGTCTTCCACTAACCTCATGAACTTCTTCCTAACATCCAACCTAAATCTGTTCTTCTCTCATTTCAAACCACTGCCCCTTTGGCAGGCCTTAGTAAACATCTCTCTCCATCCATCTTGTAGCCCCTTCAGGTACTGTTAGGCTGCTATTAGGTGTCCCCAGAGCCTTCTCTTCTCCAGGCTGAACATCCCCAGCTCCCTCAGCCTGTCCTCGTAGCAGAGGTGTTCCAGCCCCCTATTCATCTTCATGGCCCTTGTCTGGACCCACTCCATCAGCTCCATATCCTGCCTGTGTTGAGGGTTCCAAAGCTGGACACAGTATCCAGTAACACAAAACTAATTCCTGTAAAAGTTGTATCCACAGTGTCAAAGAACCTAAAATGTGTGATAATTCTTGGTTTTATACTGAAAACCTTAGAATTGGCCAGTCTAGCCCTCTGGTTTACAGATTACCCCTTATGCCAGTTTACAATCAACTTAGCAGCTAGGTGGGAACTGCCTTTGTTTCAGGAGTATTGGTAATTAGATTATGAAACTCCTGGTTCAGTAAAAATAACATCTTAAAGTACATGCCAGTCAAGTTATTCCTATTCTAGGACCTTCTACGTGTGCTCTGAGTCAGATTGCTTTGACAGCTCAAGCTCAGAGTCAAGACACAGCTTGAGAAAGCTGCCTATGAATATATTAGATTAATATTTCAATATTTTATTGAGCACTGACTCCATCCAGTCCTTCCTGTAGTCATATTATGTGCACAGTTAAACCAAAATCTATCCTCTAAACACCATTTCTGTCCTTGGGAAAAACAACTGAACACATCCAAGTGCCGGGTTCTGCACATTGGCCACAACAACCCCATGCAGAGCTACAGGCTGGGGTCAGAGTGGCTGGAGAGCGGACAGGTAGAGAGGGACCTGGGGGTGCTGGTTGATGGTAGGCTGAACATGAGCCTGCAGTGTGCCCAGGCGGCCAAGAGGGCCAATGGCATCCTGGCCTGCACCAGGAACAGTGTGGCCAGCAGGAGCAGGGAGGTCATTCTGCCCCTGTATACTGCACTGGTTAGGCCACACCTTGAGTACTGTGTCCAGTTCTGGGCCCCTCAGTTTAGGAAGGATGTTGAGATACTTGAACACGTCCAGAGAAGGGCAATGAAGTTGGTGAGGGGTTTGGAACACAGCCCTATGAGGAGAGGCTGAGGGAGCTGGGCTTGCTTAGCCTGGAGAAGAGAATGCTCTGAGGAGACCTAATTGTGGCCCTCCAGTATCCGAAGAAAGCTGGGGAGGGACTTTTTAGGGTGTCAGGGAGTGATAAGGACTGGGGGGAATGGAACAAAACTGGAAGTGGGTAGATTCAGATTGGATATTAGGAAGAAGTTCATCCCCATGAGGGTGCCCTTCTGCAACTGCCTGTACAGAGCCAACCAGCAAGTGCCAGGAGTGCTTTAATCGAATACTACAGAAATCAGCTGAATGAAGCCTTTTGATCTCCTAAGAGACACTAACACATCATGGACAGTTCACAAAACCTAACAGAAACAGCAAACATCCAATTGGGCTGGAGGCAAAGCTTGCAGGGAGAATCACATAATTACTAGTTTTGGAAGGGACCTCAAGGATCATCTAGTTCCAACTCCCCTGCAGTTATCAGGGACACCTCACACTACAGCAGGTTGCTCACAGCCACATCCAGCCTGGCTGCAAAAACCTCCAGGGATGAGGCTTCCACCACCTCCCTGGGCAACCTGTGCCAGTCTCTCACCACCCTCATGGGGAAGAACTTCTTCCTAACATCCAATCTGAATCTACCTATTTCTAGATTTTTTCCATCCCCCCCAGTCCTATCACTCTCTGACACCCTCAAAAGTCCCTCCCCAGCTTTCTTGTAGCCCTCTTCAGATACTGGAAACCCACAACAAGGTCTAGGGGCTCCAGAACTGGATGCAGTACTCCAGGTGGGGTCTCAGCAGAGCAGAGGGGGAACATCACCTCCCTGGCCCTGCTGGCTGTGCTTCTCTTGATGCAGCCCAGGATGTGATTGGCTTTCTGGGCTGCAAGTGCACAGTGGTGGGTCATGCTGAGCTTCTTATCCACCAGGAAGAATAAGAAATGGGAATTCTGTGCCCCACAATTCCTCCTGAGCAGGGAACGAAGCCAAGTGATAGGATATCGAATTTTCAGGGAAATGGCACAGAGGAAGCCTTGGTTTACAGCTGCAGCAGGAATCTACAAACAAAGGGAAAGCAAAACAAAGCAAAGCAAAACAAAAATGTGATCCAACAGAGCAGATGAGGCACTGAGAATTGAAGAGCTTTACTGAAAAGATGGGAATGTCAGAAGAGTGGACTGCTTAAAAGAGTAAAAAGGTAGAAGGGGAGAGATAATCAGGATCAGATCACCAGATGAGGTTAATAATCATCAAACATTACTAGTCTGCATTAGGAATGGAAGAGGTGAGCATCAGTGATGGCTGACATAGGAAGAATAGTGCCCTAACTGTTAAAAAAAGGGGTAGGTTCCTGAGTAGAGTTGGACAGCTGGAAATTGAGTTAAACAGAAACAGAGGCAAGTGGCCAATGGCTTGTTGCTGGTGAATACTCACATTCAGGAAGGAAGCGTGCAGAATTCAACCAAGAATTGACTCAAAGTGAAGGAACTAGCTTCAGTGACTGAAGTTCCTCCAAGAAGGTAGTGTAACATCAGAGAGTCACCATCAGCCGACAGAAAACAGTGGATATGGCAAGAAGCAATACCAATGGCTGCAGAAAGTATCCATTAATGAATCATAAGGAAAAAGGAATATTTTAAGAGTAGAAATAATAAAGGGAAACCCTGCCAAAGTACACTTGTCACAAACAAGGAGACCAACAGAAGCTGTTCACAGCAGTTTTGTTCTAAAACAGGAGGCACTGAGAGGAAAAGGGCATTTCCCAGCTTTTAAAGGCATTTTAGTTATGCAAAAAGGAGGAAATGCATCATGAAGCAAGTAGAGTCTTCTAAATTATCCATCAAGGCAGCGACCAAGATTGAGGTTTAGGCTGGATAGTAGGAAATATTTCTTCACTGAAAGCGTTCTCAAACAGTGGAGTGGTCTGCCCAGGGCAGTGGTGGGGTCACCATCCCTGGAAGTGTTCAAGTGGGGTGCACACTGGGTGCCTGGGGACATGGCTTAGTGTTGACCCTTTGGTGCTGGGCCTGGCCTGCACAAAGAATAGTGTGGTCAGAAAGAGCAGGGAAGTCATTGTGCCCTGTACTCAGCACTGGTTAGGCCACATCTGGAGTCCTGTGTCCAGTTCTGGGCCCTTCAATTTAAGAAGGACATTGAGATACTTGAACGTGTCCAAAGAAGGGCAACAAAGCTGGGGAGAGGCCTTGAGCACAGCCCTGTCAGGAGAGGCTGAAGGAGCTGGGATTGTTTAGCCTGGAGAAGAGGAGGCTCAGGGGAGACCTTCTTGCTCTCTTCAAATACCTAAAAGGAGGTTGTAGCCAGGTGGGGGTTGGTCTCTTCTCCCAGGCAACCAGCACCAGAACAAGAGGACACAGTCTCAAGCTGTGCCAGGGGAAGTTTAGGCTCGAGGTGAGGACAAAGTTCTTCCCAGAGAGAACTGTTAGGCATTGGAATGGGCTACCCAGGGAGGTGGTGGAGCCACCATCCCTGGAGGTGTTCAAGAGGGGACTGGATGTGGCACTTGGTGCCATGGTTTAGTAGTCATGAGGTGTTGGGTGACAGGTTGGACTTGATGATCGCTGAGGCCTTTTCCAACCTTATTGATTCTATGATAAGGTTGGACTGCATGATCTTGGAGACATATTTTGTGGGCTTAAACAGTCTGAAACCATAGGTTATGGGAAAATGCTTAAAACAGGGATAGCAGAGCTGTAAAAAGTCATAAATACAAGTCCCTCTCTGGAGATTTTCTGCACTTCTTTATGTTTGGAGTCCCAAGCAATAATACAACTCTGGTTACTCAAGATGTTGAGATTCTGCCATCTAAATGAAGGGTGAATACAATTCTTGACAGTAATCCTACTGTTTAAACTACTGCTGTGAATACTTCTAGTAGATTGACTTACTGATATCACTTCTCACTGCATGCTGTATGTTTTCAAAGCAGTGTTTGATGAGTAAAGGTAGGGCCTTTCAGGAGATCTTTCAAAGTCCCTTTGGCTGTTCTGCCATCCTCTGATCAATGCAATGTAAGGACTGAAATAGGGCTAAATAAAAACAAACTTTTGTCATATTTAAAAGGCTGCTTCTCATCACCTGGATTACAAAACCACAAACCACCACCACTCAAAGCTCATGGTAAAGTCCTCCCAGTATCTCAGCACGGACAGAAAGATCTGTCTTGCAAAATGGCAACATCATGCTCCAATACATCAGTCAAAAGAAGTCTGTAGCTCTATCAGCTTGAGTAGTTCCAAACATTGATTCTGTACTTTCGGCTCTCCCACTCCTGATGCCGCCCCTCCTGGCCAAGGAAAGAGCTATTTGACATTAGCACAAAAGTTTCATGAGGCTACATCAGTTCCTAGCCAGAAAACAAACAAACCTCACCGTTGTTTACAACTGATCCATGCTGCTTCATGCGAGGACAGCCTGAGGGAGCTGGGGTTGTTTAGCCTGGAGAAGAGAAGGCTGCAGGAAGATCTAATAGCAGCCTGACAGTACCTGAAGTGGGCTATAAGAAGGCTGCAGAGGGACTGTTTACAAAGGCCTGCAGTGATAGGATGAGGGACAATGGTTTGAAATGAGAGGAGAGCAGATTTAGATTGGATGTTGGGAACAAGTTCTGCACCATGAGGGTAGTGGAACACTGGAACATGTTGCCCATGGAGGCAGTTGAGGCTCCATCCCTGGAGATCTTCAAGGTGAGGCTCAACAAGGCTCTGAGCAACCTGACCTAGTGGAGGATGTCCCTGCTGCCTGCAGGGGGGTTGGACTAGAGGACCTTTGGAGGTTCCTTCCACCTCAAACCATTGTACCATTCTATGAATACTTCATAGATTTATCAGTCAGCTTGCACAGTGGTCTGTTGGTTTAGAATCTCTGAAGAAGCCACAACACTAACCATCCCTTTTTCCAATCCCTGACAAATTTCAGAGCATCTAACTCTTGTCCAATTCCACGTTCTCCATAGCTGAATATGATTTTTATCCTTTTGATTCCCAAGTACCTCCCTTTATAGAGTGAAGACAGGGTAAGGAACCAGCATTCCCTCCAAAGGTAGAGCTGAAGGGTACTTTAGGCATATTTCTGTGTTAAACTGATGTAGGCTAAACTTAAGCAAGCTATTCTTAAAAGCAGCTGCGGGATCAGAATGCAAAACCAAACCCCAAAACCAATTCTTCCAGAACTTCTCAAAAAGTTCTCTGCCCAGCTTTTGTTTTCTTTTTAAGGAAATCCAACAGATTCCAGCTAAATAAAGTCTTACCAGATAGTATTTTAGACAGCTTTAGCCATTACCAGATACCTGAACAGTCAAGATCTTGGTAGGAATGTGTCATTATGGAATTGTTAGGGTTGGAAGGGACCTCAAGGATCATCTAGTTCCAACCCCCCTGCCATGGGCAGGTGAACAATGCAGGTGAACAAACAAGGACTGGAGGTTGACAGCCTCTGTTTATTTAAGCTGTGAATTTTCAGCTCAGTCAGAAAAAGCAGACTTTGTGTAAACACTTCTTTTCCTAGAAGAGAATATTCCTTTAACAGTTCTGTTCTCTTCCAAGTCATTGATCCAGTCACAGAGAGCTGCTGTTGCCATCACTACTGTGCTCCACAGAGTGACAGGAAGCAGAGATTTAAGAAAACTAACCCAGCAGGGGCTGGTATCATGTTATCCATGAAAAGAATTTACTAGTGATTTCATCCAGACAGAAGTTTGTGTTGCAGTTTCCCTTTCAGCTGAGCCTGTCATAGAATCATAGAGTCAAGAAAAGACCTCAAAGATCATCAAGTCCAACCTGTCACCCAAGACCTCATGACTACTAAACCATGGCACCAAGTGCTATGACCAAACCCCTCTTGAACACCTCCAGGGATGGGGTGGTGACATTCCAATGGCAAATTACTATTTCTGTGAAGAACCTTCTCCTCACCTCGAGCCCAAACTTCCCCTGGTGCAGCTTGAGACTGTGTCCTCTTGTTCTGGTGCTGGTTGCCTGGGAGAAGAGACCAACCCCCACCTGGCTACAACCTCCCTTCAGGGAGTTGTAGACAGCAAGAAGGTCTCCCCTGAGCCTCCTCTATCCAGGCTAAACAATCCCAGCTTCCTCAGCCTCTCCTCCTCTGAAGATATGTTGAGGAGACCATACAGAAAGAAAATTAGATGCTTCAAGCAATTTTTCAATAGCCATCTAGATTTGGGGGATAAAACTGCCTAACAAACTTCAATGCTTGATGTATGTTCCACACTATTGTAAAGCTACCTCAGATCCCTCCCTTAGAAATTGCATCTAACTGAAGCTTCCTTCAGAACACTCCTGTGGGAGAACTTGAGGTGCATTATGGTTTTAACTCCATCATTCCCTGAGGCTACCAAAAGTTACTGGCCTTCCAGTACCTGAAGGGGGCGCTACAAGAAAACTGGGGAGGGACTTTTTAGGGCGTCAGGGAGTGATAGGAGTAATGGGAATGGAAAAAACAACTAGAAATGGGTAGACTGGATGTTAGGAAGAAGTTCTTCCCCATGAGGGTGGTGAGACACTGGAACAGGTTGCCCAGGGAGGTGGTGGAAGCCTCATCCCTGGAGGTTTTGAAGGCCAGGCTCTAAGCAAGCTGATGTAGTGTGAGTTGTCCCTGCCCATGGGAGAGGGGCTGGAACTAGATGATCCTTGAGGTCCCTTCCAACCCTAACAGTTCTATGATTCTCCTGTGTGCTGCTAAGCTCTAAAGAGCACAGCAGAAGTGCAGCTGACAGGGTGTGCCAGACTTGCTGTATGAAGTTCTTCCAGCTAAACAGTTACTAGAGATTGTTTTAACTTGGACAAACGTCTAGGCTCCTCCCTGATAGAAAGCCAACAAAACTTTGCATAGTTTATATTCCTGCAGCCTCCCCACCCTTCATAGGTTGTTTTTTCCTTCCAAGTTACATAAAAACTTCAATGTAGGTAGGCTGGAGGAAAAACACTGTCTTGTAAATGCAGAACAATTGTTTGGGGTAGCATACACACACACACACAGACACGACACCAGAGGGTTGTTTTTACTGCTACAGTTTGATATTACACCAGGGAGGGACAAAATTAGTGCAGAATTCCTTCCCTCTGTGTTTTCTATGTGGCATACTACTTGAATGTTTGTGACAGTGGTGGGGATAAACTGGGGGATACAGGCTAATCACAGCAGAAGATCAAGCATCAGTTCTGATCTGTTCTTCTATTTAACTTGCTTTAAAAAAAGATTGTTTACAGATTAAAGTCTCAAACTGAAAATATTTAGAGACTGGGGCTGCATGAGTCATCTTCTTCCTTGTGAAGGCAATAATAAATCCTGCCTAATGACAGTGAAGCTTGATGTGACATTCCAATCAGCTCAGCAATTCCTGACATGCTGCTCTGCACTGAAAACTATTTGTTAGCACAGCCTTCAAAGCCTGAAAGTAGGATGAAAACAAAAGATTTGGCTACTAGAGCCTGGAGTGCTATAAAAGGTAAGAGTTTAATCTGACACCTATCTACTGTGAGAGTCTGTAAACATGCCAGGCACTGGTCAAACAGAAAGTACTTCTGGTTTTCTTCATTAGCTTAATAATAATAATAATAATAATAATAATAATAATAATAATAATAATAATAATAATAATAATAATAATAATAATAATAATAATAATAAAAAACCAGGTTGGAAGAGACCTTCAAGATCATCGCGTCCAACCCCTCAACCAATCCAACACCACCTAACCAACTAACCCATGGCACCAAGCACCCCATCAAGTCTCCTCCTGAACACCTCCAATGATGGTGACTCCACCACCTCCCCAGGCAGCCCATCCCAATGGGCACTCTCTCTGTATAGAACTTCTTCCTAACATCCAACCTAAACCTCCCCTGGCGCAGCCTGAGACTGTGTCCTCTTGTTCTGGTACTGGCTGCCTGGGAGAAGAGACCAACCTCTGCCTGTCTACAACCTCCCTTCAGGTAGTTGTAGAGAGAATAAGGTCACCCCTGAGTCTCCTCCTCTCCAGGCTAAGCAACCCCAGCTCCCTCAGCCTCTCCTCACAGGGCTGTGTTCCAAGCCCCTCCCCAGCTTTGTTGCCCTTCTCTGGACTCGTTCCAGCAAGTCAACCTCCTTCCTAAACCGAGAGGCCCAGAACTGGACACAGGACTCGAGGTGTGGCCTAACCAGTGCAGTGTACAGGGGCAGAATGACCTCCCTGCTCCTGCTGGCCACGCTGTTCTTGATGCAGGCCAGGATGCTATTGGCCCTCAGCTGATACAACTACTAAGAGTAGAGCTACACAGCAGTTGGCAGAAGAACAGCAAGCTAGAAAACCATCCAGATGTTTTCTGCCCAGTAGGATTCAGGTTCAGCAATCCATAATGCAGTGAGTCAAGGTATTATAAATACCACTTACTAGCACCATGAAAAACTCAGCAAGCTGCTCAAAATGAACCCTGCCTCAAAGCAAAACAGACTGGGCTTAACTGTTATGGTACAAGGAGGAAACTTCCCACCAAAGCTAGCAATAAGGGGATACTCAGCCAGGGCTTCTGTGCACAGTTGGTATACTTCAACTTGAAGGACTAGTTACCATGCCATATGGTTTAGTGTATCCTTACTTGCAGCTTTACATCACAGGGAAGATAGCACCAAACCCTGCTACAATCCTCACTTGGATCAAGAACAAACAAACTGCTTCCAAAGACTGCACAACATTCAAGCATTTTAACCTGGCATCAAACTCGATGCAAGCATCTGCTGTGTTCTGGGCAGATTACTGCTCTGAAATATGCTGAAGGAAGCTACTGCCAGCTCTTGAGGCATACAAACCCTACCCAGCCCAAGGAATTCTGATGAAGGAATAAAGCACTACAGAGCCACCATTCCCTTCTGAACACGGGAGGGTGGAGTCAGCAATCTAACAGTAATTCACAGCAATTTTTGAAGGAGTTTTTAGGGTGTCAGGTAAGGACAGGACTAGGGGGAATGGAACAAAATTGAATGATAGGAAGAAATTCTTCCCCATGAGGGTGGTGAGACACTGGCACAGGTTGCCCAGGGAGGTGGTGGAAGCCACATCCCTGGAGGTTTTTGCAGCCAGGCTGGATGTGGCTGTGAGCAACCTGATCCAGTGTGAGGTGTCCCAGCCCATGGCAGGGAGGTTGGAACTAGGTGATCCTTGAGGTCCCTTCCAACCCTAACAATTCTATGATTCTATGGTTCTATGCTTCCAAGGAAAAGGCTACAAATTTCAACCAAGAATAAGTTTATAAAGCTTCTTCTCTGAACGGGGCATGATACAGCTTCCAACACACAGCTCTGCAACCAATATTTCTACACTTCAGACTTATTGCACCCTATTAATTACAGCAAAATTACATCTGACTAAATAAAGAGATTTGATGCCATACTCTTCCCATAATTTTCTATGGTTTTGCTTGGCTTAGGATTTATCCTTTCTTGTTTTTCAAGATAGTCTCATCTGGTACTTGGAAATCTTTCCAAGGAGTCCATATGTACTTGAGGTGGAAGGAAAAGCAACTCCAAAAGCTCAATTTTGAATAAAACTGCAGGCCACATTAGTAACACAAATTCCCTAGACAGACACATCATTTTCACATCATTAGTCACAGAATAGTTTAGGTCAAAGGGGACCTCCAAAGGACATCTAGTCCAAGCCTCCTGCACTCAGCAGGGACATCCTCCACTAGATCAGGTTGACCCTGACCATGAATAGCTCCAGGGATGAGGTCTCAACTCCCTCCATGGGCAACGTGTTCCAAAGAACTTGTTCCTAACATCCAATCTAAATCTAATCTGCTTTTATTTCAAACCATTGTCCCTCACCCTGTCACTGCAGGCCTTTGCAAACAGTCCCTCTGCAGCCTTCTTGTAGACCCCTTCAGGTACTGACAGGCTGCTATTAGATCTCCTTGGATCTTTCTCTTCTCCAGGTTGAACAACTCCAGCTCCCTCAGCTTGTCCTCATAGAGATTTTCACAGCCCTCCCCTGGACCTGGTAAATGAGGTCCAAGCTCTTCCTCTTCTAAGGTGATGTATAATAATTAACTGTTAAGTTTTGTCAATTCTATTCTGGAAAAAGAAAAAAAGAAAAAGAAGAAGAAGAAGAAAAAGAAAAAGAAGAAGAAAAAGAAGAAGAAGAAAAAGAAGAAAAAAAAAGAAAAAGAAAAAGAAAAAAAAAGAAAAAGAAAAAGAAAAAGAAAAAGAAAAAGAAAAAGAAAAAGAAAAAGAAAAAGAAAAAGAAAAAGAAAAAGAAAAAGAAAAAGAAAAAGAAAAAGAAAAAGAAAAAGAAAAAGAAAAAGAAAAAGAAAAAGAAAAAAGAGAAAGAAAAAAGAGAAAGAAAAGAGAGTGTGGGAAGGGGAACCAAATCAATAAGCAGCAGACACATATCATCAGCACTTTCTGCCCTGTGCTCAGCACTGGTTAGGCCACACCTTGAGTCCTGTGCCCAGTTCTGGGCTCCTCAATTTAAGAAGGACATTGAGACACTTGAATGTGTCCAGAGAAGGGCAACAAAGCTGGGGAGGGATCTGGAGCACAGCCCTGTGAGGAGAGGCTGAGGGAGCTGGGGTTGCTTAGCCTGGAGAAAAGGAGGCTCAAGAGAGACCTTCTTGCTCTCTACAACTGCCTGAAGGGAGGTTGTAGCCAGGTGGGGATTGGTCTCTTCTCCCAGGCAACCAGCACCAGAACAAGAAGACACAGTCTCAAGCTGTGCCAGGGGAGGTTTAGGCTGGATGTGAGGAAGAAATTCTTCCCAGCAAGAGAGATTGACCATTGGAATGTGCTGCCCAGGGAGGTGGTGGAGTCACCATCACTGGAGGTGTTTAAGAAGAGCCTGGCTGAGGCACTTGGTGCCATGGTTTAGTTGATGTGATGGTGTTGGGTGATAGGTTGGACTGGATGATCTCAAAGGTCTCTTCCAACCTGGTTAATTCTGTATCAAAATATTTCCTGTATGCAAATCAGACCCAATAGCGTGCTGGGAGGATGCAGAGGACCACACATACATTCCATCCCCACTTTAGGAGCAGAAAAAAACCCACCACGCTCATCTTAGGCTGGATGCTTGCAAATGCACAATTCTGTGTCTTTGCTATAAGGAGACTCCCTCCTACACAAACTCCTTGTGAAAGAGGAGAGGTTATATTAGGCTGAGCATCTCAGAGTCAGCAGGGATCAGAGCATCAACATATATGAAGGGGAGTGTTCTGAATATTATCAAGAAATATAGCCTACCCACCATGGAACTCCATCATTTCCCTTCTTCTATTTCAAGAGACACAAAATGATCAATGGTGAAGAAGAGAAGGTTAATTAGGCTGAAGCTCCTCTGAAAATCAGTAAGAAATACCATATAAAATAAAATACAACTTAAAAAATGCACTAGAAAATAAACAAATCAACAGAAAATAAAATTGTAAAAAGCAATACAAAAGAAAATTAAGAAATTAATCAATTGCAATAGAAAATAAAATTTTTAAAAATCAATATAAAAGAAAATAAATAATAGAAAAATCAATGAAAATAAAGTTAAAAATTAAAAATTAATATAAAATAAAATTTAAATATAAAAGAAAGTAAAAAAATAAAAAATCAGTTTAAATTAAAAATATTAAAAATCAATATAAAAGAAAGTAGAAAAAAATTAAAATCAATACAAAGTAAAAAATTAATCAATACAAAGTAAAAAATTTTAAAAATCACTATAAAATCAAATGAAAATTTCAAAATAAAATATTAAAAAACCAATATAAAATAAAATAAAAATTTCAAAATAAAATATTTTAAAAATATAAAATCAAATAAAAAATTCAAAATAAAATATTAAAAAACAATATAAAATAAAAAATTCAAAATAAAATATTAAAAAACAATATAAAATAAAAAATTCAAAATAAAATATTAAAAAAAAATATAAAATAAAAAAATTCAAAATAAAATATTTAAAAAATCAATATAAAATCAAATAAAAATTCAAAATATAAAAAATCAATATAAAATCAAATAAAAAATTAAATACAATATAAAAAATCAAAATAAAAGAAAAGAAAAAATAAAAATAAAATATAAAAAAATCAATATAAAATCAAATCAAATAAAAAATTCAAAATAAAATATAGCAAGGACTCAAATAAAAGCTAAAATAAAACTAAAATAAAATATAAAATATAAAAAAAATATATAAAGGAAAATATAAAAGAAAATGTAAAGTACTATTTTAACACCCACACCCACCCCAATCTAGGTGAAACTAAACAGAAAGGATCTGTCAGAGCATCACAGAATCATAGAATCACTCAGGTTGGAAAGGACCTCTAAAGGTCATCTAGTCCAACCCCCCTGCAGTGAGCAGGGACATCTTCTCATCCTTCTTGCCCCTGTACACTGCATTGGTTAGGCCACACCTCGAGTCCTGTGTCCAGTTCTGGGCCCCTCAGTTTAGGAAGGAGGTTGACTTGCTGGAGCGTGTCCAGAGAAGGGCAACGACGTTGGTGAGGGGCTTGGAACACAGCCCTGTGAGGAGAGACTGAGGGAGCTGGGGTTGCTTAGCCTGGAGAAGAAGAGACTCAGGGGTCACCTTATTGCTCCCTACAGCTACCTGAAGGGAGGGTGTAGAGAGGCAGAGGTTGGTCTCTTCTCCCAGGCAACCAGTACCAGAACAAGAGGACACAGTCACAGGCTGCACCAGGGGAGGCTTAGGCTGGAGGTTGGGAGGAAGTTTTACACAGAGAGAGTGATTGCCCATTGGAATGTGCTGCCCAGGGAGGTGGTGGAGTCACCATCACTGGAGGTGTTCAGGAGGAGACTTGATAGGGTGCTTGGTTCCATGGCTTAGTTGATTAGGTGGTGTTGGGGGATAGGTTGGACTTGATGATCTTGAAGGTCTCTTCCAACCTGGTGTATTGTATTGTATTGTATTGTATTCTATTGTATTCTATTCTATTCTATTCGCAAACCCAGTCAGCTTCACTGCCATTCCCAACACATATCCACAGCTCCTTCCCAAAGGTCTCCAGTATTTAACTTCTCATACCTAGCTAGGGGAATGACTTTGCTATTCTTACTGTTACAAGGACAATAAAAAGGTGGTTTTCCTCACAGCATTTTCATCACTGTACTTCACTATTTATTTTTTGTTTACTGTTAGCCTTCATGGTTTCATAAAGGTGCACTGAAGTTCAATTTTATCATGGCCAGAGATTCTTGCTCATATATTTACACCTGTAGAGCTGCATAAGCAATGGTGAAAAGCTTCAGTGAGCTGCTTTGGTTAGCTCACTACGTAGACAGAGGCTCAGTGAAGGCATGAGGAAGCCAGTCAGAAGCATCACTCCAGAGAAGGACAAAAATCAACATCTTCCACAGTAATTTTTGGCAAAACATGACCACAGAATCACAGAATGTTAGGGGTTGGAAAGGACCTCAAAAGCTCATCCAGTCCAACCCCCTGGCCAGAGCAGGATCACCTAGAGCAGGGCACAAAGGAACTCATCCAGGTGGGTTTTGAACAACTCCAGAGAAGGAGATTCCACAACACCCCTGGGCAGCCTGTTCCAGTGTTCTGTCACCCTCACAGGGAAAAAAATCGTTTCTCATGTTTCTATGGAACTTCCTATGCCTCAACTTCCAACCACTGCCCCTTGTCCTGTCATTGTACATCCCTCAGAAGAGCCTGGCTCCATCCTCCTGACACTCACCTCACCCTTCATGCATGTATAAACATTAATGAGGTAAACCCAGAGAAACAAAGGAAAAAAGGCAAAACAAAACCCAAACCAACCAAACAAAACCAACCCAAAATAACTCCAAAAACCCTCTTGTGCCAAGTGCAAATAGCTTTGTAAGCTATTCACTACCTGTCTTTTGACTTTCGAAAATGTCTGGGACATGGTCAATAAGATTAAATTTTAAAGAAGAAATCGTCAAAGAACCATGAAATGGCTCTAGGTTGGAAGGGACCTCAGAGATCATCTGCTCCAACCTCCACCACTCAAGGCCTCATTCAGTCTGACCTTGATTACCCCCCACAGAGGATGCATCCACAACCTCCCTGGGCAACCTATTCTAGAGTCTCACCACCCTCACACAAAAAAAACCCAACATGCTCTCCCCCCACCCCTACATGGTCACCTTATTTTATATCTATTATGGATTCATTGCCTTTTCTTCTGGCTTTTCTAGCACCACTCTTGACAGCTTGTACTTTTGCTTATAAGCTGAACTGCCAACATGTTCATCTAATTTGGAGGTGGCAAAGAAATGGCTATTAAAGTCATAACCTCTGAGGGAAAAAGTTGCCCTCTGAATTTTACACAACTTCAGCTTTGCAGTTGAAGCTCAAGCTCTTCAGCAGGGGGACCAGAAAGAGCAATGCAGCTAAGCTCAGGGTGTTGTGGCACGCAGGAATGAAGGTTCAAAAAGGAACCATCTGGTTCATTCAGTTCACTGCAACTGCAATGGAGTTTTAGCCCTGAAAGGTCAATGGCACTTCCATATGTACAAACTGGAATGCTTCCAATGTGCTGCAACAAATGTAAAGTATTAGCAGTTACTTCAAAAATGTAATGATAGGGTGAGGGAGGAAATAACACAGCCAGAACTGTGCACAAGCGAGAGGGAGAGGGAGAGAGAGAGAGAGAGACCACCAATGTCCTACATTTCTGAAGTGACCTTTCAAGTGCTTTCTGCTTAATTCAGAATTCTAACTAAGGCTGAGAACTATTTTAAACAATTATGCTTCAATTACATAAGACAATGCTGACTAAATTAAAACTGAGCTCTGATCCAATAGCTGTCACTAGGTCTGCAAGTGTGGAGGAGGTGATAAATATCCACTTTCAGCTCTGAATGTCGTCTTCTTTGTGTGTGTTAAATCCTCTTCTACATTAAAAAAAAAGAAAAATAAAATAAAATTAAAAAAACCCCAGTTTTCATCTTCTCTGTTCTGCCTACAGCTACCCCACCTCTGTGTTTCCCATCTGTCTACTCCTTTCTTCAACTGAGTAACTCCCAAGAGATCTCTCTTGGCTCGCCTTGCCAATCTAACTTGGCCAGTCGCCTCATCACAGCAGGCTAAAAGGTTGCAGATAACCCCCTTGGTGACTCTGCCACCATGAAAATGATCAGGGGGCTGGAACACCTCTGCTAGGAGGACAGGCTGAGGGTGTTCAGCCTGCAGAAGGCTCCAGGGAGGCCTAGTATCAGCCTTCCAGTACTGGAAGGGGGCTTACAAGAGGGCTTCAGAGGGATTGTGTACAAAGGCTTTCAGTGATAGGATGAGGGGCAATGGTTTGAAATAAAAGATGATTTAGATTGGATGTTAGGATCTAGTTCTTCACCATGAGGATGGTGAAATACTGCAACAGGTTGACCAGGAAGGTAGTTGAGACTCCTTAGAATCATAGAATTGTTAGGGTTGGAAGGGACCTCAAGGATCATCCAGGTCCAATCCCCCTGCCAGGGACATAGACACCTCACACTGGACCAAGCTGCTCAGAGCCACATCCAGCCTGGCCTTCAAAACCTCCAGGGATGAGGCTTCCAAAACCTCCCTGGACAACCTGTGCCAGTCTCTCACCACCCCCATGGTGAAGAACTTCTTCCTCACATCCAATCTGAATCTACCCATTTCTAGTTTTGCTCCATTCCCCCCAGTCCCCCTGACACCCTATCAATAACTCCATCCCTGAAGCTATTGAAAATCAGGCTTGACAAGGCTCTGAGCAACCTGACCTGGTGGAGCCAGGGGTGGTGTGGGACTAGATGACCTCTGGAGGTCCCTTCCAACCTAAACCATTCTGTGATTTTGTGTGCAAGTGTGTGATGTCTCATACCAGTAGTCGAGTGACTGGGTTTTCCATGGTATGCTTTGAAAGCTTCAGCATTATTTTAAGCAGAAAAGAAGTAAAAGAAGTTAAAATCTCACTCTTCTGAGAATTGTAGAGTACTGCTGCCTCTGACCACTAGCTTTGTTTCCAAGTAAGGTGCACACATTCCAAGGGCATCAACTGGTATGCCTAAGAACTGCAGTGTCTAAATCATCCTAGGATACAGAAGATAATCTCACACACTCATTTGGCAGATGTAGATGGGATTTCTGCCCTTCTGAAATGCTGCCTGGAGGAAGGGATGGAAACCTAAAACTGAACTCAGTGCCTCCAGGCAGCTGAACTACCTGAAGGGAGGCTGTAGCCAGAACAAGAGGACACTGTCTCAAGCTGTGCCAGGGGAAGTTTAGGCTGGAGGTGAGGAGAAAGTTCTTCACAGAGAGTTGTTAGCCATTGGAATGTGCTGCCCAGGGAGGTGGTGGAGTCACCATCACTGGAGGTGCTCACAAAAGGATTGGATGTGGCACTTGGAGCCATGGTTTAGTTGTCAGGAGGTGTTAGGTATCAGGTAATAGGTTGGACTTGATGATCTCTGAGGTCTTTTTCAACATGGTTGATTCCATGATTCCATGTGCTGCACCTTTAGCAGCCTCTGTTGATGCCCCCTTGCTGATTCTATGATACTATGAATTCTACTCTGTTTGAAAACAGGGATTAAGCTATAGGCAATGGGGGTTCCCCCCACCTGGCTACAACCTCCCTTCAGGGAGTTATAGACAGCAATAAGGTCTCCCCTGATCCTCCTCTTCTCCAGGCTAAGCAACCCCAGCTCCCTCAGCCTCTCCTCACAGGGCTTGTGTTCCAAGCCCTCACCAACTTTGTTGCTCTTCTCTGGACACGCTCCAGCAAGCCAACATCCTTCCTGAACTGAGGGGCCCACAACTGGACACAGGACTCAAGGTGTGGCCTCTACAGACCCAACATCACCTCTACATCCAAAGCTGCAGCACCTTTCCTCCACAGACTCAAACTGTCTTGGGGGGTGAGGGGTGTGGTAATATAATTCCTTTCCACTTCTCTCTCCCTTTTCTCTCTCTCCCTCTCTATTTTCTCTCTCTCCCCTTCGGATCCATCCACTTTATTTGTGTATTAAACAGCTTCGAGGGCTGTTGATATTTTGGCCTTTTTTGTGCCTCTAATTTCATAACATGGGAATATTCAAAAGAACTGAGGCTCTTTCCCTCTCTGGACTGAGACAGAGAGTTAGTGCTCTTATCTCAAGGTTAGGCTGATATGGTCCTCCCAGCTGAGCAGAGCAGAGAGCAGCCTCAACAGTCAGAAAGGAAAGAAAGGAATGAAGTGGGATGTGAGATATTGCGAGGGGTACATCTCACATCCAGCCAATGAAATTCATTTAGAATACTCTCTTGTTTTCCTTTTTACACCCAACTGTGGATTTGTTTATATTTCTCCCCTCTTCCGCTCGAAAATCTGCAGCTGACTTTTAAAAGCATAGCCTCAAACTGCCACATCTCTGCAGCTATGCTGTGAGAGACCATCTAATTCTGTTTAAATGATGACTCCACC
Organism: Dryobates pubescens; assembly: GCF_014839835.1. Lineage (NCBI taxonomy): Eukaryota > Metazoa > Chordata > Aves > Piciformes > Picidae > Dryobates > Dryobates pubescens. Next base: position 43,670,524 of record NC_071616.1, on the reverse strand, counting down.
AGTTCAATTTATTATGTGGCAGCAATATTAACAGCCTTGAGCACCTAGTTTCTCAAGCTTTAAGACTGAAGTGCCATAATTCTTTGCTTCCATTATTAAGCTTCCAGTCCCCCAGCTCCCTGTGGCTACAGATAACATCCAATCAGTTAAGCAAAGGTAAACCAAACCAGGTAACCAGATGTCAAAAAAATCTTTCAGCTTACCTGACAAGCAGATGTATGTTAGGTATTCACCCTGACCCCCAGTAGCTAGGAAAGGAATCTTTTTTTTTGTTCTTCTTTTCACTTGGACAGCTCCCAGCATCCGTTCATCATGTGGGGCAAAAATTTCTTTGCTGATTGCAGATTTGGCGTTCATGGTAGATCAGAGGTCCAGCAGGCTGTTGCCCTCTGAAAATCAAATGATGGAAAAAGAAAATACATTAGAAACTCCTAGGTTATGTAAAGTCCAGTTAACTTAGGCTGGCATTGGCAGCTCTGACCTTCAACAAAACAAGAAGTTGTTTTTTTTAATGATTTGGAAGAATTTCTAAGATACTTTCATGCTCTCAGAGGCAGAATTTTCAGAGGATCTAAGAGCCTTCACTGAAGCTGTTCTCCATGCTTCTTAAACGCTGTTAAACTAGCTTGGCTCATATGAGGCAGAAGCTGTCCATACTAGCACTCCAGAATGATGCACAATCTTCTCAGAGACACCCTGTAACGCCATGCTGTATAAAAGCTTCAGTAATTCCCTCTCTGGTAAGTGAGGGTGAAGTCACCTGTCCCACATAGAGAGGCAAAGCACTGCAAGGGCAGGGAGAAGGAACAGCGTGGTTCTTCTGGCAGACGAGGAGTCACGTTCCCAGAAGGTACAGCAAGCTCCAGACATGGTACAAGTGTTCCTTCAGGAACACTGCCCTTGATGACAGCACTTGATTAAACAGCTTCTGCACCTCATGCAGCTTTAGCACCTCATCCCCTCAACTCCTCCATAACCACCAACTGGGCAACGGTGTCAGAGAAACCGGTCAGGTTCAGGGAGACAAAACCACACCTCCTCTCTTCTGCCAAGTAATTTTGACCCAGGTCAGTTCCTCTATGTGTTTCATGAGAAAACAGCACAGGCAACTCGGGAGAGACATTTGGAGAAGAAAAATAACTGACTAAAAGAATGTACATAAAACAGGGAGGGAAAAGGAGGGAAGCTCTGAGCACAGCTTACAGAGAAGCATGAGGTGGACTCATTGGATATTGTCACAACTATTAGAAAACAGAGATAAATTCCAGTCAAAGTAGATAATGGAGCCAAAACTCTTGGATCTGTTATTTTCAGTGTGCACACTACCAGCAAACTACCCCACTAGTGCTCTTGCTTTAGCACAAGAGCTGTATTCAAGGAGCTGTAAGAGTACAACTTAGCTCAAATCAAATCCACCACAGCCTCATCCTGGGATGCAAAGAGAATCCTTTGCCAAAATAGTTAGTAATAGATCTTGGTTAAGCAACAGAGAGGTGTGGAAACTCTGCAAAGTTTTAGCATGAAGTCATTTTACACACCCCTTTACAAAAAAATCAACTGCCTTAAGAAAATGCTTTATCAGAGGAATTATGAAGGAAGAAAGAACGTGCAGCTCCTGAAAAGGTCACAGAATGGGGGTTGGAAGGAACCTCCAAAGATCATCCCTGCAGTCAGCAGGGACATCCTCCACTAGATCAGGATGCTCAGAGCCTTGTTTAGCCTGACCTTGAATATCTCCAGGGATAGGGAATCAACTACCTCCTTGACAAACTGCTGCAGAGTTCCACCACTCTCATGCTAAAGAACTTGTTCCCAGCATTCAATCTAAATCTCCTATTCTCTCATCTCAAACCACTGCCCCTCATCCTAACACTACAGGCCTTTGTGAACAGTCCCTCTGCAGTCTTCTTGAGGGCCCCCTTCCAACACTGGAAGGCTGATATTAGGACTCCCTGCAGCCTTCTCCAGACTTAATGACCCCAGCTCCCTCTGGACCCATCCCATCAGGTCCATGTCCTTCCTGTACTGAAGGCTCCAGAGCTGGACACAGTACTCCAGGTGAGGTCTCATCAGAGCAGAATAAAGGTGGCAGAATCAGCTCTCTCCATCTGCTGGCCATGCTGCTTTTGATGCAGTCCTGGATGCCATTGGGCTTCTGGGCTGCAAGCTCACATTGTTGGCTCATGCCCAGCTTCTAGGCTGGATGTTAGGAAGAAGTTCTATGCAGAGAGAGTGATTGCCCATTGGAATGGGCTGCCTGGGGAGGTGGTGGAGTCACCATCACTGGAGGTGTTCAGGAGGAGACTTGATGGGGTGCTTGGTGCCATGGGTTAGTTGTTTAGGTGGTGTTGGATTGGTTGATGGGTTGGACGCGATGATCTTGAAGGTCTCTTCCAACCTGGTCTATTCCATTCCATTCCATTCCATTCCATTCCATTCCATTCCATTCCATTCCATTCCATTCCATTCCATTCCATTCCATTCCATTCCATTCCATTCATCCACCAGCACCCCCAAGGCCTTTTCTGCAGGGCTGCTCTCATTTTCATCAACCCCCAGCCTGTGCTGATACCTAGGATTGCCCTGACCTAAATGCAGGACCTTACACTTTGCTTTACTGAACCTCATGAGATTCTCCCCAGCCCACCTTTCCAGGCCCCTCTGGGTGGGATTCTATCCTTCACACTTACCAACTGCATCGCTGAGCAACAAATACATCAAAATGAAAACTTAAGAGTGACTTAGAAAAGACTCTTTTCACATTCATGTTCATGACACAATTTTTTCCTGCCTTATGAAATTACTTGCAGTATATCTTCTACCAGCATGGAAGCTGTGGGCACATTTTAAGGAGGTTTTTGGTTTAATTCTTTTGGGTTTTTTTGTTCAATTCAAGGCCACTGTCAATGGCCATAGCTTTAATCACACAGACCTCCTCCTGACTGAGACTGATAAACTCCACAAAAATAACTACAGCCTCAGACCTTCATGTGCTTAAAGAATTTTCAATAGTGCTGGCAACACAAATGCTATGAGGCAAAAAATACTCTTGAATTATATCCAACTGAAAAAGCGTTCTCCAGCTTGCAAAGACCTGATGCTGTTCGTGCTGCAACGCAGCTGCTGAATAGTTCTTCAGATCATAGAATCATGGAATTGTCAGGGTTGGAAGGGACCTCAAGGATCAGCTAGCTCCAACCCCCCTGCCATGGGCAGGGACAGCTCACACTAGATCACAGAACCACAGAATGTTAGGAGTTGGAAGGGACCTTGGAAGATCATCCAGTCCAATACCCTTGCCAGAGCAGGGCCACCTACAGTAGGTCAAACAGGAATGCATCCAGGCAGGTTTGAATGTCTCCAGAGGAGACTCCACAACTTCTCTAAGCAGCCTGTTCCGGGGCTCTGTCACCCTCACAGTGAAAAAGTTTTCCCTTATGTTCACGTGGAATCTCCTCTGCTCCAGCTTGCATCTACTTCCCCTTGTCCTATCATTGGGCATCACTGAGCAGAGCCTGGCTCCATCCTCCTGACACTGACCTTTCACATCTTTATAAACATGAATGAGGTCACCCCTCAGCCTCCTCTCCTCCAAGCTAGAGCCCCAGCTCACTCAGCCTTTCCTCACAAGGGAAATGTTCCACTCCCTTCAGCCCTTTGTGGCTCTCTCTCAAGTAGTTCCCTGAGGTCCTTCTTGCACTGAGGCACCCAGTACTGGACACAGTATTGCAGATGCAGCCTCACCAGGGCAGAGTAGAGGGACAGGAGAACCTCTCTCAACCTACTAACCACATCCTTTATAATGCACTTTAGGATGCCACTGGCAGTAACATGATTAGAAGACGTGATCAGATGATAAGATGGTGTTAGGTGATAGGTTGGACTTGATGATCTTGAAGGTCTTTTCCAACCTGGTTAATTCTGTATTGTGGATCCGGAACAAATAGAGAGGGAACTCAAAAAACCCCCAATCAACCAACCAAAACCAAACCAACCCACCCCAACCCAGAACTTTAAACCAACTGATTTGTGATAAAGTATGAGATAAAGCTGGAACTAGCAGACAGAGCTCAAGTTTAATACTGACTCATGTCACTTTAGTTACGAGTGAGCTAAGGAAATTAAATTTACATGGAAATAACACAAGATGTGGAAACACAAAAGTGATTGTGGAAGTCATTCACAGGAGCTGGTGTCTTTCTGGATCTGATTGGAGGAGTTAAGGCAGGCTGTGCTGGGTCTCAAGCAATTTTAACTTGCCAAAGTGGTAGCAAACAGAACGTTCATCCTGGCTTTTGGTGGGTGTCAGTCTAGAGACTGGAAGTGCTGGAAGATAGGATTGGAATTTCAAATGAGCTTACAGGATATGCACTGGTTAGGCCACACCTTGAGTACTGTGTCCAGTTCTGGGCCCCTCAGTTTAGGAAGGAGGTTGACTTGCTGGAACGAGTCCAGAGAAGGGCAACAAAGTTGGTGAGGGGTTTGGAACATAAGCCCTACGAGGAGAGGCTGAGGGAGCTGGGTTTGCTTAGCCTGGAGAAGAGGAGACTCAGGGGTGACCTTACTGCTCTCTACAACTCCCTGAAGGGAGGTTGTAGACAGACGGATGTTGGTCTCTTCTCCCAGGTGGCCAGTACCAGAACAAGAGGACACAGTCTCAGGCTGCGCCAGGGGAGGTTCAGGCTGGATGTTAGGAAAAAGTTCTATACAGAGAGAGTGATTGCCCATTGGAATGGGCTGCCTGGGGAGGTGGTGGAGTCGCCATCACTGGAGGTTTTCAGGAGAAGACTTGATGGGGTGCTTGGTGCCGTGGGTTAGATGTTTGGGTGGTGTTGGATTGGTTGATGGGTTGGACGCGATGATCTTGAAGGTCTCTTCCAACCTGGTTTATTCTATGTATTCTATATTCTATGTATTGGAGAAGTAGCCTGGAAGATGGAAGTACAAGAAGTCTACTCTTAAATGGGAATAATTAGTTACTAAGATGTCAAGTGCTTTTCTTTTTTGGTGCTCCCTCAGCCTGTCCTCACAGCAGAGGTGCTCCAGGTCCCTGATCATTTTCATGGCCCTTCTCTGGACCCACTCCATCAGGTCCACATCCTTCCTGTGGTGAGGGCACCAGCACTGGACACAGGACTCCAGGTGAAGTCTTAGCAGAGCAAAGTAGCAGAAGTCTCAGAGTAAGGTTGATCTACTAGTTTAATCCTTGTTTGCAGAGCTAATTTAACTTCTTTAAGATAGAGTGACGTTTACTAAGCCTATTGCAAACTGACTTTCATTAGAATATGTTCTAATACTTGCTTTTTAAGGATTTATAAATCTGTTCCCTTTGTTTACCAATGATTTTTTGCTTCTCCCAAGCTGGATGTTGATGAACATTAATGATCAAACAGCCTCAATACTTCCAGCTAGTTGAGGATGCCCCTGCTTACTGCAGAGGGGGTTGGACTAGATGACCTTCGGGAGTCCCTTCCAACCCAGACCACTCTATGATTCTAAACTGTACAGACAATTATCACAACAGGAGAAGCTGGTGTCTTGAACTGATTTCCCAAAGCAGATGTCATCCTCTGCCAGAATGGTGACTTGATTAAAAGCAGATCTGAATGCTTGCTCGAGCTGCCACTGCAGCCCAAGGAGAGCTTGCTCAGATGACATCATGCTGCAGGCAGCATTTGGGTGGTTAGCCTGTCCTGTGAGCCCATCCCTGCTTGTGGCTAAAGATCTTTGAAAGCAGCAAGACTTAACAGACTGAACAATTTTTTTTCCCCCCTCTCTTCTTCTGGCAAACATTACTTGCTCTCCCTTCTCTTGCTTCTTACTTAATTTCTCTTTGCTAATTTACTACTATGAAAACTCTGCAGGCAGAGGATTAGTTTGCCCAGCTCTTTCTGTGTACAGATAACTCAACAGAGGTGCTGTAAATCTTCTTCTCTTCCCCACTCACTTCCATAAAACATCTGGATATAAAGATAAGTCAGCTGCTTGCTGGCTGCCTGCCCAAACCCACAAAATGGTCCAAGTTTTTTTGTTATTGAGTGTGTGGGATCTGTGAAAACACCAGCTTTCAGCTTTAATTGCTGTCCCTTCATACACTTACAGAAGAATGGCCCACTGTTCAGAAGGATTTCTTAGTGAGGGAAATATCATGGAGAATTACAGTAGGGGGAAGACATGACTAGATGCAAATGTGCACTGCATTGCAGGCCCCGGTTTGGATCTGCTCAGGATCTGCTCTTTCCAACTCAGGCATTTTTGTTGGGTGCTGGGGGGGGAACAGAGTGAAGGCTAAAATCCTCTTTTATAAAGCTGGGATGGCTGGAGTGAAAAACTGGAGGAGGAAAATGGAATTTTCTTTGTTCAGCCAAAAGCAGAACGGAATTAAACATGTGGAACATGTGGAACAAAGAAATCATGCGAGGCAGGAAATGTGAACTCGCTTCAAAGGCACATTACTGACACATTTAAATCCTGCTTGCCTCAGAGTGGGGAGCGCTGTGAACAGTAACACACTGTCCTGGCAGTGCTCAGAGATCCTCCAAGAAGTTTTCTTCTGAAGAAAGGGACTTGGGTGTATTGATTGAGAAGCTCACCATCATCTGCCAGCGTGTTCGTGCAGCCCAGAAGGCAAATTGTGTCCTGAGCTGCATCAAGAGGAGTGTGGCCAGCAGGGCAAGAGAGGGGATTCTGACCCTTGACTCTGCCAGTTCTGGTGTCCTCAGTAGAAGGAGGACACAGAGCTGTTGGAGTGAGTCCAGAGGAGGGCTACAAAGATGATGCAAGAGCTGGAGCACCGCTGCTGTGAGGACAGGCTGAAGGCACTGGAGCTGTTCAGCCTAGAGAAGAGAAGACGCTGGGGGGACCTTAGAGCTGCCTTCCAATACCTGAAGGGATCCTACAGGAAGGCTGGAGAGAGACTTCTGCTAAGAGTGTCTAGCAACAGGACAAGGGGGAATGGTTTGAAGCTGAGGGAGAGCAGGGTTACACTGGATCTTAGGAAGAAGTTCTTCTGTATGAGGGTGGTAAGACTATGGAACAGGCTGCTCAGGAAGGTTGTAGGTGGCTCCTGCCTGGGGGGTGTTCAAGGTCAGGCTGGATGGGGCCTTGAGCAGTTGAGCCTAGTTGAGAGGCATCCTTGCCCATGGTGGGGAGGTTGGAGTAGATGATCCCTGAGGCCCCTCCCAACCTAAGCCATTCTGTGATTCAGTAAATCATTTCATATTTGACCACAGAGGAAACTGCTGATGGCTTGAATTTGTCCTGGAACAAGAGAAAACACTGTTCTGAGCCAAGAGAAAACATTCCTGGGTGAAGAAATCTTCTTTTCCTCCAGGAAGCAATGCATGTACAGCCAGCATTGTAGTTTTGCTTGGGTTTTTGGTGGTTTTGTTTGTTTGTGTTGGTTGGTTGGCTTTGGGGTTGGTTTTTTTGTTGTTAATTTTGTATTTTTATTTTATTCTTTTGTTTGGTTTTTTTTTCCTCTTCAGAGGTGTTTTTTGGTGGAGAATGGGAAAAATTGGCACTTGTTCAACTGAGCAAGTCATCCATTCTTTTCTTTTTATATAAAGCTAACCAAAAGTTGGCATAATGGAGCTGCTCCTCTATGAGGACAGACTGAGGGAGCTGGGGCTGTTCAGTCTGGAGAAGAGAAGGCTCTGAGGAGACCTAATTGTGGCTTTCCAGTATCTGAAAGGGGCCACAAGAAAGCTGGGGAGGGACTGTTTAGGGTGTCAGGGAGTGATAGGGCTAGGGGGGATGGAAAAAAAAGTAGAAATGGGTAGATTCAGATTGGATGCTAGGAAGAAGTTCTTCCCCATGAGGGTGGTGAGAGACTGGCACAGGCTGCCCAGGGAGGTGGTGGAAGCCTCATCCCTGGAGGTTTTTGCAGCCAGGCTGGATGTGGCTGTGAGCAACCTGCTGTAGTGTGAGGTGTCCCTGCCCATGGCAGGGGGATTGCAACTAGATGATCCTTCCAACCCTAACAATTCTGTGATTCTATGTACTTCTAAAAAAGAGGTGCACTGGAATGTTTTACTTACTTAAGCAAAGACCTTTTGCAGAGATCCATCAATAAATATGGAGAAGGTTACTTATTTAAATCCAGCTGTGGATTTTTTGTCCTGTGTAACACAACTTCATCCAAACTATTCTGACACTTCAGATTCAGAAGTCTTCACACAGGCACAGTTTCCACATTAGATTCAGCAGCCATGCCAAGTACACTGCATTAGATAAATTGCCTAATTCAGACATCTAAGGCTGTTGTAAACTAAGTGCTGGGAGCAGAAGGATCACAGCCTTTGCAGTGAGGGCACATTTTAGTTGGAGATTCCACTTAGTGCAGTTGGTGTCTGTTGTGGCTTCTTGTGTACAGCCTTCGGTGGATGTGTATCAACCAGATCTATCACAAAGCAAATAACAGCATGTAGCAAGAAACTGCAATATTTCCTTGCTCTGTATTATACAGAATACAGAATTAACCAGGACAATGAGGCTGGGGAGAGGTCTGGAGCACAAGCCCTATGAGAGGCTGAGGGAGCTGGGGCTGCTTAGCCTGGAGAAGAGGAGGCTCAGGGGAGACCTTCTTGCTCTCTACAACTACCTGAAGGGAGGTTGTAGCCATCTGGGGGTTGGTCTCTTCTCCCAGGCAACCAGCACCAGAAGAAGAGGACACAGTCTCAAGCTGTGCCAGGGGAGGATTAGGCTGGATGTTAGGAAGAAATGCTTCCCACAAAGAGTAATTGGCCACTGGAATGTGCTTCCCTGGGAGGTGGTGGTGTCCCCGTCCCTGGAGGTGCTCAAGAAAGGATTGGATGTGGCACTTGAAGCCATGGTTTAGTTGTCAGGAGGTGTTAGGTATTAGGAAATAGGTTAGACTTGAGGTCTTTTCCAATCTGGTTGATTCTGTGACTTATCAAATAAGCTTAAGAACTCACACAGCTGGCTTAAAGTCACAAGACCCAACTTCTACCTGCCTTTGATTTAGAAGCTCTTAGCAGGGGACACAGCTGTGAAATATTTTGCCACAAGAAATTAAGACTCCCTAAGTTCTCCATATGGCAGAGGAAAAGGTAAGACATTTTTCTTCACCCATATAATACCACCTCACCTATGAGGGAGCAGAGAGAACCCACAATCACAGAATCACAGAATGGTTTGGGTTAAAAGGGACAACCAAAGTCATCTAGTCCTGCCCCCCTGCACTAAGCAGGGACATCCTCCACTAGATCAGGTTACTTGGAGTCTTGTTGAGCCTGGCCTTGAACATCTCAGGGAGATGCCCACCCTGGGCAATCTGTTGCAGTGTTCCACCAACCTCATGGTGCAGAAACCATCACCCCTCACCCTGTCACTGCAGGCCTTTGCAAACAGTCCCTCTTCAGCCTTCTTGCAGGCCCCCTTCAGGTACTGGCAGGCTGCTATTAGGTCTCCCTGCAGTGTCCTTCAGGCTGAACAACTCCCTCAGCCTATCGTCATAGCAGAGGTGTTACAGCCCTTGGATCATTTTTGTGGTCCTCCTCTGGACTTGCTCCAACATTTCTGCATCCTTATGATGGTGACACAAGAACTGGATGCAGTATGTGAGGTGGGGTTCTCCAAAGAGTCTCAAGTACAGGAAAAAGCTTCATTTTCAACAACTACTAGCAGTGTCACAATCCTGCTTTTCAAGTAGCTTGTGTTTAAAATCCCATTTCTTTGAAGCATTTCTGTACTGCTTTCTGCCAGACACTGAAAGGTTTTTCCCTTCAATGATGGCATTTAACCATATATAAATTTAGGCTAAAAGTGAGCTGGCAGCAGCACAGAACTATAAAATTGTTAGGGTTGGAAGGAACCTCAAGGATCATCTTGTTCCAGCCCACCCTGTTCCTCACCACTCTTGCCACATTCTTCATTCCCTCTAACTACATTCAGATTCTTACTTTTACTAGTATAGACATTTTCTTCAAGTGCCTTCAACCCATTTAATGAAGAATAAAAGCAAACTACTCTATTGGAAGGAAACTCCTAGCATCAAGGGATAAAATGAGAGGGCCATGTGTAAAACAGTGTAAAAGGAAGGTAAGTTTTACTTGACTTCATAACATCTCTCTTGGGAAAGCATGGTGAAAATCCTGAAGACTGGTGATTTAGGCTAAAAGTGAGCTGGCAGCAACATGCTGTTCATTCACCTCTCTTGCCATATTCTTCATTCCCTATAACTGCATTCAGATTCTTGAAGAGAAGAGAAGAGAAGAGAAGAGAAGAGAAGAGAAGAGAAGAGAAGAGAAGAGAAGAGAAGAGAAGAGAAGAGAAGAGAAGAGAAGAGAAGAGAAGAGAAGAGAAGAGAAGAGAAGAGAAGAGAAGAGAGGATGAGAGCAGGTTGGAAAAGACCTTTGAGATCATTGAGTCCAACCTATCACCCAACACCATCTCATCAACTAAACCATGGCAACAAGTGCCCCATCCAGTCTCTTTCTAAACACCTCCAGTGATGGTGACTCTACCACCGCCCTGGGCAGCCCATTCCAATGGCCAATCTCTCTTTCTATGAAGAACTTCTTCCTAACATCCAGCCTAAACCTCCCCTGGTGCAGTATACCAATATTCTTCAAGTGCCTTCAACCCATTTAATGAGGAATAAAAAGAAACTGCTCTATTGGAAGGAAGTCCCCAGCATCAAGGGATAAAATGAGAGGGCCATGTATAAAAGGAAGGTTTTACTGCCTTCATAACATCTCTCTTGGGAAAGCACAGTGCAAATGCTGAAGTCTGGTGGTGATTTCATTGCGCTGAGAGCAGCGCAGTTCCCAAAGCCATGACTCATTCAGATCCTAGCAAATAAAAAGTGCTGGGGAGACAGATGTTTTGTTTGTGATGAATTAATTCCTTCAGCATGCCTTGCCCATAAAACAGTCCAGGCTTCAGTTTGTAAGCAGAAGATAAGGCATGACAGTCATGCTCCTGCCTTGCTCTTTCCTAACTACTATTGTATTAAAACTCAAATGGCAGTGGCTGCTGCTGCTGCTGCTTGAACAAGTTTGAAATGCTCAGGTTCCAGGCTTTAAAGTTTCCTTCCTTAGGTCTTAGGCTATTGCTGTTTCTTGTGACAAGAAAGTCAAACTAAGGCCCAAGCAGAATATATTAACAGATAATTAAGTTGAAATAAATCAATCTCAGTATTGCACAGCTTGACCTCAAATCTCAAAACAGCAGAGTGGTTTCATTTCATTAGAGAGGTGATTCTGCCACTTTGCTCTGCTCTGGTAAGACCTCATCTCCAGTACTGTGTCCTGGAGAGCTCTGGAGCCCTGAGCACAGGAAGGCCATGGAGCAGGTCCAGACGAGGGCCACAGAAACAATCAGGGAGCTGTAACACCTCTGCTCTGAGGACAGGCTGAGGGAGCTGGGGTTGTTCAGCCTGGAGAAGAGAAGGCTCCAGGGAAACATAATAGTGACCTTCCAGGACCTGAAGGGGGCTACAAAAAGGCTGCAGGGGAACTGTTTACAAAAGGCCTGCAGTGATGAGGAGCAATGGTTTGAAATGAGAGAATAGACTGAGATTGGATGTCAGGAATAGCTTTTTAACATGAGGCTGTTGGGACACTGAACAGGTTGCCCAGGGAGGCAGTTGAGGTCTCAGCCCTGGAGATACTCAAGGTGAGGCTTGACAAGGCTCTGAGTAACCTGATCTAGTGGAGGATGTTGCTGCTGACTGCAGTGGCTTGGACTAGATGACCTTTGGAGATCCCTTCCCAATCCAGACCATTCTACAATTTTCACAGAATCAACCAGGTTGGAAGAGACCTCCAAGATCATCAACTCACCTGATCACCCAACCCTACCTAATCAACTAGACCATGGCACTAGGTGCCTCATCCAGTCTTTTCTTAAACACCTCCAGGTATGCCCCACCACCTGCCTTGGCAGCCCATTCCAAGGGGCAATCTCTCTTTCTGTGACAAACTTCTTTCTAAGATCAAGCCTAAACTTCCCCCTGCACAGCTTGAGACTGTGTCCTCTTGTTCTGGTGCTGGTTGCCTGGCAGAAGAGACCAACCCCCACCTGGCTACAACCTCCCTTCAGGGAGTTGTGGAGAGCAAGGTGGTCTTCCCTGAGCCTCCTCTTCTCCAGGCTAAATAACCCCAGCTCCCTCAGCCTCTCCTCACAGGACTGTGCTGCAGACCCCTCACCAGCTTCTGTGTTGCCCTTCCTCTGCCCCTAAACAGCACAGCATTCCAGTATCACCCAGTTAAACAGCAAGTGCAAGAAAAGACATGTATCCATGCAGCTGAAGTGTTAATTACCTGGAAAAACCCCTGTGGCAGTTAACCAACAAATGTATGCCTTTGCTCCTCCAAGATACAGATGCATGATGCATTTGACTAGTTCCTCAGTAAGCTGTGTGCTTATTTTGTGATGAAAAATAAAACACCAACACTGCAATCACCACCTCCCCACCAGCCTTGGTTTTCTGCCTTTGCAGCCAAGTAACCAACATGCAGCTGTTGCATTCAGGTCTGTTAAGGGTGCTATCAGCTACCTGACAGAGATACAAAACTACAGATGACAACAGCTGGAGGTCACTTGGATCATAACACATTCAATACATCACCACAGCCACCAGCAGGTCACTGCCTGACAGCTACAGAACTGCTGTGCTTAGAGAAGGAATTTTGTCACATGCCCACTGCAGTCTACCCAATAAGTCTGAGCTTAACCTAGTTTCAGACATATAAAAAGCAATTATTAGAGCTATGCAACTTTTTGTCTACCTTCTACAGCATAAACCAGCAAACAAATTTCTCCCAAATGGAACAGGTGGTATAGGAGAGGAAACACTCTCACTAAACCATGTGCTCTGCAGAATGCCCATAATAAGATAGATACTAACTTCATTACTAACTTCATTTACTTAAGCACAACCAAGAACAAAAACACCCAGGTCTTCTTTTGCCACAGAGTAAAATGAGGGTGGAAAAACCTTTTCCACTCCTCTTGTTGGTGCTGTAAACCATATTACTAGGTGCATCAATTAGACAAGCAGAGCCCTTCACATATTCATTTTCAGACTCTATAAAGGAGAAAGGGCATAGAGAGAGGAAGGAAGGGTGGAAGTAGTCCTCTTTTTCTCTTACAGCCTTGTCTGACAACAGCTCCCCTCAATGGGCCTGATCCTGCCCTTCATCTGCCAGTGTGATGATATCCTGGCCTGACCTCAGTTTGTCCTCATCCCCAGGAAGGTGTCCAACACCCCAGGGCTGCCCCCCAGCCCTGGCCCCAGGTCCCAGGGGAGTGCTTGCTGCTCCTGGTAACCCAGCCATAGGGAGATACAGGGAGCACCTGAGCAGGTTTAACCAATGAAAGAAATAAAGGGAGAAACTCAAAACTAATCAGTAACTGCCTGCACAAGGAACATCAACAACAGCTTGAGTAAAGGTACCAAGAAGCAAGCAGGAATAGAATAGAATAGAATAGAACAGAACAGAACAGAACAGAACAGGTTGGAAAAGACTTTCAACATCATCAAGTCCAACCTATCATCCAACACCATCTAAACAACTAAGCCATGGCACCAAGCAACCCATCCAGTCTCTTCTTAAACACCTCCAGTGATGGTGACTCCATCACCTCCCTGGGCAGCACATCCCAATGGCCAATCTCTCTTGCTGGGAAGAACTTCTTCACATCCAGCCTAAACCTCCCTTGGCACAGCTTGAGACTGTCCTCTTCTTCTGGTGCTGGTGACCTGGGAGAAGAGACCAGCCCCCACCTGGATACAACCTCCCTTCAGGTAGTTGTAGATGGCAATAAGGTCTCCCCTGAGCCTCCTCTTCTCCAGGCTAAACAACCCCAGCTCCCTCAGCCTCTCCTCACAGGGCTGTGCTCCAGACCCCTCCCCAGCTTTGTTGCCCTTCTCTGGACACCTTCCAGCAACTCAACATCTTTCCTAAACTGAGGAGCCCAGAACCGGACACAGGACTCAAGGTGTGGCCTAACCAGTGCTGAGTCCAGGGCAGAATGACTTCCCTGCTCCTGCTGGCTACACTATTCCTGATACAGGCCAGACAAAGCCCATACTGATTCAAGCCTTTTGCTATCACACTGTTATTCCAAGTCTTGTTTTGACAGGGAAAAGGGGAAAACAACCAAAAGAATCAAGCAAACAAGATTGATTTTTACATGCTTTTAAGTAATGGACTGCAAATCACCTGAGAGACTGCTGTGGAAGGACAGGGCAGAGAGGCACAAGGAAGGAAACAGTTAAACACACCTAATCATTGTTTGCACACAGTAATATCTCTGATTCAGCAGCAGTAGCCAGCCTGAGGCAATTATGCAAGAGACTAGCAGAGCACAGCAGTGGGAAAGAAGACAGCCTGCATCTGAAAGCTGTACCACTGACTCAAAACCTTTGTGCTCACTTGTGGGTAGCAAGGGCAGCGAGGACTTCAGAGCTGCAGATGGAGACCTTCAGAGGGAGGGCTGTGAAACTCCTGCAGAATGCCAGCAGCACCCTGCTTTGACTTTGACCTAGAAAGACTACACTGTCTGCCTTAGTCACCCTGCCTCCCAGAGGCAAGCTCCAGTGCACAGAGCAGTGACACACTCTGTTCTTCGAAACACTCCCCAGCACTGCAAGAATGCACCGAGTCCTTCTGACAAACCTGGAGCTGAGACTTAGTGGCCAAGAAAGGAAGGATGAGCAATTCAAGGCTAATACAAGAGCATTAGAAAACTGGTTCAGTGACACTGGCAAGAAATCCAGTTAGATAGGAGGCAAAGCACCAGCCAAGCCTTGCCAGCTCTTTGGCACTAGGTCAAGATAGCAAGATAACCAGTGTATCCAGTGCAAGAGGGATAGGGATCTACTGGAAAGAGTCCAAGGGAGGGCTACAAGGATGCTTCAGGGACTGCAGCACTGCCTGATGGGGAATGGTTGAGAGACCTGGGGCTGTTTGGCCTGAGAGGAGAATACTGAGAGGGGATCTAATAAATGCCCATAAATATCTGAGGGCGGGGGGTCAGGAAGGAAGGGACAGCCTCTGCTCACTTGTGCTCTGTTGTAGGACAAGGGACAATAGATGCAAACTACAGCACAAAAGTTCCACCTGAACATGAGGAAGAACTTCTTTACTGTAAGGGTCACAGAGCACTGGAACAGGCTGCCCAGAGAGGTTGTGGAGCCTCCTTCTCTGGAGACTTTCCAGACCTGTCTGGATGTGTTCCTGTGTGACCTGTGCTGGATTCTGTGGTCCTGCTCTGGCAGGAGGGTTGGATTTGATGATCTCCAGAGGTCCCTACCAATCCCTAACAACCTGTGATCCTTAGTTTCAATTCTGACATGTATTTATTTTAAGTAAAGCATAATTTAAATGTAGATAAGTAGTGAGATGCTATGGTATGCTAGGGAATGAAAGCAAAGAATCTGCCAGACGCACATGACACAAGGTATTTGCTTTTCCTTCTCTAAATTAAAGAGGGGTTGGACTTGATGGTCTCCAGAGGTCCCTTCCAACCCCTACCATCCTGTGAGCCTGTAACAATGATGTACTAGAGCCCAGCACATCACGTTGGTGTCAATAAAAATCCCTTCTTATTCAAACACAAGAGTTCATGCATAATAGAAGTAACCACTCAGACCACAAATATCATTCTCAATACTTATCAACATCCTAGGGGCATAATCACTTTCTACTGAGAAGATAAACAGAGCAGGCCAGGAAGGAGAATTAGGCACAAAATGGCTCAGTATGGTTTCCCTTCCACATGAGTCAGCAATGGATAGTCAGGAATGTCAGGAAGACTCCAGAAGACTCTAGTCCATAAAGGTGAAGAAATTAAAAAAGAAAACAAATCCTTGATCCTATAGGCATGTCTGAAGGAAAAAAAAACAACAACTTCAAATAGCTAGCAATGTACTGCCTAATGACAGAGGGAAATTAGAATAGAATAGAACAGAAAGTCATAGCATGGCATGGCATGGCATAGCATGGCATGGCATGGCATGGCATGGCATGGCATGGCATGGAATTAACCAGGTTGGAAAAGACCTTTGAGATCATCCAGTCCAACCTATCACCCAGCACCATCTAATCAACTAAACCATGGCACCAAGTGCCTCATCCAGTCACCTCGTAAACACCTCCAGTGATGGTGACTCCACCACCTGCCTGGGCAGCACATTCCAATGGCCAATCTCTCTTTCTATGAAGAATTTCTTCCTAACATCCAGCCTAAACCTCCCCTGGCACATCTTGAGGCTGTGTCCTCTTGTTCTGGTGCTGGTTGCCTGGGAGCAGAGACCAACCCCCACCTGGCTACAACCTCCTTTCAGGTAGTTGTAGAGAGCAAGAAGGTCTCCCCTGAGCCTCCTCTTCTCCAGGCTAAGCAACCCCAGCTCCCTCAGCCTCTCCTCACAGGGCTGTGCTCCAGACCCCTCCCCAGCTTTGTTGCCCTTCTCTGGACACCTTCCAGCAACTCAACATCTTTCCTAAACTGAAAGGCCCAGAACTGGACACAGGACTCAAGGTGTGGCCTAACCAGTGCTGAGTCCAGGGCAGAATGACTTCCCTGCTCCTGCTGGCCACACTACACTTTTGAGCAGTTACTCACAAAGGTAAACCCCTTTCACTGGTCACTAGGATGGGCAACTATCAATGAGACACTGAGTACAAATCTTAATAGCTTAATTAATCCTAGCTCTTGAAATGCTATGTATGAGACTACAGCTTCCCCCTAAACAGTCAGGAGAAACTTTGGTGTCATATATTGTAACAAATTTTGGTGGGTTTCAAAGCTTTCATTGCTTCCCACAGTTTTCTTGCACTTTTGGTCAGTGAAGGCATTAAATGAACTGCCCCATCATAAACCAGGACTGTCAGACTCATTGATAACACAAAATGGATTTCTCCCAACCTTCTTCTCTGTTGCATAAGGAGCCAACACGTTGAGATGTGAAGCAGAAAATAGCAGGTACTGCCAGACAAACTACAACTTTGGCCTTCCAGTATCTGAAGGGGGCTACAAGAAAGCTGGGGAAGGACTTTTGAGGGTGTCAGGTAGTGATAGGACTGGGGGGGATGGAGCAAAATGAGAAATGGGTAGATTCAGATTGGGTGTTAGGAAGTTCTTGGGTGGTGAGACACTGCCACAGGCTGCCCAGGGAGGTTGTTGGAGCCCCATCCCTGGAGGTGTTTGCAGCCAGGCTGGATGTGGTCTGAGCAACCTGCTGTAGTGTGAGGTGTCCCAGCCCATGGCAGGGGGGGTTGGAACTGGCTGATCCTTGAGGTCCCTTCCAACCCTGACAATTCTATGATTCTAAGTTAAGAACTATCAATACCAGGTGAACACCAAAACCAAAGGACCAAGTTATTTCTGATGACAGGAAAAAACATGGGGCAGTTTTCATTCTGGTAGAAGTTCAGTTCATGTTGAAATTTGGAAACTAGAGCTGGAATGTGTTTCAAAAGATCCAATTCTTTCTGAGGGCAGGCCCAGCACAGGTTTACAACTGGTATTTATCTACACAGATTTTAATGCCACTCCCAAGTAAACCTCCTTTTAGAGGCATTTTTTTTCACCTTCAGCAGCTGAAACCAGGAAACATCATTCTTGGCCAACTCTGTCTAAACCAAAGGAATAAGTTCTGCACCATGAGGGGGGTGTAACACTGCAACAGGTTGCCCAGGGAGGTAGCTGAGGCTTCATCCCTGGAGATATTCCAGATGAAAAGAGTTGATTCTGCCACTTTGCTCTGCTCTGGTAAGACCTCACCTCCAGTAGTGTGTCCAGCTCAGGAGCCCTCAACACAGGAAGGACATGGACCTGATGGAGAGGGTCCAGAGGAGGGCCGCAAAAACAATCAGGGGGCTGGAACACCTCTGCTATGAGGACAGGCTGAGGGAGCTGGGGTTGTTCAGCCTGGAGAAGAGAAGGCTGCAGGAAGACCTCATAGCAGCCTGCCAGTACCTGAAGGAGGCTACAAGGCAGCTGCAGAAGGACTGTTTGCAAAGGCCTGCAGTGACAGGATGAGGGGCAATGGTTTGAAATGAAAAGGAGATTTAGATTGGATGTGAGGAACAAGTTCTTTACCATGAGGGTGGTGGAACACTGGAACAGGTTGCCCAGGGAGGTAGTTGAGGCTGCATCCCTGGAGATATTCCAGGTCAGGCTCAACAAGGCTCTGAGCAACCTGACTTAGTGGAGGATGTCCCTGTTGACTGCAGGGGGGCTGGACTAGATGACCTTTGGAGGTCCCTTCCAAGCAAAACCACTCTGTGATTAAGTACAGATCTCAACCTTCTAAACCTAAATTTATAAAATAAATAAAGAAAAAAAAAGAATTCCAGAGCTTTGTATTTAGTACTTGACAATCCTGTCATCTAGCATGTGAGAGATCAACCCCCTAGACACCTGTCTGTCACAAAGGCAGCCATTTATTTGCATCACACAGCTCCTGTTTGACAGATCCACGTGCCCCGTGTGCACCACACTGCATTACATCACTGCCTCTATTACATGAGCACTGGGTATGACTCTGGGTTCATGCCTGTGCTGGTGACACATAAGCAGGAGGCAATTGCAGTGCTTCTGCACAGGATAAAGGCACCCAACACACTCACAGGTCACACGCACCCATGCTGGAGCAGCTCAGCCCTTCAGCAGCAAGCAGCTCATGGCACAGTGTACAAACTATACATGGTGATGCTGGCTGTGGTAGTTTTAGGCTATGCCTTTAACATTTGCCACAGATCTGGAACAGAAAGCAGGAAAATAAATAAATAAGCAGAGAAATAAACACCTAAATAAAAATTGACTAAATAAAACCCTATTGGGTGCAAAAAAGGAAAAGAAAGATCACCCTGAACAATCCCACTGGAGGGACATTGTGGTGGGTTTAGGCTGTGCCTTTAAAATTACTCACAGATCTTGAACAGAAAGTAGCAAAATAAATAAAGAGAGAAATGAATACATAAATAAAAATTAAATCCAAAATAAAAAGAAAGACAAACTAAAATAAATAAAAATAAACACAAAATAAAAATAAATAAAAATTAAATGCCCCAGGGATCAGTACTGGGCCCCATCAGTAACATCTTTACTGATGATCTGGATGAGGGCACCGAGTCAGTCATCAGTAAAGTTGCTGATGACACCAAGCTGGGGGCAGGAGTTGATCTGCTGGAGGGTAGAGAGGCTCTGCAGAGGGACCTCGACAGGCTGGGCAGATGGGCAGAGTCCAAGGGCAGGAGATTGAACACATCCAAGTGCCGGGTTCTGCACATTGGCCACAGCAACCCCAGGCAGAGCTACAGGCTGGGGTCAGAGTGGCTGGAGAGCAGCCAGGTGGAAAGGGACCTGGGGGTGCTGGTTGATGGTAGGCTGAACATGAGCCTGCAGTGTGCCCACGCAGCTAAGAGGGCCAATGGCATCCTGGCCTGCATCAGGAACAGTGTGGCCAGCAGGAGCAGGGAGGTCATTCTGCCCCTGTACACTGCACTGGTTAGGCTGCACCTCGAGTACTGTGTCCAGTTCTGGGCCCCTCAGTTTAGGAAGGAGGTTGACTTGCTGGAACGAGTCCAGAGAAGGGCAATAAAGTTGGTGAGGGGCTTGGAACATAAGCCCTATGAGGACAGACTGAAGGAGCTGGGGTTGCTTAGCCTAGAGAAGAGAAGACTCAGGGGTGACCTTATTACTCTCTACAATTACCTGAAGGGGAGTTGTAGACGGGCAGAGGTTGGTCTCTTCTCCCAGGCAACCAGTACCAGAACAAGGGGACACAGTCTCAGGCTGCACCAGGGGAGGTTTAGGCTGGAGGTTAGGAGGAAGTTTTACACAGAGAGAGTGATTGCCCAATTGAATGGGCTGCCCAGGGAGGTGGTGGAATCACCAGCACTGGAGGTGTTTAAGAGGAGACTGGATGAGGCACTTGGGGCCATGGTTTAGTTGATGAGATGGTGTTGGGTGATAGGTTGGACTGGATGATCTCAAAGGTCTTTTCCAACCTGGTTAATTCCATTCCATTCCATTCCATTCCATTCCATTCCATTCCAAAATATCTAGTATCAGACTGCCTGTACCAAAACAATTCTTTCCCTTTTCTGATCTCTTCTCTGCTTGCTTTGCTCAGGAGAGATTAATCTGCTTCTGCTGACTTTGGCTAAATTATTTTAGTTAAGTCTAACCATTGCTTTCTCTCTGCTCCTTTCTCTCTTGGGACAGGGGTTGGGGGGGCAGTGGAATGGTTTCCCTGGTCTCTCTGACCAGGGGGGTTGTTCGTTAATTGTAAATACCTGTAAATATTGTAAATCCTGGATACTTTGTACATATCCCTTGCAATCCATTGTAGATTGCAGTTTTGCCTGTAAATACAGCTTCCATTTGCTTCCAACTGAGCTGGGCTGGCAAAGTTAATGCTGGGGGAGGAATTTCAACTCACTGCAGATACCTACCATAAGATTTAGTTACCAAAACAATTTCTCTCTCTTCTCACTTCCTCAGCCTGGGAGATACTAACTTTGTGCTTTTACTTGCTTCTGCTTGACCTTGGCTGCATTGTTTTGGCTAAGTCTAACATCCCTCTGGTCCTTTCTCTTCACCCTTTTGTACAGGGGGTTGAGGAGGGGGAGGCAGAGAGGGAGAAGCTAGTAGCTTCCCCTGGTCCTTGGGCTGTTTACTAATTGTAGATATCTCTAAATGTTGTGCATTTTGTACATATTCATTGCATCTCACTGTAGATTGTAGTTTTGCCTGTAAATGCAGCTTTCATTTGCTTCCAACTGAGCTGGCCTGGCAAAGTTAATGTTGGAGGGGGCTGGATTTTTCAACCCCCCACACTGGCGAGTGTTACAAGACAGACTCCAGTTGCTAAAGGGATCCCACAAACCCATTAAAAGCAAGGAAACAAAATTCCTGCCTATTTAAAGACAGATTTGAAAGCTGGCATTTATACAGGAGTTGCCATTTTCACTTCACTAAAAATCTGCAGTGAGAGCCATCAAGCATCCCAATGTCTAAGGAGACTAAAAGACATGCTTAGAGCATATTCACAGAGAGGTTAGGTGAAGCATTCATCTGCTCACTCTCCAGTGATGGCCAAAAATCTAACATTCCAACTCATACTCAAATTTTTCCTTATGGTTTTCAATTTGCTCAAACACAACTCAAATGCATTCCTTCAAGGTTTCTGCTCTGCAACAAGCAAGCTCCAGACAGAAACAGTTTTCCTTTTCTTCCAGCATGCTTACTAACCCTTGCCAAAAGAAACAGTCATGTAATATTCCATGCAACTTCCTTTCAGCTTCTAGTGAGTTACTGAGTCCATGAATTAGTTGCCCTGAAGACCAAGCAAAGGAAATTCATTAAAAAGCATCCTCACATTGTAGGAAAAAGCAAGGTGCCAGTTACCACCACCTAGTACAATCACACAGAACAAAAAGGTCATCTATGAGTAGAGGGCAGACCTCTTCCTTTAAACCAAAGAAGCAAAAAATATGATGAGAACTTCACTGACAAGCATAACATTTTAGGCTAAGAAGTGGTTTAATAATACAATGAAAGTACTCCAAAACAGTATAAAAAAAAAGATTATTTCTTTTTTAACTGAAATGGCAACCTTAATTAATGGTAACTCTGTTCCAAGTAAACAAATGCAAATTGAAAACACACAGAAGTAAAGCATGGGATTGCAAAGTTCACATTCAGGAGAATAGAATAGAACAGAATAGAATAGAATAGAATAGAATAGAACAGAATAGAATAGAATTAACCAGGTTGGAAAAGACCTTTGAGATCATCAAGTCCAACCTATCATCCAACAGCATCTAATCAACTAACCCATGGCACCAAGCACCCCATCCAGTCTCCTCCTAAACACCTCCAGTGATGGCGACTCCACTACCTCCACGGGCAGCCCATTCCAATGGGCAATCACTCCCTCTATGAAGAATTTCTTCCTAACATCCAGCCTAAACTTTTCCTGGCACAGCTTGAGACTGTATATTTGTGCTGTCCCACTTAAGTTTCCCTCTTCCCATTTTGATTCCAAGGCAGCACTTCCACACATGATGACAGAGGGGTGAAAGGCAGTACAAAGGCTCCATGTGAAACAAACACAACCTCTCCAAGCTATCTGAGTTTTATAAACAAACTTAAATGGTTCTACCTCTTTAGAAGCTTTTAAATCACCACTGCACAGTTTGCTTGAAATCATCAGGCTATTCTTGGCTACCACTGCCGTCCTCACCGATGATGAAATCAGAGCACAGGATATCAGGGGTTGGAAGGGACCCAAAGAGATCATCGAGTCCAACCCCCCTGCCAGAGCAGGACCACACAATCTAGCTCAGGGCACACAGGAACACATCCAGATGGGGCTGGAAAGTCTCCAGAGAAGGAGACTCCACAACCTCTCTGGGCAGCCTGTTCCAGTGCTCTGGGACCCTCACAGTGAAGAAGTTCCTCCTTGTGTTGAGGTGGAACCTCCTGTGCCGCAGCTTCCATCCATTGCTCCTTGCCCTATCCCAGGGAGCAAGTGAGCAGAGCCTGTCCCCTCCCCCCTGACCCCCAGCCCTCAGATATTTACAAACATTTATCAAATCCCCTCTCAGTCTTCCCTTTTCCAGGCTAAACAGCCCCAGGTCCCTCAGCCTCTCCTCACCAGGCAGCGCTCCAGTCCCCAGATCATCCTTGTAGCCCTCCACTGGACTCTCTCCAGCAGATCCCTGTCCCTCTTGAACTGGGGAGCCCAGAACTGACTGCAGTACTCAAGATGAGGTCTCACTGGCTTCCCTTCAAGCCCATGTAATTAGTTTTTCACTCTCCTATTTGTTTTAATATGATTAAGGTTGGATTTCAGCCTCACCCCCTGGCTGTAGCACTACTCTGCCAGCAGATTATAGGATTTATTTTCATGCAATGCTCCTGAACTCTGAACCTCTCACAGGATGATTGCCCAATTGCCTCCTCCCTTGACCTGCTAGCTATGTTTCACACACAGAGAGAACAAATTAGGTCCTTCTCACACCACTAGGTTTTCTCCACCCTCTGTTAGGAGGCCTCATCCTTCTCAGTAGTCTGCACAGCTGTGTTCACACTGAGAGGCTGTGCTTTTGCTGTACCGGTACACTCTGTGCCTTGGAAGTTTACTCTGACACCTATGAGCTTGCTTAAAATAAAGGACAAATGTTTGCTGAGCATTCAGATGCATGCAGCACCCCTTCTAGCTTCTGCAAATATGTTAAATGCTTCAAGATATTTGACACTCAGTAAACCAAGGTACAAACACCTGAGGAAGGTACACAGGGAATTGCTACTCACCCTAGAACTGCCACAACTTCCTGCTCTTTTAAGTCTAAAAGCAGGTGGCCTTGTCAGCTAAACCATGTAAATCAGACTCAAGATCAAACCAAAAGGTTTACTGTCCTTTGGTTATCTTTGCTGCTTCAATATAGAATTATTTGCTACTCTGATGCCTTTTCACAGCTGCAATAAGAACACTTCAGATCGAGGATTTCCTCGTACACAGCCCTAGAGCAGTGTTTCACAAGGAACTCAATTCTCTCCTCTGTTCTTTCCTGAAAGAAAAGAAATTACTCAGCTCAAGGTTTTCGAGCCCTACTGCAGTGGGAAGGGCAGAGAGATGTAAGGCTGGATAGAATAGAATAGAATTAACAAGGTTGAAAAAGACCCTTGAGATCATCAAGTCCAACCTAGCAGAAACAAATTCTGTTAAACCTACATCAGTGATAAATCATAGAAGCATAACATGGTTTGAATTCAAGGGGATCTTAAAGATCATCTAGTTTCAATTTGCATGCCCTGGGCAGGAACACCTTCCACTAGACCAGCTTGCTCAAAGCACAGTTTAACTTGGCCTTGAAGGAATGGAGCATCTGGAGTCTCTGGGCAGCCTGTGGCAGTGTCTTGCCATCCTCACATTGCAGAACTTCTTCCTAATATCTCATCTAAATCTACCCTCTTTCCATTTAAAACTGTTACCCCTCCTTCTGTCACTACATTCTCTGATTCACTTTGTCTCCCTACAGGAAAGATCCTGTAGGCCTCATTTAGCTACTGGAAGGCTGCTAGTAGGTCTCCCTGGAGCCTTCTCTTCTCCGGGCTGAACATCTCCAGCTGTCTCAGCATGTTCCCATAGGGTAGATGTTCCAGCCCTCTGATCATCTTTGTGGCCCTCCTCAGAACCTGCTCCAACAGGTCTGTGTAATTGGAGGTTGGACTAGATGACCTTTCCAGGTCCCTTCCAACCTAAATCATTCTATGATTCTATGATCATCCACCACCATCTAATCAACTAAACCATGGCACCAAGCACCCCATCCAGTCTCCTATTACACACTTCCAGTGATGGTGACTCCACCACCTCCCTGGGCAGCACATTCCAATGGCCAATCTCTCTTGCTGGGAAGAACTTCTTCCTCACATCCAGCCTGAACCTCCCCTGGCACAGCTTGAGACTGTCCTCTTGTTCTGGTGTTGGCTGCCTGGGATGCTGAAGTCAAAAGGAGAAGTATTTCAAAACCAATTTTCATCAACCAGAAACTTATCCTGGAACTGTGGAAATCTGCCTCAGATCTCTGTTATTGATATTCTTGTGTCATCTACAACGTGCATGGCCTTCCACACCTTGTTAAACAGAAAGGTTTTGGACATTTTTGCTATAGCTTAATGCTTTTTTGTTCCCCCACTTTAAAGTGTTCTCCTTTTCATGTTAAACTTTCACACTGCTCATGCTATATCCTGAGTGGGCATCCTGCTGCAATTACAGTCTTGTTAGTGAAATTTGGTGAAGCCAAAGAGACAAAAAGGAAGGCAATTCAAGTACATGACACCAGGATAAAGAGGACAAAAAACTGAGAGGAAGGAAGAGAATAAAATGAATTTATCTTTATTATTAACTTTCATCTGAAGACAAGTGTGCCCCAGGGAGAAGTTTACAAGAAAGGTGAAATTTCTTCCTCTTGGAAGAAGAAAATCCATAAATCTCATGCCTTCAACAGAGATCTGGGACCCTGTTTTTATCTTTAAAGTTCATGATGCTTCGTGCTCATTATGTTGAGCAACTGGGGGATTCCCCTGAGGGTGATTCTTAATACCTCACAGATAATTCTTTCCCAGTAGCTCGCCCATTACGCAAGGAGGATTCAGCCACACATTTTATCATAGACATCACTAACATTTGAACCACAGTGTAAACAGAAGACAAAAGCAAACAAATCCAACCAAACAGAAAATTATTCACACCCCACCAAGATAATAAGACAGAGCAAATGGATTTTGCACGCATTTGCTTTGCAAACAACATTTTCACCCCCACTCTGGTAAGGATCAGTTGTTAGGTTACCACCACAGCATGAAGTCTCTGAGCTTTGAATACAGCAAGTTGTAGCCTTTAAAACAGACCACCTGGCTTACAGAATTCTTCTACAGTCCTCATTAGAATTATAGAATAAACAAGGTTGGAAAAGACCTCAAAGATCATCAAGTCCAACCTATTATCTAAAACCTAACACCTCCTGACAACTAAACCATGGCTCCAAGTGCCACATCCAATTCCTTTTTGAACACCCCCAAGGACAGTGACTCCACCACCTCCCTGGGCAGCACATTCCAATGGCAAATTACTCTTTCTGGGAAGAACTTTCTCTTCACCTCAAGCCTAAACTTCCCCTGGCTCAGCTTGAGACAGTGTCCTCTTGTTCTGGTGCTGGTTGCCTGGGAGAAGAGACCAACCCCCACCTGGCTACCCTTCAGGTAGTTGCACTTTCAAACTCCCAAGAATCACAGAATCACCAAGGTTGGAAGAAACCTCAAAGATCATCAAGTCCAACCTGTCACCACAGACCCCATGACTAAACCATGGCACCAAGTGCCACATCCAATCCCCTCTTGAACTGTTGCCCCTCGTTCTATCACTGCAGCCCTTTGTAAACAGTCCCGCTGCAGCCTTCTTGTAGGCTCCCTTCAGGTCTCCCTGCAGCCTTCTCTTCTCCAGGCTGAACAGCCCCAGCTCCCTCCACCTGTCCTTGTAGCAGAGGTGTTCCAGTCCCCGATCATCCTCTCCACATCCATCCCTGATCATCCATCAGCCACTCCATCAGCTCCCTGTCCTTCCTGTCTTGAGGGCTCCAGAGCTGGACGCAGTACTCCAGGTGAGGTCTCACCAGAGCAGAGCAAAGTGGCAGAATCAGCTCTCTCCATCTGCTGTCCACGCTGCTTTTCATGCAGCCTAGGATGCCACTGGCCTTCTGGGCTGCAAGCTCATACTGCTGGCTCAGATACACCCTTATGAAAGCTATTTCTAAACCCACATGAGTGAAGGACGGAGTTAAGTGCATTCTGTGCTTTTAGCTACTATGCCTGGTGATATTTCTTGTTTCTTCAAAGAGCAATCTTTTGTATGGCCATCTGCACAGCAAGCAAGGAAAGCAAGGGATGCTTTTCAAACAAGGATGATATTGGGTAAATGTGGGTACAGCCCTAATAGCCAGATGTATCCTTTGAGTTCTTTGCAACTCCTTATTTTTATCTGCTCACTCAGCTTGAAAATTCCAGCATCATTCATATACTTGAGAGAGACTTTCTGAGAGCTATCTGCAGGAATGAACAATTCCACAGGAATCCCAAAGCAAACCCAAAGATTTCCTTCTGGAATCATGCAAGGATCTACTGTTCATAGACCTTCTAAGTATCCTCCCAGAACTCCTTTTTTTTTGCCTCAGTTGCCCATTCAACCCAAAAAATATTTATTCCAGCAACACAGCAGTAGAATCAATAAATCCACCAGGCTTTTATTCCCCATCCAAAACAACAGCACTCAGACTGCTTCCATTCTGTGGCCTTCTGTGTGCTCGATACAGTGAAGCTCTGCAGACAGACAACTGGATTTATTCAGCTCCATACTCCATATAGGAGCAGACTTTGACAGACACTTGAATTTCAGACAGTCCCACTTTTCAAGCTAGTATCAAGGATCAAACTACAAAACAAAATAAATGCACATTGTGGATGGAATAGAATAGAATAGAATAGAATAGAATAGAATAGAATAGACCAGGTTGAAAGAGACCTTTGAGATCATCAAGTCCAACCTATCACCCAACACCACCTAATCAACTAAACCATGGCACCAAGCACCCCATCCAGTCTCTTCCTAAACACCCCCAGTGATGGTGACTCCACCACCTCCCTGGGCACATGTGATTTAGGTCTCAAAAAAGATACAGATTTAGGTCTCAAAAAGCAGAGGTTTCAGAGGCAGATAAGCATTTAATTAATTTGGAAATTTTATGCTAAAATTAACCCTTGACAGAATTTTTTAATATCTCTACCATACCTCTGACTTTTAAAGCTCTCAAACTCTTTAGAACAAGGCAAAGCACCAACCAGAAGAGGAAGCAGCAGAGAAGCTGTAAAAGAATGAGTTAAGAAAAAAGGAAATGAAGAAGAGGGAGAACTGACCCATCAAGGGAGAAAATCAATAGGATAGGATAGGATAGGATAGGATAGGATACGACAGGATAGGATAGGATAGGATAGAAGTAACCAGGTTGGAAAAGACCTTCAAGATCATCAAGTCCAACCTAGCACCCAACACCACCTGATCAACTAAACCATGGCACCAAGTTCCTCAGACAGCCTCTTCTTAAACACCTCCAGCAATGGGGACTCCACCACCACCTCCCTGGGCAGCACATTCCCATGGCCAATCTCTCTCTTTCTGGGAAGAATTTCTTCCTCACATCCAGCCTAAACCTCCCCTGGCACAGCTTGAGACTCTTGTTCTGGTGCTGGTTGCCTGGGAGAAGAGACCAACCCCCACCTGGCTACAACCTCCCTTCAGGTAGTTGTAGACAGCAATAAGGTCTCTCCTGAGCCTCCTCTTCTCCAGGCAATCTCTACTAAAGTAAAAACTGTCCAGAAAGAGAGTGGAATCTGATGTTTTAGGTGAGGCAGGACAATGGAATACACACCTAAAAGTCCCCCACAAAGTCTGAAGGCATTGCGAAATGAGCTTTGCAAGAGAGCAGCCTGGTCATTAGAAGGACATAGAAAGGATGACATGCTGAGAAATGAGGAGAAATGCTGACAGAACAGATAAAATTGTCAAGGCAGGAAACACAAAGACTGAGATTAGACATAGTAACAGGCAGCTGAGACCGGGTCGTGGGGCTATTCCTCATCCAGGGACAGCTGAGCCAGTGCTACTGGTTCTTTAACCAGATAAACACATCCAGCAGCTCCCACAGCTCAGTGTTCGAAGGCTACTCATTGCCTTCTCTGTGTTTCTGTGGTACTGGAGTCCCACTTCCTCCAGTTTCAGACATGTTTACAGGGGGACTGTAGCAAGTTTTTTCTCTTTTGAGAAAAATTCCTTCAGAATATCTTATTGCAATACATTTAGCACAGTCTGAGGTCCCATTTTTCCGACCTCCACTTCTTCCCTGGGCAGTTCACTGTATTAAATAAAAAGCCCTTGTCTCTTGCTGGCAACAAAAATATTTACTCCCCTTACAAAACTGTAATAGACATCAATTGTCACCTCTACCTCATACCACCCTTTTGGAAAGATGTTCAAATGAGAAAGCAAAAATGAATTCTGGAGCCCCTGTTGCAGGAAGGATGTGGAGGTGCTGGAAGGTGTCCAGAGCAGGGCCATGAGGATGAGCAGAGGGCTGGAGCTGCTCTGCTATGAGGACAGACTGAGGGAGTTGGGGCTGTTCACTCTGAAGAGAAGGCTCTGAGGAGACCTAATTGTGGCCTTCCAGTATCTGAAGGGGGTTACAAGAAAGCTGGGGAGGGATTTTTTAGTGTCTCAGGTAATGATAGGACTGGGGGGAATAGAAAAAATCTAGAAATGGGTAGATTGAGACTGGATGTTAGGAAGAAGTTTTTCCCCATGAGGGTGGTGAAAGACTGGCACAGGTTGCCCAGGGAGGCGGTGGGAGCCTCATCCCTGGAGGTTTTCAAAGCTAGGCTGGATGTGGCTCTGGGCAACCTGCTCTAGTGTGAGGTGCCCATGGCAGGGGGGTTGGAATTGGATGACCCTTGGGGTCCCTTCCAATCCTAACAATTCTATGATTCTATGACCACTCACATCGCAGCTGGGCACATCGTTAAGTTCAGACAAGCCTATGTTGTAAGAACATGAAAGAAATCCACATAGTGGAGGGAACATAGGAAAAAATACTACCCTTGGGTTTACTGCTTGGTCACCAGCAGGAAGTGAGCAAAGGCACTCCTGCAACTGGCTGCCAAAGCAGGCCACTACGAGACACCTTCACAGGGTGCCTTGCATCGCTCCACCTGGGAAATTTCATTTCCCTCTTATAGATTCAGCGAATGGTTTAGGTTGGAAGGGACCTGCAAGATCATCCAGTTCTGACCTTCTGGATTGCTGAGTTCCAAGCCCCCTGCCATGGGCAGGGACACCTTCCACCAGACCAGGTTGCTCAAGCCCCCATCCAACCTGGCCTCCACAACCTACCCTGGCAGCCTGTTTCAGGGTCTCACCACCTTCACTGTAAAGAATTTCTGCCTAATATCCAGAATAAATCTGTTCTCTTCAAGCTTCAATCCATTCCCCCTTGTCCTATCACTACAAGCCCTTGCAAAAAGTCCCTTCCCAGCTTCAGGTAGGTCTCCTGCTGTTCAGAGACAGTGTATACCCACAAAGTATGTCAGTCTACAGAGCAAGACACAACAGATTGGTGAAGAGGAAGAAAATACAACAGTCCATAGGGCTCAGTTCCTTAGAAACCTAAGTACCAGGTTTGTTATCAACTGGAAAGGGGAAGATGCTTGTGCTACCAACTAAGCAAGATTACTTATGGCTTAAATCCACAAATCCAAATCCCAAGGGACTTCAAATGTACACTGAGTTGATTTCAAGTCATTTATAGAATTGCCCCAAAGACAAAACCTGAAACACTGGCTACCTGTAAAAACAGAAAGATGCATTATTGCCATAGTTTTACCCCTGAAGTACAATATGACCTACAAAGAACACAACTAAGGTCATTTACTTCAGCAGCAGGAGAGGGTTCACTACACACAGCTCACAGATGCTTGGGAGAGCTTGAAGGACCTCAGGTACCAGGTGCTGCTGAACACCAGGGCAGTGCTACAGGATTGCAGAGCTTCATTCCTCAGCCTGATCCCTTCTCCAAGGAAGGGCTGCAGGGAGGCCTCAGCAAGGACAACCCATTCCTGCACTTTTCCCAGTAACTAAATGGAATACAAAGAACAATCCCCACAGTGTACAAGGTTAGCTTTTGAACGAGTAACACAACTAATTTCACACACAAAAGCCAGCACCATGTTGTCAGCATCCTGACTATACACTGTTTCACAAGCTAGGAGATGAGACAATCAAGTGAGACAACAAGTGGACAATCAAGTGGACAGCCACTGGAGAATCTTGAATTTACCCAAGCATCCAAAAAACAGAGTCAGGCCCCTAGTAAGCTAGTGGCAAGGAAGAAGCAGCAGAGGTACAAAGATGTCCTCATCACCCCCTATTGTCTCTGCAACAAGAAAAAACACAACAGAAACCCCTCCAAAGAAAGAAGTTTTCTTAGAATCATAGAATTGTTAGGGTTGGAAGGGGCCTCAAGGATCAGCCAGTTCCAACCCCCCGGCCACAGGCAGGGACACCTCACACTACAGCAGGTTGCTCACAGCCACATCCAGCCTGGCTGAAAAAACCTCCAGGGCTGAGGCTTCCACCCCCTCCCTGGGCAACCTGTGCCAGTCTCTCACCACCCTCATGGGGAAGAACTTCTTCCTAACATCCAATCTGAATCTACCCATTTCTAGTTTTGTTTCATTGCCCCCCAGTCCTATCACTCCCTGACACCCTCAAAAGTCCCTCCCCAGCTTTCTTGTAGCCCCCTTCAATTCATGTCTTCTATCTGACATGACTAAGCCTAAATGGCTCTGTGTGCACATATATTAAATACCCACATATATCACATACAGACTTTTTTCTTTCATGGATAAAAGTAAATAGAATGAAGACATTTCTTTGCTGAAAAAGATCATCATTGAAGTTGGTTTGGTTTGGGTTTTTTTTTGTAGGAGGTTAAGATGTAGGATTTGAAAGGAAAAAAATGTAAAAGCAACCAAGTCTGAAATATTTTAGCTGCACACTTCCTGGCACCTAAAATGAAACACTCTCTAGAACCTGAAACTACTCTTTTAAATGTAATCCTTCCAATGATCTGAAAGTGCCCTGTGCACAGCTCACACCTACTAGATTCCTTAATCAAAGCACAGGCATTTTGGTTTCTTACTCCTTTGAGGGCTGGCACATTACACTGCTGTCAGACAAGGCCTTTGAGTTAAAATATCCTATCAGACATACAGGTCTCACTTTGAAGATGTTAAATATCACATCTATTATCCCATGCAGGCATTCAAAAATGTTAGAGGGCTCAATGTCATCCTGAGAAAGTTCACAGCTCACCAAATTCTCCTACCTTCACAAAGCTGTCTCAAGAGACATCTCCATGCAGCTGATCCCCTGGGCTGGAGACAAGAATCATCCACAATTCAGTACCACCTTGGCAGGCTGGGGCAGGCAAGGGCAGTGATGTGCTAAGATGTCTAAATGGGACATAACCCCACAGACAAAGGCAGCATCATCTGACGTGGTACAGTCATAAAACTTGTATTGCCAACCCATAGAAAAGTTATTTCTCCTCATGCTTTTTTAATGGTGCTGACTGAAGTCATGCCATCACTATTTCTTGAGACATTACAATGCTCTAAGTCATGCCCTCAGGGCTTCAAACTCCTTCTACTGACCAGACCAGACAGGTGGACACCTCAAGCTATGGAATAATCAGGTGCCAGTGTCAAGTCACAAGAGTCAATGCAAGGGTTAACATAAAAGGCTCCAGTTTTAAGCCCAGACTGAGCCATAAATGTAATGTGTATCTCACTGCTGGTTACTAATCATCTTTGTAAGATACAATTGATCAACATAAGAAAAATACTTAGACATGGGAACTTCAAGAACAGATTATCTCCTGTAACTATCATCCTCATATCTGAGAAACACCTCACCTGGTCCCATTATTGCTTTACAGAATACAGAACTGACCAGGCTGGAAAAGACCTTCAAGATCATCAAGTCCAACCTAGCACCCAACACCATCTCTTCAACTAAACCATGGCACCAAGTGCCCCATTAAGTCTATTCTTAAAGATCTCCAGTGATGGTGACTCCACCACCTCCCTGGGCAGCACATTCCAATGGCCAATCTCTCTTGCTGGGAAGAATTTCTTCCTAACAGCCAGCTTAAACCTCCCCAGCACAGCTTGAGACTGTGTCCTCTTGTTCTGGTGCTGGTTGCCTGGGAGAAGAGACCAACTCCTCCTGGCTACAACCTCCCTTCAGGTAGTTGTAGACAGCAAGAAGGTCTCCCCTGAGCCTCCTCTTCTCCAGGCTAAGCAACCCCAGCTCCCTCAGCCTCTCCTCACAGGGCTGTGCTCCAGACCCCTCCCCAGCTTTGCTGCCCTTCTCTGGACACCTTCCAGCATCTCAACATCTTTCCTAAACTGAGGGGCCCAGAACAGGACACAGGCCTCAAGGTGTGGCCTAACCAGTGCTGAGTACAGGACATATTACAGGAATGTCCTAAATGTACCTAAATAGATAGGAGAGAGGAAAGTAAAGCAACTCCATGGGACAAAGCACTCTTAGCTGCTGTATTTAAATCCCAAGTAAATCAGCTACAGCTTCATCTTTAATTTCCATTGGGGTTAAATCACCACCAAGAATTTCAAAGCCCACATTTCAACCAGGAATTTTTGTGTGCATATTTCAAAGCCCTGCTAAACTGAAAGTGATCTGAATATCCTACCTTCAAGGAAGCTCAGTCTACTACATTAATGTAGCCTAACCAGTTTGTCATCCAGCAAAAAAAAATGACAAGATATTAAACTCATGCAAATGTTCAGCCTTGTTTGCATTTTTTTACTCCATTACCAGCCCTGTGGAAAGTATCCACCATTTCACATGCTGTTGAGTCATTCTTTGCTCCTTTGATAGCCACTTCTGAAGAGCTGCAAAGGCATACAGGGTACAGCAAAACTGCTGTGTTCAAAACCTAAGTGAAGCAAGTGCTAGATGATTGCTATTCTATTAAGCTGGAGTTTTACTAAAACCAGTCAAGAGCAATTCTTCCTTAAACAATGGCATGAGATTGAACACATCTAAATGCCAGGTTCTACACATTGGCCACAACAACCCCATGCAGTGCTACAGGCTGGGGTCAGAGTGGATGGGGAGCAGCCAGGCAGAGAGGGACCTGGGGGTGCTGGTTGATGGTAGGCTGAACATGAGCCTGCAGTGTGCCTGCAGGCAGCCAAGTAGGCCAATGGCATCCTGGCCTGGATCAAGAACAGTGTGGCCAGCAGGAGCAGGGAGGTCATTCTGCCCTGTGCTCAGCACTGGTTAGACCACACCTTGAGTCCATGTCCAGTTCTGGGCCCCTCAGTTTAGGAAAGATGTTGAGCTGCTGGAAGGTGTCCAGAGAAGGGCAACAAAGCTGGGGAGGGGTCTGGAGCACAGCCCTGTGAGGAGAGGCTGAGGGAGCTGGGGTTGCTTAGCCTGGAGAAGAGGAGGCTCAGGGGAGACCTTCTTGCTCTCTACAACTACCTGAAGGGAGGTTATAGCCAAGTGGGGGTTGGTCTCTTCTCCCAGGCAACCAGCACCAGAACAAGAGGACACAGTCTCAAGCTGTGCCAGGGGAGGTTTAGGCTGGATGTTAGGAAGAAATTCTTCATAGAAAGAGAGATTGGCCATTGGAATGTGCTGCCCAGGGAGGTGTGGAGTCACCATCATTGGAGGTGTTTAAGAAGAGGCTTAATGGGGCACTTGGTGCTGTGGTTTAGTTGATTAGATGGTGTTGGGTGATAGGTTGGACTTGATGATCTCAAAGGTCTTTTCCAAGCTGGTTAATTCTATTCCAACATACTAAAAGCATGTTTATACCAAAGGTGAAGTTCTACATTAAACAAGACACAAATAAATAGTTTGCATACAACTTAAGATGGCTCAGAAAGATGTTAAAGTTTTAAGTCTAGTAGCCAAGAACTCCACTTCATCTTTGAATCCCCCTCTGCCCTCACTCACTTGTCTGCTTGCATAACAAAAAGAAAGGAACAAAATGTATGCTTGATATTCCCTCTTAACTAGTGAGCACCTATATTTACAACCACCAATTTCTTTTCTTTGTCTCCCAAAAGAAACAAAGAAAAGCTATCTCCAGAAGTCACATCCACACTCAGCTGTTCTGTGATCTTCTGGGGCTTCTTGTACTTTGGTGTAAGTACATGTTTTGAAATGACAAAGCTAAGTTGTGAATTCTGAGTTTCAGTACAAGAAGGAGGTGGACCTGATGGAGAGGGTCCAGAAATGGGCCATAAAAATTATCATGGGGCTGCAACACCTCTGCTACAAGGACAAGCTGATGGAGCTGGGGCTGTTCAGCCTGGAGAAGAGAAGGCTCTAGGGAGACCTAACAGCAGCCTGACAGTGCCTGAAGGGGGCTACAAGAAGGCTGCAGAGGGACTGTTTGCAAATGCCTGCAGTGATAGGATGAGGGGTAATGGTTTGGAATGAGAGGAGATTTAGATTGGATGTGAGGAACAAGTTCATTACCATGAGGGTGGTAGAATATTGGAACTGGTTGCCCAGGGAGGTAGTTGAGGCTGAATCCCTGAAATCTTCAAGGCATGGCTTGACAAGGTTGTGAGCAACCTGATCTAGTGGAGGATGTCCCTGCTCACTGCAGGGGGGTTGGACTAGATGACCTTTGGAGGTCCCTTCTAACCCAAACCATTGTGATTCTATGGAGTCCTAGAGACTAACAAAGACTATTAGAAGGTAGAGTTGACTCTTAATCTGCTATGAGCAAACTCCTACTCCACAAAAATAATTAAGAGGAACGTATCTAAGTCACAAAGATACTAACAAACTAGTCACTAATCTCTCTGTTTTTTACTGGTGTCAGGAACCTGCCATGCAAGCTCAAGAAAATAAGTGAACTAACAGGAACTCACTCTAACAGAGTTACAATGATCTGTAACTGATGAGGACAGACTGAAGGAGTTGGGGCTGTTCAGTCTGGAGAAGAGAAGGCTCTGAGGTGACCTAATTGTGGCCTTCCAGGATCTGAAGGGGGCTGCAAGAAGGCTGGGGAGGGACTTCTCAGGATCTCAGGTAGTGATAGAACTAGGGGGAATGGAATGAAGGTGGAGGTGGGGAGATTCAGGCTGGAGGTGAGGAGGAAGTTCTTCAGCATGAGAGTGGTGAAGCCCTGGAATGGGTTGTCCAGGGAGGTGGTTGAGGCCCTATCCCTGGAGGTGTTTAAGCCCAGGCTGGATGAAGCTGTGGCCAGCCTGTTCTAGTGTGGGGTGTCCCTGCCCATGGCAGGGGGGTTGGAACTAGATGATCCTTGTGGTCCCTTCCAACCCTGACTGATACTACTATGATACTACTACTATCATATTCTTTCCATATATGACTAACAGCAGGCAACATGCATTCCATCTCTCTAAATGAAGAAAGCTGATATGCTCAAGTAATGGCCCACAAAGGCAAAGAATCCAAGAGAAAGCTTGTTAACATCCTAGAACTTCTATAAATTACCAAGAGAGGCTTTCCAAGTGTGGATTCCATATGGCCAAATGTTTGTCCTTCCCCTCCTCCAAAATACACAGGCTAGTGGAAAGGTAGAAATGGAACTGAAACACTTTACAATCCTGGGGGTTGGGGGAAATAAATGTAAGCAAACTTAGGCAATTACTGGCTTGCTTCTGTAAGCAAGGAACTGCAAGACACAAAAGTATGTTTTCTTAAACAGCCTGCATGCACAGCATAGAATAGCCTGTGAAAAGGAGACCCAAACCCAAAATGTATGAACAAAAAGAACTTGCTGGCCAGCACAGGAATGAAAACCTCCTAAGTGTAGCAAAGAACTTTTCCACAGATGAATTGCAGGCAAGAAGCAAATTCCATGAAAGTCACATTTCTGATTGTACCTTATGGCTATGCCTTAAGGGAAAGGAATTGTTTCCACAGCAGCACAGTTTCACTGGTGATCTAACCAGACTTAATTTTGGTTCATTTTATATGGAGTTGAGAGTATGTTAACTTCTTGCATTGAAATCCAATTCAAACCAAGTTTATTATTGAGAGCAGTCCTGCAGGGAAGGACCTGGGGTGGATGAAAAGCTGCATTCCATTCTGAGCTGTATCAAAAGCGGTGTGACCAGCAGGTCAAGGGAAGTGATCCTGCTCCTCAGTTCTGCTCACATGAGATCCCACCTGGAATAGTGACTACAGCTCTGGGGCCTCCAGCGTATGAATCATAGAATGATTTAGGTTGGAAAGGACCTCCAAAGGTCATCTAGTCCAACCCCCAATGACACACACCTGTTGGAGCAGGTTCTGAGGAGGGCCACAAAGATGATCAGAGGGCTGGAACATCTACCCTATGGGAACATGCTGAGACAGCTGGAGATGTTCAGCCCAGAGAAGAGAAGGCTCCAGGGAGACCTACTAGCAGCCTTCCAGGAGCTAAATGAGGCCTACAGGAAAGATAGGGAGACAAAGTGAATCAGAGAATGTAGTGACAGAAGGAGGGGTAACAGTTTTAAATGGAAAGAGGGTAGATTTAGATGAGATATTAGGAAGAAGTTCTGCAATGTGAGGATGGCAAGACACTGCCACAGGCTGCCCAGAGAGACTGCAGATGCTCCATTCCTTCAAGGCCAAGTTAAACTGTGCTTTGAGCAAGCTGGTCTAGTGGAAGGTGTTCCTGCCCAGGGCATGCAAATTGAAACCAGATGATCTTTAAGGTCCCCTTGAATTCAAACCATGTTATGCTTCTATGATTTATCACTGACGTAGGTTTAACAGAACTGGTTTATGCAAAGACACAAGACAAAGTGAATCTACCCCAAACCCTTTTATGTGAAGTCTCTCACAATTCAAAGTGTTTCATACAGACATTTAACTTGGGTACTTCTCCTGTTCTTAACAGATATGACTGTAATTACACCACAAGTCTTATGCTACTTCAAAACATCATAGACACAAAAATATCACATGCAATCTCTAAGAGAAGATAATGAAAGGGAAGCATCTGAAATTTACCACACAAGATAGTCAAGTCAGGAGGAAATAAAAAAAGACCTGTGATGCTGGCACTGCTCCTCGTGTCTACAGCATGACTACAGCCAGGTTTAAAGGGCAGGGGGAAAAAAAAGTTTAGCTTTCAGTGCTGGACTTTAACCCCTATCAACTCCTGACAGCAAGACTTTTAGTGACTCATGTTCACGGCCATTTGTAGTGATTCTGCACCATCCTGCAATCTTAAATGCAGGTCAAGGGAGGTGATTCTCCCCCTCTGCTCCACTCTGCTGAGACCACGCCTGGAGTACTGCGTCCAGTTCTGGAGCCCCTAGTACAGGAAGGATCTGGAGGTGCTGGAGGCTATCCAGAGAAGGGCCATGAGGATGAGCAGAAGGCTGGAGATCCTCTCCTATGAGGACAGACTGAGGGAGTTGGGGTTGTTCAGTCTGGAGAAGAGAAGGCTCCCAGGAGACCTAGTTGTGGCCTTCCAGTATCTGAAGGGGGCTACAAAACAGCTGGGGAGGGACTTTTTAGGGTGTCAGGGTGTGACAGAACTAGGGGGAATGGAGCAAAACTAGAAATGGGTAGATTCAGATTGGATGTTAGGAAGAAGTTCTTCCCCATGAGGGTGGTGAGAGCCTGGCACAGGTTGCCCAGGGTGGTGATGGAAGCCTCATCCCTGGAGGTTTTTGCAGCCAGGCTGGAGGTGGCGGTGAGCAACCTGCTGTAGTGTGAGGTGTCCCTGCCCATGGCAGGGGGGCTGGAACTAGATGATGCTTGAGGTCCCTTCCAACCCTAACAATTCTATGATTCTAAGTTAAGAACTATCAACACCAGGAGAACAGCAAAACCAAAGGATCAACTTATGGATTAATTCAATTATGGATTTACTCAATTCTGTAAGTCTATGATAATGCTTCTGTTTTAATGAGGTAATCTAAATGTTACAGATCAGAAATGTGAAGGGTTTTGGGTTTGGCAGTTTGGGTTTTTTTCCCATTGGGACTCCTGTCATTGCATCTATACAGAAAAATCAGAAACTCCTAAACACACACATGTATAGACAATGTCCTTCTTTCCACCTCCCTAAAAAACAGAGTTCTCCCCTTCCTATCACAGTCTAAATGATCAATGACATCATTTGGGGAGGAAAACCAACAGTGCCTTCTCTTGTTAACATACTTCTTGGTTTGAATCGTTATTATTTTGCTCCCCTTTTGCCCAAGTTAAAAAAAGAAATGTCTGGGATATAAAATAAAAAAAAAATAAATGTTTAATTGTTCCTCATTAAAGATTTGTATAAATAAAGAATGCTACAGAAAAAGCAGCCAGGAACAATCAGGTGATGCCTATTAGAACCAACACGATAGTGGACTTACCCTAATTTTTGGGTCCAGACAACAACAGTCAAACCAAAAGCCTGAATTTAAACACACTTCTATCCAGTGAAGAATTCAACATCTCTGCCTCCAACACAAATTCATCTATTTCTGAAATTCCAGACATCACTAGAGACTGCCAGTCAAGGGCTGAGCAAATCAAGGGTTCTCTTGATTTGTGTCTGTACACACAGCAGCTATAGCACTCCTGCTTCGTTCAAACCAGGAGGAATCAATTATGTCTCACCATCATCTTATCCAAATACAGCTTCCAAAACTGAGATTAAACACTTTTGTATGACCTTGGCACTTTTGTACAGATTTGCAGTGGAAAGTAAAGAGGAAAGAAAGGGGAAGTGGGGGGGAAGAAAAGAGGGGACAAAAGGGGGAAGAGAAAAAAGGGGGAAGAGAAAGAAAAGAAAAAGAGAAAAAAAAAGAAAAGAGAAAAAAAGAAAAGAGAAAAAAAAAAAGAAGAGAAAAAAAGAAGATAAAAAAAGAAGAGGAAAAAAAGAAAAGAGAAAAAAGAAAAGAGAAAAAGAGAAAAAAAAGAAAAGAGAAAAAAAGAAAACAGAAAAAAGAAAAGAGATAAAAAAAGAGAAAAAAGAGAAAAAAGAGAAAAAAGAGAAAAAAGAGAAAAAAAGAGAAAAAAGAGAAAAAAGAGACAAAAGATAAAAAAGAAAAGAGAAAAAAGAAAAGATAAAAAAGAAAAGAGAAAAAAGAAAAGAGAATAAAGAAAAGAGAAAAAAGAAAGAGAAAAAAGAAAAGAGAAAAAAGAAAAGAGAAAAGGGAGAAGGGAGAAGGGAGAAGGGAGAAGGGAGAAGGGAGAAGGGAGAAGGGAGAAGGGAGAAGGGAGAAGGGAGAAGGGAGAAGGGAGAAGGGAGAAGGGAGAAGGGAGAAGGGAGAAGGGAGGAAAAAAAGAGGAAAAGGGGAAAAAAAGAGGAAAAGGGGAAAAAAAGAGGAAAAGGGGAAAAAAAGAGGAAAAGGGGAAAAAAAGAGGACAAGGGGAAAAAAAGAGGAAAAGGGGAAAAAAAGAGGAAAAGGGGAAAAAAAGAGGAAAAGGGGAAAAAAAGAGGAAAAGGGGAAAAAAGAGGAAAAGGGGAAAAAAGAGGAAAAGGGGAAAAAAGAGGAAAAGGGGAAAAAAGAGGAAAAGGGGAAAAAAGAGGAAAAGGGGAAAAAAGAGGAAAAGGGGAAAAAAGAGGAAAAGGGGAAAAAAGAGGAAAAGGGGAAAAAAGAGGAAAAGGGGAAAAAAAGAGGAAAAGGGGAAAAAAAGAGGAAAAGGGGAAAAAAAGAGGAAAAGGGGAAAAAAAGAGGAAAAGGGGAAAAAAAGAGGAAAAGGGGAAAAAAAGAGGAAAAGGGGAAAAAAAGAGGAAAAGGGGAAAAAAAGAGGAAAAGGGGAAAAAAAGAGGAAAAGGGGAAAAAAAGAGGAAAAGGGGAAAAAAGAGGAAAAGGGGAAAAAAAGAGGAAAAGGGGAAAAAAAGAGGAAAAGGGGAAAAAAAGAGGAAAAGGGGAAAAAAAGAGGAAAAGGGGAAAAAAAGAGGAAAAGGGGAAAAAAAGAGGAAAAGGGGAAAAAAAGAGGAAAAGGGGAAAAAAAGAGGAAAAGGGGAAAAAAAGAGGAAAAGGGGAAAAAAAGAGGAAAAGGGGAAAAAAAGAGGAAAAGGGGAGAAAAGGAAAAGCATTTATTGATGAATTCATCTTATTTAAGAGGTGAACTTCCAGGATAAACTGCCTGAAGTAGTGTAATGAAAAAATACTCATCTGGGGGGGAGGAACCCCTTCCATCCTGAGGATTTTATAAATAAATTATTTTTATGTTATCCTCACTGTCTAAAAATCCCACACACACGCCAAGAGTGAGGTGATCTGACTATAAACCTGTAAAAAAAACTCACAACAGTAGTAAAATATTTATCTTAGTGCCTTCTATAGCACACATTATTATGTTATCATCACCCTTTCCTGAATCTAGCTGTTCAGGTTCTGACCACGGCTAGAGGGACACTCAGGAACTTGAAGATAAACGAAATGGAGATGAGCAGCTAACAGCAACTTCAGTCCTCCAGCAAACAGCCTTACCTGGGGGTAATATCAGCCCCTACACCAACTTCAGTCCCACAGCAAACAGCCTTACCTGGGGTCAAACCAGCCCCTACACCAACTTCAGTCCCACAGCAAACAGCCTTACCTGGGGTCAAACCAGCCCCTACACCAACTTCAGTCCTACAGCAAACAGCCTTACCTGGGGGTCAAACCAGCCCCTACACCAACTTCAGTCCTACAGCAAACAGCCTTAGCTGGGGGTCAAACCAGCCCCTACACCAACTTCAGTCCCACAGCAAACAGCCTTAGCTGGGGGTCAAACCAGCCCCTACACCAACTTCAGTCCTACAGCAAACAGCCTTAGCTGGGGGTCAAACCAGCCCCTACACCAACTTCAGTCCCACAGCAAACAGCCTTAGCTGGGGGTCAAACCAGCCCCTACACCAACTTCAGTCCTACAGCAAACAGCCTTACCTGGGGGTCAAACCAGCCCCTACATCAACTTCAGTCCTACAGCAAACAGCCTTACCTGGGGGTCAAACAAGCCCCTACTTTTCATAGCACAACTCTTCACAGACATTTTCCATCTGGAAGCTCCTTCACCTGGGGAAGCTATCATAAAATGGTGATTGGGCTAAGTTCCAAAAGGGTGCTCTGACTCTGAAAATGTCATGGTATTTCTTTTTTTCTTGTTTTATTGATTTATCTTAGTGCCATCTTTCAACAGGCCATCCAACCTTTAAGGCATGGTCTTAAAGAAAATCAAGAGCATGCACAAGGGAAATTAGTGTGGCGTGACAACACCATAGCTGCATTCCCCCAGACAGAAAGGCCCTGAAACATTTCACTGAAAGAGACCTTTTCCAAGTAATTTATTAAGCAGAACACCATCAGCTCCACAGAGGAATCATTCCTGCTCAGGGTAAGAAACTGTAAAATCTCTGCAGATTTCACAAGGGGGCGGGGGGAGGGAATCACAGAATGGTCTGGGTTGGAAGGGACCTCCAAAGGTCATCTAGTCCAATCCTCTCTGCAGCAAGCAGGGGCATCTCCATCTAGATCAGATTGCCCAAAGTCGAGCCACACCTCTTGAAGGAAATGATTGAAAAGAATAGGATGGAAATGGACTCTTGCTCATAGTATCATAGAATGGTTTGGCTGGAAGGGACCGTCAAAGGTCATCTAGTCCAGGCCCCCTGCAGTCAGCAGGGACATCCTCCACTAGATCAGGCTGCTCAGAGCCTTGTCGAGCCTGACCTTGAATGTATCCTAGGACAGGGCCCAAACGACCTTCCCAGGCAACCTGTTCCAGTGTTGGATTACCCTCATGGTAAAGAACTTGTTCCTAACATCCAATCTAAATATCCTCCTCTCCACTTCGAAGCCATTGCCCCACGATCTATCACTGCAGGCCTTTGCAAACAGTCCCTCTGCAGCCTTCTTGTAGCCCCTTTCAGGTACTGGAAGGCTGCTATTTGGTCTCCCTGGAACCTTCTCTTCTCCCAACCCACCATCATGATTATTCACACTCCTCATCTACCACAAGTATTTTTGTGTTCATTACTTCTAGAACCACCATGTCTGTAATTTTTAAGGCCTCAGTGACATGCAAATTCAAGAGTTATAGGGTACTTGGAAATGAACAACACAAGAAAGACCCCCATGACTTGCTAACTTAATATATCACCAGCAAGGTACAATTTCCCTGTCCTCTGGTTAGTCCTCTCATAGAAAGAGACAGCAGGTCACAGACCTCCTCTATGGTTTGATGCTGCAGCTTTGATGCCATGTTATAATTGAGAGTACCAAAATGCTACCTTCCAGTGTTTCAGGATGGAAAACAATCAGGTCCTGCCCACCTCAGTACCATTAAGCACAAAGATGCCAGATGATCCCCATCACATGAGCAACAACTCTTAGCACTCTTAAAAGAGGTGTCATGGGTCTGTGGAGCCTGCTCGTGCAATGAGAAGCAGCAATGCTGGTTCTGACTCACGAAAACAGCCAAGCTGAAGACATCCTAACATGCAGCTTAGATTCAGAAATAGATAGAGGGACTTACAAAGTGATGTAATTCCCAAAACACAACCTGCTCTGTTTGACAGAGGGCAAAGTAAGATGAAAAAAGAATCACACACTTCCATAAAAACAAGAAAAAAGAGGTAATATCTCCCTGAACTTCAGACTTCAGCAGCATCAGTGCAACACAAGAGCATAACGAAGGCAGATGTTGAGAGTTTTACTTTCCCATCAGCAAAACTAGCTCAATCAGAAGGCAGAGAACGCAGCGGCGGCTGTTTACTGGGCTGTCAAGGTTACTCCTCAAACACTGTCTTGGAAGGAGACCACTAGATCCGCTTAACGCTTGCTGGCCAGTTTCGTGCTGCACTTCACCAGCCTGAGAATCTCCCCCGGCGGAGCGCCGGGGGCACAGACACAGCGCACAGCCTTTCCGGGCCACTGGCAGAGCAAAGCCTCCTGCTAGGGAAAAGAGGGGGGCCCTGCAGGAGCGAAACGCACCCCGCCGCCCCCTCCCACAGGCTCCGACGGCGAGGAAAGAAGGGCTGCGCAACCAGGCGCACTCCCCGTCTCACCTTAGTCGCCCGGCGGACGGCGCTCCGCGGTCGCAGAGCTCCGTGGGCTCCGGCCGAGGCCGTTCGCGCCCCGCGGCGGGGAATCAGCCGCCTCCTCTGGAGGGCGCAGTCCCAGCTGCCTCGCTCCGACACCCCCGGGGCGCCCACGGCGCTCACGGAGCTAGGATCGAGGCGACACAGTGGAGTTAATCGTGAACGCGCTGCCCGGCTTCCTTAGGGAACTCCTCCCGCGGATGCCGTGGCAGCCACTAGCCCCCACGAGGCGACCACGAAAAGATCCCGGTAGGTGCAGTCCCTCCTCTCCGCATCCACCCTACACAGAGTCCGCGACCCGCAGCACAGCAGCTGCCGTCACCTACCTTCCCGCCGTGCCGGCTGTGCTCTTCTCCTCTCCGCAGCGGCGCGGACGGTGCGCGGAGCCCCGCGCGGAGCGGAGTACCCGTGCCGTGCCCCACGGCGGCGGCCGCCGCGCTGCCAGCGCCGAGGCGTGAGGGCGGCCCCACGTGCGCCGGCTGCGCCAATCGGGGCCGCCCGCCGGCCGCCCCCCGCCTCCGCCGCCGCCACCGTCCCGGGCCGCCCGCGAACCAGCAGCCGGGGCGGGCGGCCGGCGAGAAGCGGCGGCGGCCAGGGCAGGAGGAAATAAGTTTGGTATCGTTAGGGAGAGAACAAAGAAATCAAAACCGCTGTCGATCGCGGGCTGGACGCCGGTTCCGCGCCCACGGAGCCGCCGCGTAGCCGGACGGGTGGCGGCGGCGGCAGCGGCAGCAGCAGCGCCGCACCGCGGAGGCAGGCCGCGTGTCCGCGCGTCCGCGCAGAGGCGGCGGCCGGGGC
This sequence comes from Dryobates pubescens, assembly GCF_014839835.1. Classification (NCBI taxonomy): domain Eukaryota; kingdom Metazoa; phylum Chordata; class Aves; order Piciformes; family Picidae; genus Dryobates; species Dryobates pubescens. Next base: position 43,626,533 of record NC_071616.1, on the reverse strand, counting down.
AGGCTCCCGGGGGCTGGGTTCCCCCGCGGCGGGAGCCCCGTGCAGCTGGAACGGGTGCTGGACGGCGGGGAGGGTAGCGGGTCCTAGGAGTTTCGGGAAACAAAGCTCCAGAGTGAATTTGTCAAGCATCCTTTTAGCTCTGCCATGAGTTTTGCGAGGCTGAATGTGCTGCGGAAAGCAAAAACGCCTTCACACCTTCTGACAGCGCCCTGTGCGCTTAGGTCTGGCTCTTCCAAACTGAAGCGGCGCTGAAGAAGGGCTGGAGAGCCTCGGGTCGGTCAGGTGCGGGAACGGCTGCTTAAGTCCGTAGGGAGCTTCCTGGAGGCATTACGTTCTGCTAAAGCTTCAGACTTAAACAAAAACAGAGGGCTGTTAATCCATTCTCAGAGGGTAAAACAACACAAATTCTTCTGCTGTACTTTCCATTTTGGGTGCAAGTGAGATGTCCAGCTTCTGTTCCACATTGCTAGCATTGCTGTGTGCTCGCCATGGCAGTACTGGGAGTGCAATCCTTGAAAACAATGAGCTGGTTGGTAGGAAAATAAACATTCCTAGCATAGCAAAATATTTTTGTACTTTATTTTCCAGTGTTTAATTGACAACACTGCATTTTTCCACGAATTGTAGTTAGTAAATTTCCGTTAGGTGATAACGACCTAAATTGGTCGTTGGCTTGGTGTGCCTGTATTTTGATCCCCACGTCTGATCCAGTGGTTGTTGATGTTACACACTGGTAGCTGATCACTACTGCCTCAGCTTTTCAGCAGGTTGCACTCACTTGTCTTGCAGTGCCTTTAGACCCCTCTCTTCAAAATGCTCTGAGATCCTTTCCGTGGCTCCGGTTAATTCCAACACAGTTGGCATTGCTGTCGTGGAAACTGCCCAACCGACTTTTGTTGTAAGCAACAGCCTCCAAAAAAAAAGAGAAAGCCTTATTGCCTCCCTATCTTATATGTAAAGAAGTTCAGCCCTCGGTGGCTTCCAGTTTTCCCTGTGTTAAAAATAAATCTGCAGAGGACTGTGTGAGTCTGGCTGCCAGTAGACTTAAATGTCTCCAGCAACCATGGACGGCTGCACAGATAGCAGGGAAAACAGGCCACGGTTCTGCAAAGCAAACTTGGAAACAAGCTTACTTTCTTGCTACTTTTGTTGTTGTTGTTTGTTGTCTTTTTTTTTCCTTTCCTGATGAATTTGAGCTGTTGAGACCTTCAAAGAGTTCATAGCAACCTCTCTTAAGAAGATAAACTTGGGAACATCCAGATAGGTGATCCGGTTTTATCTGCTATCTAAATACCAAGCCTTTGAAAATGTCATTTTCTAGCTCCTCTGCAGCCATGCAGGCTAGTAATGCTGAAGCAGAGATGGTCATTTCATTGCCTCATGCCAGAAACCAAGAAGAAAGATGCTGAATGTGCATTCAAGAGCACTGGACTCGATGGACTCGATGCTGCTTGGGGTCTCTTCCAACCTTAGTTATACTGTGATACTGTGAAAATGACACTTTTTTGTTTAGCCTTTCAAGCTTTTATCTCTTGTTTTCAGTCCTAGTGCAGTTTTGTGTTTTGGTGGGGCTTCAATTCTGCAGGGGTTATTTTTTTCTCTGTTATTATTTTTTTGTTATTATTATTATTATTTCCCCCTGTAGTTCTTTGCAGGCACTGTATTTCAGGTAAGAGTAGAACTTGAAGTCCAGCTTTCATTTTTGCACCTACTCCAGACCTGTCAAACACCTCTTAGTTTTGCTCTCATCATCTTTTCACAGCATCACAGAATTTGGTTGCATGGTTTAGTTGATTAGGTGGTGTTGGATGATAGGTTGGACACGATGATCTTGAAGGTCTCTTCCAACCTGGTTTATTCTATTCTATTCTATTCTATTCTATTCTATTCTATTCTATTCTATTCTATTCTATTCTATTCCATTCCATTCCATTCCATTCCATTCCGTTCTATTCTATTCTAATTTCAGGGGCTGGAAGGGACCTCGAAAGCTCATCCAGTCCAACCCCCCTGGCGGAGCAGGAATACCTACACCAGATCACACGGGAACACATTCAGGCAGGTTTTGAATATCTCCAGAGAGAGAGACTCCATGACCGCCCATGGCAGCCTGTTCCAGGGCTCTGTCACCCTCACAGGGAAAAAATTTTTCCTCATTTTTATATGAAACATCCTGTTCCTCAACTACCACCCATTACCCCTTGTGCTGTCACTGGGCACCACCAGGCAGAGCCTGGCTCCATTCTCTCAGGACTCACCCTTTATAGATTTATAAACATTGATGAGGTCACCTCTCAGTCTCCTCTCCTCTAAGCTCAAGAGCCCCAGCTCCCTCATTCTCTCCTTGTATGGAAGATGTTCCACTCCCTTAATCGTCCTGGTGGAGATAGTATTTAATTCCTGTAAACTGTTGCTGCTAGATATGCTAAATTATATTCATGGGCTTTGGGTTAGGCTTAAGCACATAGCCTGTCATTTACAATGACTTGCCCTGTTCTTATCAAATGTCTTTTTCAGTGTCAATTGGACTTGGCAGGCTGAGTGGCACGCTTGGGCTTAGCCCTTGTTCTCCCACAACTGGATAAATGTCTTAGTTAGACAGGTTTGGCACGGCAGAACCATCCAGCAGACTTCAGTCTTCATGCCAAACAGGTCTAGTCAAGCAAGCAGGTTTACATATGCAAGTAGCCCTAAACAACACAAACAAGACCTATCAGTCAGCCCATATAAAATTATCTGAGCTTCTAGGGGTTTTGACAAGTAATATCTGGTGGATTGAAGTGAATGCATTTGGAGAGATTACTGCTGACAGCAGTATGCCAGACTCCTCCACAGAGCTTAGTGTCATCATGGTAGAACAGGACGTCTGTTTGTGTATCTGCTATCCCAAGTCATAGCTGTTATCTCAGTGCAAACCAGCCTCACCTCTAACCTAAACATTCCTTGCAGCAATCTGCTGGCCAGGAGGCAGAGCTTCAACCTGGGAAGTGATAATGTCTTAAACCATTCTAATAAGCACATCTCTGAGAGTCACTGCCCGCAGGGTTGAGAGCTGAGGAGCAAATAAGCTTGCCTGCGTGTTCTGTAATCTTGTGGGAACAGGAAAGAGGTCCAGATTCAAAAAGGTTCACTTTCCATCCATCTCAGCAAGAGAGAGGTGAAATACAGCTACTGGTGGTTGTCTGGGTCTAAGACTTGCCTGAGTATTCCAAAGCAAAGCTTAGCCTTTGCTCCAGGAGCACATGAGGCTGTGGAAGTGGCTTCTGTGCAAGATACTTCAAATTCTATTTCAGATAATAAACTGCTTCTGAGAAGTATCACTTTAGAATTTAGGCCAAAGCAATACCAGGCAGGCCTGGAGAGCAGGAAATCTGTTACAGCTATGCAGTTGAACCACCAGAGTGCCTGGGAGTGTCACTGATAAACAGCTTGATAAAGGCCTAAGGAGCAGGATGTCTGCCCTCTGTAACTGCTCTGAGTCTGCAGGACACCTGAAGGGGCTGGAAACCAATGTTCAAACGTAGTGTTTAAAGGTATGCTGCATGAACAAACTGCATGAGGCTGCCAGTGACAAGTGCTGGCGCTCATGCTTAGTGCATAAGGAAAACCATTAACTAATTTAAATGCTTTACAGGTGCAAGACACTGATGATGACTTGTAAGAAAGTGCCTCCATGGCACAATGAAGTGATGAACTATGTGGAGAGGCTGCAGTGCTATGGGAGCCAGAGCTGTGTTCTGCTGGCACCTGCATTTGGTAGTCCTCTTGCCAATTGTTTTAGCTGTCAGATCAGAGAACCCCACATGTCAAATCAAGTCTGTGATTAAAAGTAATTGGGTGAGTCAGGGGACTCAGCGGATGGCTGGGGCAGGCTCCAGAGCAGCTGGTGTTCCTGTTGCCTAGTGGGAAAGCAGCCAGCCCCAAGAGTCAAAAGGGGGGGTGTATGGGGAGCTGAGAGCAGGAGGGGTGGAACCTTTTGCAATGCAGGTAAAAGCAGAAACTACTCATCAGTGGTGAGCCAGTGTGCGTGCTCCAACCCTGCAGCAGATCCCCGGGGCGTCATCTGAAGGACCACAGCTCTCCTCTTTGCTTCAGGATGGAATAAGCAATGTTGCTTTTTCTGACAATGAAAGAATGTGTGCATGTGTAAAAAAGGGACAGATCTGCATCTGTACCTTTTTAAAGGTGCAAATAAATATTTAGCATAAGAGTATAATTCCCACATCACCCTTGCTGAGTTATCTTTTCTTCTGGATTTATTCAATATTCAGAAGTATACTTCCCACATCACCCTTGCTGAGTTATCTTTTCTTCTGGATTTATTCAATATTAGCAAGTGTTGCTAAGCAAAATGAAATCCAGGGTACAATCCAGTTTGGTCCACAGAATTAATGTGGTTCACTAATGTTTGCAAGAGAAGCAGTGTGCATCTATGCACTGCAAAATTAATATGTCTGTATTAATGGATGCAGAGTTCTTGTGATAATAAGGACCTTAGAGCTACCTTCCAATACCTGACAGAATCCTACAGGAAGGGTGGAGAGAGGCTTTTCATCAGGGTGTCTAGCAACAGGACAAGGGGGAACAGTTTGAAGCTGAGGGAGAGTAGGTTTGAACTGGATCTTGGGAAGAAGTTCTTCAGCACAAATATGCTGCCCAGAGAGATTGTGGCTGCCTGCTCCCTGGGGGTTTTCAAGGCCAGGCTGGATGAGGCTTTCAGCAGATGAGTCTACTTGAGAGGCATCCCTGCCCATGGTGGAGAGTGATCTCTAAGGTTCCTTCCAACCTAACACCATTCTATGATTTAAGAAATTGCTCCCACCCCTTTGTTACTACCTGGGGTACTGTGTCCAGCTCTGGAACGCTCCACACAGGAAAGACATGGACCTGATGGACTGGGTCCAGAGAGAGGAGGGCCACAAAAATATCAGGCACTGGAACCCCTCTGCTACAAGGACAGGCTGAGGGAGCTGGGGTTATTCAGCCTGGAGAAGAGAAGGCTGCAGGAAAATCTAATAGCATCCTTCCAATACCTGAAGGGGGGTACAAGAAGGCTGTAGAGGGACTGTTTACAAAGGGCTGTAGTGATAGGATGAGGGAGAGTGGTTTGACATGAGAGAGGAGAAGATTTAGATTGGATGTTAGGAACAAGTTCTGCACCATGGGATCATGGAAGATTGCAACAGGTTGCCCAGGGAGGTGGTTGAGGCCCCATCCCTGCAGGCCCAGGCTTGATCTAGTGTAGGATGTCCCTGCTGACTGCAGGGGGGGTGGGGGTGTTGGACTAAATGACCTTTGGATGTCTCTTCCAACCCAAACCATTTTATTATTACTGTGTGCTTACAGGACTTGGAAAACCCTAGCTCTTCATTAGATCTGGTTGGCTAAGCCACTAATTACAGGCTTCTCTTGAACAGCAGATGCAATCTATGCATAATGTTTATGATTACCAGCAGAGTAAGAGATGTCACATGCTGCCTGGGCTAACAAAATGTGCATGGCATGACCACAGAAACTCTGGTGTGATTCATAACATGGTATGGGGAATGCAGCCTAAAATTATACATCATTTACACATCGTGCCTGTCTGTTTATCATCACTAAAGGGTTAGTTTCATAGCTATAGGAAGTTTACTCTTCAAGATTGCGGGGCTGTGTATGAAATTCAAGGACTTTAGAAGGGGTTAAAACGTTCCTTTATAGCAGTTTATCTACAAGTGTTTCCTGCTGAGGGTCTGTTATGGTTTTTTTCTCTTGCTTTGGAGTCAAGAGTACTTAGAAAGTTTATAGCAATTCCTTGGAAAACACCCTTCATGGAAAAGTGGGGAGAAAATAGACAGCACTAGATAATTTACTGTGATGCCTGTATGTGATGAAGAGGTTATTAATTGATTAATATGACACTCCACTTACAAAAAGTAATTGTAATGAATTACTAAAAATTATTAATAACCAATCGATCGCTGTTTTATATACATATTAATCACCACTAATCACGATTAATCACTGTTTTATGTGCAGATGATAGTGCACGATTGTGAGATATATCCCACAACTGGTCTCATTTAACAATTTTGAACCCGATTTTGATTCGAATGCGATTGAAGACCGAAGGGTGCAATTCCGCCGCCTGTCCACCAGATGGCGACACGACAGGACGCTGCGGCTTAACTCTATACACAGCAAGTGACGATGCCAGAGGCTTGAGCTGGCGGTGTCACCCGAGCTAGGCGCGGGAGGCTTTGAACTCAGTGTTAGTAGGTGCTGCACACGTGCAAAGATTGGATCCATGGCCAACCTTAACAGGATGAGCTTCAACAAGGCCAAGTGCCAGGTCCTGCACTTGGGTCACAACAACCCCGGGCAATGCTACAGGCTTGGGGAAGTGTGGCTGGAGAGCTGCTGGCAGAAAGAACAGAATAGAATAGAATAGACCAGGTTGGAAGAGACCTTCAAGATCATCCTGTCTAATCCATCATCCAACACCACCTAATCAACTAATCCATGCAACCAAGCACCCTATCAAGTCTCCTCCTAAACACCTCCAGTGATGGTGAATCCACCACCTCCCCAGGCAGTACATTCCAATGGGCAATCATTCCTAACATCCAGTCTGACCCTCCCCTGGTGCAGCTTGAGACTGTGTCCTCTTGTTCTGGTGCTGGTTGCCTGGGAGAAGAGACCAGCCCCCTCCTGGCTACAACCTCCCTTCAGGGAGTTGTAGAGGGCAATAAGGTCTCCCCTGAGCCTCCTCTTCTCCAGGCTAATCAACCTCAGCTCCCTCAGCCTCTTTTCATAGCGCTTGTGTTCTAAACCCCTCACCAACTTTGTTGCCCTTCTCTGGAAGGGACCTGGGAGCTCTAATTGACAAGTAGCAGTGTGCCCAGGTGGCCAACACAGCCTATGGCATCCTGGCTTGGATCAGAAATGCTGTGTCCAGCAGGAGCAGGGAGGTGATTGTCCCCTTGTGCTAAGCTCTGATGAGGCCACACCTCAAGTACTGTGTCCAGTTTTGGGCACCTCAATCCAAGAGAGATGTGGAGGTGCTGGATCCAGTGCAGAGGAGGGCAAGGAAGCTGGGAAGGGCCTGGAGAATAAATCTGATGAAGAGCAACTGAAGGAGCTGGGGATGGTTAGTGTGGAAAAGAAGAGAAGGGGAGACCTCATTGCTCTCTACAACTACCTGAAAGGACATTGTGGAGAGGCTGCTGCTGGTCTCTTCTCACAGGTAATTAGTGACAGAACAAGAGGGAATGGCCTCAAGTTACAACTGGGTAGGTTTAGACTGGACAGTAGGAAAGCATTTATCCCATCAAGAGTGGTCAGGCCTTGGAATGTGCTGCCCAGGGAGGTGGTTGAGTCCCCAAGCCTGGCTGGGTTTCAAGGTGGTTTGGATGTGGTGCTTGGGGATACGATTTAGGGGTGACCCTTGTAGAGTAAGGTTCTGGGTTGGACTTGGTGATCCTGAGGGTCTTTTCCAACCTGAATGTTGCTGTGATTCTGTGATTGAAAATAGATGTTTGAACACTGTAGTCATTTTACCAACATTGTAATGCTGGCTTCACAATTATTTGTGAAGATGCAAAGTTTTCTGAAGCTCCTCAAAGAGACTTCCCTTTTTGCATATGAGACTTAAAAAATGACAGTCAAGCTACTTTGCCCTTTCAGTTGGTTGTGAAAGGGCTGAATGCTGTTCCTTATTTGTGCAGTTGTCTGGCCCCATAGGTGGTTGCAGGTGCAAACATGCATACAGACACATATACACACTCTAAATTCCAATTTTGTGGTGAAAGGGTAAAAAACCTCAGTTTGTTAGCCAGGCTTTTACATTCAGTTTGAAGAAGAGTGTAGTCCTTTGAGAGAGGCAGGCCTATGAATAGAAATCCTTGCAGCAAATTGCCCATTTGATGGAATCCATATTTTATAAGCCATTGTTGCTGAAATGAAAGCCTCTCATACTTCATGTCCAGTTACAACTCAGAAATAGGACACTGCTCTCTGCTTCCTCAAGTTGTGAGAAGAACAGTCTAGCTGATAAAGTGGAGCTTTGGTTGAGAGCTGTGGAAAGCACATTCCAGAGTAGTGATTGGTGGATCATGTCTAGAGAAGGGCCACGAGGATGAGCAGAGGGCTGGAGTTCCGCTGCTATGAGGACAGACAGAGAGTTGGGGCTGTTCAATCTGGAGAAGAGAAGGCTCTGAGGAGACCTAATTGTGGCCTTCCAGGATCTGAAGGGGGCTACAAGAAAGCTGGGGTTGTGATAGGACTAGGGGGGATGGATCCAAGGTACAGGAGGGGAGATTCAGGTTAGATGTTGGGAAGAAGTTCTTCCCCATGAGGGTGGTGAGAAACTGCCACAGGTTGCCCAGGGAGGTGGTGGAAGCCTCATCCCTGGAGGTTTTGAAGGCCAGGCTGGATGTGGCTCTGGGCAACCTGATTAATTGGAAAGTATCCCTGCCTGTGGAAGGGGGTGGAACTAGATGATCATTGAGGTGTCTTCCAACCCTGACAATTCTGTGGCTTTCAAAACTCTCTTGGATGTGTTCCTATGTGGACTTCCTTAGGTGCTCCTGCTTTGGCAGGGGGGCTGGACTTGATGATCTCTGGAAGTCCCTCCCAACCCCTAACATTCTGTGATTCTGTGATATTTTAAACCTGCATCTCTCTAGCAAAGAGTTAGGAAATTCTATCCTTTATAAGGACTTTAGTGTTCAGATAAGCAGTGCTTCAATCAGCTGTCATTGACACCATCTTGGATAAGTGCAAAGAGTTTTGGATGTGTGTTTTATTCGCTTGCTTTTCTCTTTGTAGGTAAACCTGTTGGGTTTTGGAGTTGGGACTTAAAAGATAGAAATTATCTATGTCCCCAAACTGCTGTCTCTTAAAACTTGAGGCTCTGTAGGGGGAAGCAGACAAAAAGTAGGCAGCCCAAAATTTCATGAAATAAAAAAGGCAGCTGAGGAAGAGAAAATCATGAAATGAAATCCTCATGTGAATATCCAAATGCTGGTTTTAAAAGTTAGTGATCCATCAGTGAGAGAATATTACTGCAGCTACCTTGTGTTTCTCCAATGCATAATCCATGTTAATGACAAACATTCTGCAGGCTGTGCTGGCCCTGCTCTGAAATACGCACTTTAACTTCACTCTATTCTTGCAGCTGAGTAATTTCAGTGACATTACTTTCATTTTAATCTTAGAAGCATAGAATCATTTTGGTTGAAAAGACCTTTAAGATCATCAAGTCCAGCTATTATCCAACTCTACTAAGTCTGGTGCTAAACCATGTCCATTAGCACCACGTCTCTGCATCTTTTAAACACCTCTAGGGATAGGGATTCTACCACCTCCCTGGGGAGCCAATTTCAGTGTTTGAGAACCCTTTCAGTGATGAAGATTTTTTCTAATATCCAAGCTAAACCTCCCATGATGCAACTTGAGGCCATTTCTTCTTGGCCTCTCAGCTGTTACTAGGGAGAAGAGATCAACACCCAGCTCACTATGCAGAATCACAAAATCAGCCAGGTTGGAAAAAACCTCCAATATCATCAAGTCCAACCCATCACCCAACCCTATTCTAATCAACTAAGCCATGGCTTCAAGTGCCAATCCAATCATATTTTGAACACCTCCAGGGATGGTGGCTCCACCACCTCCCTGGGCAGCACATTCCAATGGCCAATCACTCTCCCTGTGAAGAATTTCTTCCTAACATCCAGCCTAAACCTCCCCTGGCGCAGCTTGAGACTGTGTCCTCTTGTTCTGGTGCTGGTTGCCTGGGAGAAGACACCACCCCCCACCTGGCTACAACCTCCCTTCAGGGAGTTGTAGACAGCAAGAAGGTCTCCCCTGAGCCTCCTCTTCTCCAGGCTAAGCAACCCCAGCTCCCTCAGCCTCTCCTCACAGGGCTGTGCTCCAGACCTCTCCCCAGCCTTGTTGCCCTTCTCTGGACACTTTCAAGTGTCTCAATGTCCTTCTTAAATTGATGAGCTCAGAACTGGACACAGGACTCAAGGTGTGGCCTAACCAGTGCTGAGTATGGGGCAGAATGACTTCCCTGCTCCTGCTGGCCACACTATTCCTGATACTGGCCAGGTTGTAGAGAGTGATAAGGTCTCCTCTCAGCCTGCTTTTCTCCAGGCTAAACAACCCAAGTTCCTGCAGCTGCACCTCATAAGACCTGTTCTCCAGACCCTTAGAATAGAATAGCATAGAACAGAACAGAACAGAATAGAATAGAATAGAATAGAATAGAATAGAATAGAATAGAATAGAATAGAATAGAATAGACCAGGTTGGAAGAGACCTTCAAGATCATTGTGTCCAACCTATCATCCAACACCACCTAATCAACTAAACCATGGCACCAAGCACCCTATCAAGTTTCCTCCTGAACACCTCCAGAACTCCACCCTTCACCAGCCTTATCCTCTGGACATGCTTCAGGACTTAAAGGTCTTCCTTGTAGTGAGGGCCCCAAACTGACCACAGTACTCAAGATGTGGCCTCACTGGTGCCCAGTACAGGGCAACAATCACTTCCCTGGTCCTGCTTGTCACACTGTTCCTGATAAAGGCCAGGATGCTGTTGGCTTTCTGAGCCCACTGCTGCTTCACACTCAGCTGGCTGTCAGTCAACACCCCCCAGGTCTTTCTCTGCTGGGCTGCTTTCCAGCCACTCTTCCCCAAGCCTGTAGCATTGCTTGGGGTTGTCGTGGCCCAGGTGCAAGACCCAGCACTTGCCCTCGTTGCATTTCATACAGTTGCTCTTGCTCTGTCCATCCAGCCTGCAATCCTCTCATCTTCCCAACATTTTCTTTTCTTTCTTTTCTTTTCTTTTTCCTCCCCAGTAACATAAATATTTCCCTTGTGTACCAGGGAGGAACATTTCTAAGTGTGGAAAAAAGCATATATTTTTCTTTTGGTTGAGCTGAAGTTTTTCATACATATACAGGATTAAAACCCCCAAAAAACCCACCCCCTACTCCCCTGCTGCTTCCAGCCTGTAGACCAAATCCAAAAGCCATCTCTTTTCAGCTGGCACCTTTTGTCTAGATGGCTTTAATACTCTTCTGTGCAATAGTGCAGATGCAAGGACTTGTGATGATAAAGCCTTCTCCTCAAGATAATGAGGAGTACACTGCAGCAGTGCATGGCATGAAACACAGGAAACCACACTGTGTCCTTCAAGAGGTTGAGGCAGTTTAAATGAAGCAAACTGGAAGCTTCATGGATTTCTGTCTGTTTGTCAGAAACCTTTTGATTTCACAGCGCTCAGCAGCCTGTGACTTAGCTCTCAGGTGTCAATAAGGAGAACTCAGAGTCAGGGAATGATAGCTGGAGTGATCATTTAACATAACAAAAAGCTACATAACACTAGGGGAAAGGGTTTAGGAGAGGCAGGGTTTTGTTTGCACCTAAGGCCCTGCATCCAGATTAATTTAAAGGGGATCCCTGTGCCCTCGGATCACCAAGTGCTGTGGGTTTGATTCACATTTACATCTGCACGCTCTGTGGGATGTGGGCTGCTCTTCCAGATTGCCTGCTGTTTTTCCTTTCCTGCATCTACATGGCATATTGAAGAAGCTTTTGGCAGCTGGTCCCCGAGCTCTACTGTTTCTGAGCTCAGCCTTGCAAAAAAGCCCCTGCTAAAGAATCACTGCACTATCAGGGCAGCATTACCTTTCAGCTCAGCCATTTCCAGAGTGCTCTTTGGAAAGCTTTCTGGTCCACAGCCTGACAGGACTTGGGGAATGGGATCTCTGCAGTCACTGAACAGTGAGCCCTGTTTCCTGCTCTCCAAAAGGCACACTGGTAGGCAGGGAGCGGAGCTGGCAGTGCAGCCTGTGCATCTGACTGCCAGGTGTCGGTGGAGTAACCATCCAGACACCTACTCCAAGGGTTAGATGAACCCTGAGGAAGATGCTGCCTCAGCTCTGCAGAGTGGCCATCAGTGAAGGAAGAGCTTGCAAATGGGCATGTAAATCTGTGCTGAGTTCATCTTTATGTGCTGGAGTAGACAACTGACATTTCTGGCAGCCAGTAAGCCATCTGACAAAACAAATCAAGGGGTGGTATTCACCAGAAGCTCTTGCCCATCACCTCTGTGAGTGGTGGATACAGAAGGGATCATCCCTTGTGTTTTCTTCCATGAGTACTATCTTGGTCCTGTACATGATGCTGCCTGTCGTGTCTGTTCCTTTATGTTCTCAATTCTTCACCAGTCAGCACCCAGAAGAGGGAAAATCACTTGCTCAAAACCTAGCTTGCTCAGACAATAACTGGCCCTAACCCAGATGTTCTGGTGTTTGTCACAGCCCTTCCACATCTCTTGAAGAGTTACTCATACTGGCAGCACAGAGCAAAGCAATGTTAAAATACCTCAATGTTTATTTGCCTTTCAAGATGTCTGTAAAGAGAAGTCACTGAAATTTTCCTATGGCCCTATAATCAATTTGGTTTTACTTCAAGTTTATTTAGGTTTCAGAGATGGGTGAGGAAATGTTCAGTATGTAAGGACTGCTTAAAAGAAAAACCAAGATGCTCCTAGAGCTCTGGGACTAGAATCAGGGTTTGCAAAACAACTGATCAGCTAAGACAGTTGCTGGGAATTGCAAGCAAGCTGAGCAAAGAGCGGATATGACTTGACATATTAGCTCTCAAGTACTAGGAAAAGCAAGTATTTTCTCTGAACTTCAAATGACTTAAGTCCTCTCCATAAATGGTACTGATATTGATGCTAGTGCTTTTGGACAATCACTAGGAGAAATAAGAGAACCTCCTGCTCCCCACCCCCTGCCCCCAAACTATTGATTTTGATGAGAAAACCTATTGAATTTTTATTTACAGGACTTTGCAGGCAGGATATAAAAGGGAATCATAGAACTGTCAGGGTTGGAAGGGACCCCAAGCATCATCCAGTTCCAATCCCCCTGCCATGGGCAGGGACACCTCACACTACAGCAGGTTGCTCACAGCCACATCCAGCCTGGCCTTCAAAACCTCCAGGGATGAGGCTTCCACCACATCCCTGGGCAGCCTGTGCCAGTCTCTCACCACCCTCATGGGGAGGAACTTCCTAACATCTGATCTGAATCTCCCCACTTCTAGTTTTGCCCCATACCCCCCAGTCCCATCACTCCCTGACACCCTAAGTGACAGAGGACAGTGGTTATATTTCCTTAAAAACCACAGAATCACAATGTGTGTTTGGTTGGAAGAGACCTTCAAGATCATCCAGTCCAACTTTCAACTCAGTACTGAAAGGTCAACATTAAACCATGTCCCTAAGCACCAGGTCCACATGCTGCTTAAACACCCCCAGGGATGATGCCTCTACCAGTGCCTTTGACAGACCATTCCAATGTTTGAGAACCCTCTCTGTGAAGACATATTCCCTAACATCCAGCCTAAACCTCCCCTGGCACAGCTGGTAACCATTTCCTCTAGTTCTGTCACTTGTCATCAAGGAGAAGATGCTGGCCCCCTCCTGGCTCCAACCTCCCTTCAGGGAATTGCAGAGAGCAGCCTCCTCTCTTCCAAACTAACCATCCCCAGCTCCTTCAGGTGCTCTACAGCAGATTTATTCTCCAGCCCCTTCCCAGCTTCCTTGCCCTCCTCTGCACTGGCTCCAGCACCTCCACATCTCTCTTTGGGTCACAAAGAGGTCATGAGTCCTTGGGGATGCAAGTGGTGTTGTCAGCTGGGTATTAGTAACACTGGGGAAAAAAGACTAATAAGCACTTCTGAGGCTGTGATAGTATGGGAGAGTAAGACATAGCTGTTGAGGAGGACAGCTAAATTACCACTGATGGGGCTTAAAGAATTTTCCTCTTAATGCTCCAGACTAGGGATTCATGGACATGTTTTCACAGTGCCTTCACCACCCTCCCAAAGCAACTGCAAGGCTGGAGAGCCTGCTCACAGCAATTGTCTCTGCTTCAGCAATGAGAACCACAATTCCTCACACTCCCTCTGCTGTGCTGCTATAATTATCTCTCAGAACCTGATGACTAATTAGAAGCCAAGCACTCCTAGAGGCTGCCCAAGTAATATTTAAGGTTATTTTTAGGATTTTTGGGGGGGGGTTGGAAACCAAATTAATGAAAGTCTGGGAGTTCTTACTACTTACTTCTAAACCACACTCTGGGTACATGTGCAGAGGCATTCCAGTCCAGCTCGGCTTTATGATAAATGTCTCAAGCTGGGGGCAGGAGTTGATCTGCTGGAGGGTAGGAGAGCCCTGCAGAGGGACCTTGACAGGCTGGACAGATGGGCAGAGTCCAAGGGCAGGAGACTGAACACATCCAAGTGGCAGGTCCTACACATTGGCTACAACAACCCCATGCAGTGCCACAGGCTGGGGTCAGAGTGGCTGGAGAGCAGCCAGGCAGAGAGGGACCTGGAGGTACTGGGTGGTAGAAGGCTGAACATGAGCCAGCAGTGTGCCCAGGCAGCCAAGAGGGTCAATGGCATCCTGGCCTGCATCAGGAATAGTGTGGCCAGCAGGAGCAGGGAGGTCATTCTGCCCCTGTACACTGCACTGGTTAGGCCACACCTCGAGTCCGGTGTCCAGTTCTGGGCTCCTCAGTTTAGGAAGGAGGTTGACTTGCTGGAACGAGTCCAGAGAAGGGCAACAAAGCTGGGGAGGGGTCTGGAGCACAGCCCTGGGAGGAGAGGCTGAGGGAGCTGGGGTTGCTTAGCCTGGAGAAGAGAAGGCTCAGGGGAGACCTTCTTGCTGTCTACAACTCCCTGAAGGGAGGTTGTAGCCAGGTGGGGGTTGGTCTCTTCTCCCAGGCAACCAGCACCAGAACAAGAGGACACAGTCTCAAGCTGTGCCAGGGGAGGTTTAGGCTGGATGTTAGGAAGTAATTCTTCCCAGCAAGAGAGATTGGCCATTGGAATGTGCTGCCCAGGGAGGTGGTGGAGTCACCATCATTGGAGGTGTTTTAGAGGGTGCTTGGTGCCATGGGTTAGTTGATTAGATGGTGTTGGGTGATGGGTTGGACACCATGATCTTGGATGTCTCTTCCAACCTAGTTTCTTCTGTTCTGTTCTGTTCTGTTCTGTTCATCCTGGCTGTAAGAGGCTGCAATATCTCTAGCTGGGCACTTTGCATTTCATTTCTATATATTTAGCTGAATAATGCAGAACTGTGTTGCTAATAAATCTTTGCCTCGAGCCTCTGTGAGAATAAATTCCCTACCTGTTTCCTAGAGGCCTTAAATTAAGGCATAAAGATGCTAAATGGGATGAGAAATTAGAATTCTGTGTCAACCAGCAACCAATCTTTTTGCCTTTGGCTCACTTTGCAGACAGAAATTAAAGGCTAGAGAGTATTTGTCTTTGCAAACCCAAGGGAAGTGGAAAATGACAGCTTGTAGTGACAAAACCAGAGGGATTTATGGTGTCCAACACAGCCTAGTGGGTCATAGCTTTTAAAAGCATCTCACAGGATGTTAGGGGTTGAATGGGACCTCTGGAGACCTTCGAACCCAACCCCCCTGCCAGAGCAGGACCATAGAATCCAGCTCAGGTCACACAGGAACACATCCAGATGGGTCTTGAAAACCTCCAGAGAAGGAGACCCCACAGCCTCTCTGGGCAGCTCTCTCAGTCTTCTCTCCTCCAGACTAAACCCCCCCAGGTCTCTCAGCCTCCTAATACTTTCCTGCAGCAGAGGCAGGACCTTACTTTCCCAGCATATACAACTTTTTCCCCCCAGAGGCTACCCAGGAGTTTGATATTCCCCTGTGAAATTCATAGAAACATAGAATTGTCAGGGTTGGAAGGGACCTCAAGGATCAGCTAGTTCCAACCCCCCTGCCATGGGCAGGGACACCTCACACCACAGCAGGTTGCTCACAACCACATCCAGCCTGCCCTTAAAGACCTCCAGGGATGAGGCTTCCACCACCTCCCTGGGCAACCTGTGCCAGGCTCTCACCACCCTCATGGGGAAGAGCTTCTTCCTAACATCCAATCTGAATCTACCCATTTCTAGTTGTTTTTCCCATTCCCCCAGAGTTCCTTCAGAATGCAGGCTGCAGGCATGCAACCTTCAGCAGTTTACACTCCCTTGGGAGCAAAATTGTGACTCTCCTGTTCCTTGAAAGCTCTTGCTCTTCTGTGCCCCAGCAGCAGGCCTTCTGTGGTCAGAAGGAATTTATATCCAGATTTTGAAGCTCTGCCAAGAGCCCATTTCAGACTACAGAAATAGCTTTTTAAGGATCAGTTCTTCTAGGTGCTTTGACATCATTTGATGGATTCACAGCTTCTGGGGCCATTCTTTTAGGGAAGACTACAGTCATCTCCAGTCAGCCTCCAATATGAAGGCTTAAGGATAAAACACTGCAAGGACAAAAACCAAACCCACCAAAGACTCTTTTGTTCATATGTTAAAAGACAATAAGAGAGGATCATTTCTGGGAGGAGGCTGGACTGATAGTTAGCAAACCTCAAATTTTGCTTTTAAACTTGCAGCTGTGGTAGCTTTAGGCTATGCCTTTAAATTTTTTCACAGATCTTGAACAGAAAAGTGGTAAAATGTAAACAAGTCACTGCTGGGTGTGAAAAGGAAAAGAAAGGTCATTCTAAACAATCCCATTGGAGAGATAAGGAACTCATGCTGGTTGTACCAAAACTCAACTCAACTCTCTCCTCTCCTCTCCGAACCTCTCCTCTCCGAACCTCTTTTCTTTTCTTTTCTTTTCTTTTCTTTTCTTTTCTTTTCTTTTCTTTTCTTTTCTTTTCTTTTCTTTTCTTTTCTTTTCTTTTCTTTTCTTTTCTTTTCTTTTCTTTTCTTTTCTTTTCTTTTCTTTTCTTTTCTTTTCTTTTCTTTTCTCTCTCCTCTCCTCTCCTCTCCTCTCCTCTCCTCTCCTCTCCTCTCCTCTCCTCTCCTCTCCTCTCCTCTCCTCTCCTCCCCTCTCCTCCCCTCCCCTCCCCTCCCTTCCCCTCCCCTCCCCTCCTCTCCCCTCCCCTCCTCTCCTCTCCCCTCCCCTCCCCTCCCCTCCCCTCCTCTCCCCTCCCCTCCCCTCCCCTCCCCTCCCCTCCCCTCCCCTCCCCTCCCCTCCCCTCCCCTCCCCCCCCCTCCCCCCCCCTCCCCTCCCCATACTTAATCACAAACTTTCAAAGGACATTTGGGTTTCAGTCTCATGCATTTTGCTTTCATGCATTCAGTTCTTTTTTCCCCCTTCCCCTCCATGTTCTTTCCTTACCTTTTGATTTTTAAATCCATTTGGGAAGTACAGAACTGGAGTAGCTTGAAGCAGGAAGCTTAGCTTTTAAGCTTTCAGCCTGGCTTCCTTTCTCTTGCCTCCAATGTCTGCAAGTGTGCCAAATGGAAAATATCATTTCTGTGAAGCTGCTGCTGAATTTGTTTCAGTCTGCTTCATTTCAGATTAAGTGGCACAGTCACATATGAAGCAAGCAAGCAGGTCACTATTGACCTGAAGCTAGAGGGCTACCCAGTTAGACACCTGTGGAGGGTTTTCTAATACCTGTGCCTGGAAAACCACAGCCTCATGAATCACAGAGTCACAGAAACATTCAGGTTGGAAAAGACCCTCAGGATCACCAAGTCCAACCCAGAACTCTACAAGGGTTCACCCCTAAACCATGTCACTAATCACCACATCTAAACCACCACCCCCTTTAATCTTGGGGACTCCACCACCTCCCTGGGCAGCACATTCCAATCCCTGACCACTCTTGCTGGGAATTTGTTTTTCCTCCTGTCCAGTCTAAACCTCCCCAGTCACAGCTTGAGGCCATTCCCTCTTGTTCTCTCACTGATTACCTGGGAGAAGAGACCAGCAGCAGCCTCTCCACAACCTCCTTTCAGTCAGTTGTAGAGAGCAATGAGGTCTCCCTTCAGCTTCTTCTTTTTCAAACTAACCATCCCCTGCACCTTCAGTTGCTTCTCATCAGATTTATTCTCTTCAGCTTGCAAGCTCAGAAAGGACCCTGGCATGTTAGAAGTTATCCTGAAAAATGATGTGAGGCAAAGTAGAAAGTGTCCTGCATGTGGCCCTTGTACAGCTATTTGATGCCTGAAGACACATTAGATGACTGGGTTTAAAAACAACCAACCAACCAACCAGCCAACCAAGTAAGCTGTATCTGTGAAATCTGTGTTTCTATAGCAGAGAAATGTTTCCCACTTGGAGGATACAGGAAAATGAGACAAAGGAAACACCTAACAGTGCAAGGCTTTCTGCAAAGTAATCTCTTCATGGACAAGGATCTCAGCTGGCCTTCATCTGACACACTTCCAATTGCAGATTGCCTGGGTGTTAGTCACAAGTATTTGTGAATTATTAACCCCTCAATTTGCTGCTATACAGAGTACAGAATACAGAATTAACCAGGATAGAAAAGACCTTCAAGTTCATGGAGTCCGACCTGTCAGCTGACACCATCTAATCAGCTAAACCATGGCACCAAGTGCCTCATCCAGGCTCTTCCTAAGCACCTCCAGTGATGATGACTCCACCACCTCCCTGGGCAGCACATTCCAATGGCCAATTATTCTTTCTGGGAAGAACTTTCTCCTCACATCCAGCCTAAATCTCCCCTGCCACAGCTTGAGACTGTGTCCTCTTCTTCTGGTGCTGGTTGCCTGGGAGAAGAGACCAACCCCCACCTGGCTACAACCTCTTTTTAGGTATTTGTAGAGAGCAATGAGGTCTTCCCTGAGCCTCCTCTTCTGCAGGCTAAGCAACCCCAGCTTCCTTAGCCTCTCCTCACAGGGCTGTGCTGCACTTCCAGTGATGGTGACCCCACCACCTCCCTGGGCAGCACATTCCCGTGGCCAATCTCCCTTTCTGGGAAGAATTTCTTCCTAACATCCAGCCTAAACATCCCCTGGTGCAGCTTGAGACGGTGTTCTCTGTGCTCAGGGAAGGTATAATAGGCAGCCCTGCTTTGTCCAGCATTCCTTTTCTCAAGACTTTCTAGACAGATTCTTGTCATTTCACCAGTATGAACATTTTTCTTTCCCACTCATTTCTCTTCCCCACCTGTCAGGTTTACAAACTCCATCTGGGACCCGAAAAAAGCAAGCTGTTCCTTCTCTCCACTCTCCTTCCTAATGGGGACTTTGCAGATGGAGCTGAGCTGACAGTTTGGATGATGTGGAAGGAAAGCTGCAGTCCAGCTCATTCTACCATAACTGTATTGATACTACAGCACAGAAATTAAAAAGGAAGAGAGGAAGAGAGGAAGAAATAAAGAAGGAAAGAAGGAAAGAAGAAAAGAAAGAAAGAAAGAAAGAAAGAAAGAAAGAAAGAAAGAAAGAAAGAAAGAAAGAAAGAAAGAAAGAAAGAAAGGGAGGAAGGAAGGAAGGAAGGAAAGAAAAGAAAGAAAGAAAAGAAAGAAAGAAAAAGAAAGAAAGAAGGAAAGAAAGAAAGGAAGGAAGAAAGAAAGAAAGAAAGAAACAAAGAAAGAAAGAAAGGGAGGGAGGAAGGAAGGAAGGAAGGAAAAGAAAGAAAGAAAAGAAAGAAAGAAAGAGAAAGAAAGAAAAAAAGAAAGAAAGAAAAAGAGAGAAAGAAAGAAAGAGAGAAAGAAAGAAAGGAAAGAAGGAAGGAAAGAAAGAAAGAGAAAGAAAGAAGAAAAGAAGGAAGGAAAGAAGGAAGGAAAGAAAGAAGGAAAGAAAGAAGGAAAGAGAAAGAAAGAAAGAAAGAAGGAAAGAAGGAAGAAAAGAAAGAAGGAAAGAAAGAAGGAAAGAAAGAAAAAGAAAGAAAAAGAAAGAAAAGAAAGAAAGAAAGAAAGAAAGAAAGAAAGAAAGAAAGAAAGAAAGAAAGAAAGAAAGAAAGAAAGAAAGAAAGAAAGAAAGGAAGGAAGAAAGGAAGAAAGGAAGGAAGAAAGGAAGAAAGGAAGAAAGAAAGAAAAAGAAAGAAAGGAAGAAAGGAAGGGAGACAGAGAAAGAGAGAAAACAAGCAAGCAAGCAATCTAGCTTTTGGAATTAAAGTGTTCAAGAAAGGCTTGGATGTGGCACTTGGAGCCATGGCTTAGTTGTCAGGAGGTGTTAGGTATTAGGTAAGAGGTTGGAGTTCATGATCTCTGAGGTCTTTTCCAACCTGGCTGATTCTATGATTCCATGCCTCTATGATTCTGTGTGACTCCCCTGCACTCACAGAGGTGTATTCAGAGTAGCAGGCTCCTTACACTGTCACTGTTCCTGACCATAACCTGGGTAGGATGGTTTATTAGTGGATCTCGCGTTGTTCCATTTCCCAGATGTCTACAAATAATGAACCAGGATCTTATTTCTTCCTTTGCATCAAGAAAAAAATAAATAGCCACAGGATCACCGAACTCCTGTGCTCTGGAATTCTGTGATATTGGTTTTTTACAGAATTACAGAATACAGAATTAACCAGATTGGAAAAGAGCTTTGAGATCAAGGCCAACCTATCACCCAACACCATCTAATCAACTAAACCATGGCACCAAGGGCCTCATCCACTCTCTTCTTAAACACCTCCAGTGATGGTGACTCCACCACCTCCCTGGGCAGCACATTCCAATGGACAATCTCTCTTTCTGGGAAGAATTTCTTCCTCACCTCCAGCCTAAACCTCCCCTGGCACAGCTTGAGACTGTGTCCTCTTGTTCTGGTGCTTGATGCCTGGGAGAAGAGACTAACCCCCACCTGGTTACAACCTCCCTTCAGGTAGTTGTAGACAGCAAGAAGGTCTCCCCTGAGCCTCCTCTTCTGCAGGCTAAGCAACCCCAGCTCCCTCAGCCTCTCCTCCCAGGGCTGTGCTCCAGACCCCTCCCCAGCTTTGTTGCCCTTCTCTGGACACCTTCCAGCATCTTGACATCTC
The DNA here is from genome assembly GCF_014839835.1 of Dryobates pubescens. NCBI lineage: Eukaryota > Metazoa > Chordata > Aves > Piciformes > Picidae > Dryobates > Dryobates pubescens. The sequence goes on along the minus strand of NC_071616.1, from coordinate 43,605,706 downwards.
TCCTTAGCTGAGGAGCCCAGAACTGGACACAGGACTCAAGGTGTGGCCTAAGCAGTGCAGAGTACAGGGGCAGAATGACCTCCTTGCTCCTGCTGGCCACACTATCCCTGATGCAGGCCAGGATGCCATTGGCCCTCTTGGCCAGGGTTGGAGTGACCTCAAGGATCATCTAGTTCCAGCCTCCCTGCCATGGGCAGGGACACCTCACACTAGATCAGGTTGCCCAGAGCCACATCCAGCCTGGCCTTAAAAACCTCCAGGGATGGGTTTGAATGTCTCTGAAGAGTTTCAACCAAACCAGAAGGGCTGCTTTAGGAGCCTAGAATGCCTTTCTTCCAGGAAAAACACAGCTGCCTTGGTGTGTCCATTCCGCATTGTTGGAGTACTTATCTGGCTACAGCGCTCTGCTGCGAGTGCTTCACAGTATTTGACTGTGGAAAAATAAAAGAGAGATTTGGAAAGAGCTGTGATTTCTGAAATCACCAAATAAATAGGAAGGGAAAGGTGGCTGTCAGCCCAAATGACAGGCCTGTAGCAGCTCAGCTCTTTTGGGAAGCTGCCAAACATCAGTCGCCTCCCATCTATGTGCCTGCAGTTAAAGACTGACAATAACATGTAAATACACCCAACTTCCTGAGATGCAACAAGTATTAACAGCTTCACATTAGGAGCATATTGGAAGAATAAATCCAATCTGCACTGACATCTGTTATTGTGGTGTCTCCCTCCATGCATTGCAGCTAGCAAGTGTATTGTCGTTTTTCTTTCTAAAAGCTGCTGAGAAGTGTTCAGTATTCTTCTGCTGGAGGAAGCTATGGAGTAAGTGTTTACAAGGGTGAGGTAAGAGGTAATTAGAATCCCAGAACCATTGGAACATTGGAGGTTGGAAGGGACCTCCAGGGATCAGTGAGTCCAATGCCCCTGCCAAAGCAGGATCACCTAGGGAAACAAAATCATAGTATCATAGAATCACAGAATCAGTCAGGGTTGGAAGGGACCACAAAGATCATCTAGTTCCAAGCCCCCTGCCATGGGCAGGGACACCCCACACTAGATCAGGCTGGCCAGAGCCTCATCCAGCCTGGGCTGAAACACCTCCAGGGATGGGGCCCCAACCACCTCCCTGGACAACCCATTCCAGGGCTTCACCACTCTCATGGGGAAGAACTTCCTCCTCACCTCCAGCCTGAATCTCCCCACCTCCAGCTTCATTCCATTCCCCCTAGTCCTATCACTACCTGATAGCCTCAGAAGTCCCTCCCCAGCCTTCTTGTAGCCCCCTTCAGATACTGGAAGGCCACAATTAGGTCACCTCAGAGCCTTCTCTTCTCCAGACTGAACAGCCCCAACTCCTTCAGTCTGTCCTCACAGCAGAGCAGCTCCAGCCCTCTGCTCATCCTCATGGCCCTTCTCTGGACACCTTCCAGCACCTCCAGCTCCCTCTTGTAATAGGGGCTCCAGAACTGAAGGCAGTACTCCAGGTGGGGTCTCACCAGAGCTGAGCAGAGGGGGAGAATCCCCTCCCTTGCCCTGCTGGCCACACTTCTCTTGCTGCAGCCCAGGATCTGATTGGCTTTCTGGGCTGCAAGTGCACACTGAGAGCTCCTGCTGAGCTTCTCCTCCCCCAGCACCCCCAAGTCTCTCTCCTCAGGGATGCTTTCCAGCCAGTCCCTGCCCAGCCTGGATTTGTGCCTGGGATTGCCTCCACCCAGATGCAGGACCCTGCACTTGGTCTTGTTGAACCTCATGAGGTTGGCTTGTGCCCACCCCTCCAGCCTGTCAAGGTCCCTCTGGATGGCAAAGTTGGGACCAGAACGAGTTAGTAACTTGATCTTGTGCAACAACTGACAGTTCCATGTGTGTGTTGACTACTAGTGAAGGTCAGATGCTGACATAACACTGCAGAGTGAAGGTGATGAGTTATTACAGGATCACAGGATGTCAGGGGTTGGAAAGGACCTCCAAATATCATTGAGTCCTGCCCCCTGATCATTTTTGTGTCCCTCCTCTGGACCCTCTTCATCATGCCCATGTCCAGGCCTTTGTGAACAGTCCCTCTGCAGCCTTCTTGAGGGTCCCCTTCCAACACTGGAAGGCTGATATTAGGGCTCCCTGCAGCCTTTTCCAGACTGAATGACCCCAGCTCCCTCTGGACCCATCAAGCCCATGTCCTTCCTGCACTGAGGGCTCCAAAGCTGCACACAGTACTCCAGGAGAGGTCTCACCAGAGCAGAACAAAGCAGTGAAATGATCTCTCTGGATCTGCTGGCAGCACATCTTCTGATGTAGTCTATGATGTGACTGGCCTTCTGGGCTGCAAGCTCACAGTGCCTGCTCATGCCACTGCTACAGAGAGCTGACATATGAGAGGGGAAAATGCAGTTTGTTAAGGAGTCTTATAAGCTCACATAATCACATTAGGCTACATTAGATATTATTGACATTAACTCACATGAAATATTACTGACATCAGCTCACTTTATGTATTATTGACGTTAATTCACACAAAATATTATTGACAGGAGCACTTCTGCTGAGGCTGAGGGAGCTGGGGGTGTTCAGCCTGGAGAAGAGAAGGCTCTGGCGAGACCAAATAGCAGCCTGCCAGTACCTGAAGGGGGCTACAAGAAGGATGGAAAGAGACTGTTTGCAAAGGCCTGCAGGGACAGGACAAGGGGCAATGGCTTCAAACTAGAGAAGAGCAGATTTAGATTGGATGTGAGGAACAAGTTCTTCACTATGAGGGTGGTGGAACACTGGAACAGGGTGCCCAGGGAGGTGGTTGAGGTACCTTCCCTGGAGATATTCATGGTGATGCTCAACAAAGCCCTGGACAGCCTGATCTAGCTGGGGATGTCCCTACTGACTGGAGGGGGGAGGACAGACTGGATGACCTTTGGAGGTCCCTTCCAGCCAGGACCATTCTATGATCCTATGATTCCATATTGACACCTTTCAGTTATGCATACTTCAATATTCTCTTCCATGAACAAGGCTTAATATATTATTAGTTAACTGTTAACTGATACTGTGATAACTGCTAACATTCATTAAGTAGCAATGTGGTAATTGATCATGTCTAAATAGCTGACACTTGCTATGAGTTCTCTCAAGATTTCTTCCACAGTATATAGCCTATTACACAGAGAAAATAAAACATAAAAAGGACATTTAAAGAGATTCCTGGCCATTAGTTTCAGTATAAATGCTATTGCCATCTTAGGTACCATGGCAATTAACACATGGGAAGGGCAAGAATAGACAAATAGACTAAATCAGGTTCCAAAGATATTTCCTCTGGTTTTATAATGTACAAAACCAGACCCCTCAGGGGCTTCAACTTGATTTACTCAGGCAAAAATGTATTGTAATATTGCCTATAATTGAAGGGCTTAGTTCATCAGGGGCACAGCTTTCAGAGAATCATGGAGTTGTTAGGTTTGGAAGGGACCTCAAGGATCAGCCAGTTCCAGCCCCCCTGCCATGGGCAGGGACACCTCACACTACAGCAGGTTGCTCACAGCCACATCCAGCCTGGCTGCAAAAACCTCCAGGGCTGAGGCTTCCACCACCTCCCTGGGCAACCTGTGCCAGGCTCTCACCACCCTCATGGGGAACAACTTCTTCCTAACATCCAATCTGAATCTACCCACTTCTAGTTTTGTTCCATTCCCTCCAGTCCTATCACTCCCTGACACCATCAAAAGTCCCTCCCCAGCTTTCTTGTGGCCCCCTTCAGATACTGGAAGGCCACAATTAGGTCTCCTGGGAGCCTTCTCTTCTCCAGACTGAACAACCCCAGCTCCCTCAGTCTGTCTCCATAGCAGAGCAGCTCCAGCCCTCTGCTCATCCTCGTGGCCGTTCTCTGGACACCTTCCAACACCTCCAGGTCCTCCCTGTACTAGGGGCTCCAGAACTGGACACAGTACTCCAGGGGGGTCTCAGCAGAGTGGAGTAGAGGGGGGAATCACTTCCCTTGACCTGCTGGCTGTGCTTCTCTTGATGCAGGGCAGGCTCTGCTTGGTTTTCTGATCTGCAAGTGCTCACTGCTGGCTCATGTTGAGCTTTAAATTAAAGGAATGATGGACAGTACAAAATTGCTATCTGAAAACATTTCTCTTCCTTTATTTCAGACTAAGGCTGCAGAAGGGAAAAAAAAGAAGAAGATTTCAATTAAATATTTTTATAGATAGTGCACTGGGCTGTAGGAAATGACTTTCTTGTTGGAGCTGGCACTGCTATAAAGAAGAATCTCCCAGAGAAAATATTATCATGAACCCAGAGAGGAAAAGGAAAAGACAAGCTCTTTCTCCTTAGAAACAGCAACCTGTATTTGGCAGCTGCACAGAGTGCAAGTCTGCCTCATGATCATGCTTCTGACATCTGCAGCTGCCAGAAATAAAGTAAAAAAGATTAGCATAAGATTGTTTCCTGCTCAAAAATCCAGCAGGAACTACAAGAAAACAAACACAGAGTGGGGGTTTGCTTGTTTGAGTGGGGTTTTTTGTTTGCTTGGCTGGTTGGTTCATTTTGGGTTTGGTTTTGGGGGTTTTTTTTTGATACTTATCTGTTGAAGAAGTTTCACTCTAGCTCATTACTCACATTAGATTCTGAACTATTATGTGTGAGGTAAATATGTGCCATGAGCAACAGGATGCACTGTGGGACCTTGGCAGGCTGGAAAGGTGAGCCCATGACAACCTCATGAGGTTCAACAAGACCAAGTGCAAGGTCCTGCAGCTGGGCTGGGGCAGTCCCAAGCACTGATACAGGCTGGGCAGGAACTGGCTTGAGAGCAGCCCTGAAGAAAAGGACCTGGGGGTGCTGGGGGATGAGAAGCTCAAGAGGAGCCAGCAGTGAGCACTTGCAGCCCAGAAAGCCAACCAGAGCTGGGGCTGCATCAAGAGAAGCATAGCCAGCAGGGTGAGGGAGGTGATTCTCCCCCTCTACTCCGCTCTGGTGAGACCCCACCTGGAGTACTGTGTCCAGTTCTGCAGCCCCTAGTACAGGAAGGATCTGGAGGTGCTGGAAGGTGTCCAGAGAAGGGCCATGAGGATGAGCAGAGGGCTGGAGCTGCTCTGCTATGAGGACAGACTGAAGGAGTTGGGGCTGTTCAGTTTGGAGAAGAGAAGGCTCTGAGGTGACCTTATTGTGGCCTTCCAGGATCTGAAGGGGGCTACAAGAAAGCTGGGGAGGGACTTTTGAGGGTGTCAGGGAGTGACAGGACTGGGGGGAATGGAAGAAAACCTCATCCCTGGAGGTTTTGCAGCCAGGCTGGATGTGGCTGTGAGCAACCTGCTGTAGTGTGAGGTGTCCCTGCCCATAGCAGGGGGGTTGGAACTGGCTGAGCCTTGAGGTCCCTTTCCAAGCCTGACAATTCCATGATTCTATGAACACTATTGCTTCTTAGACCTGATGAAAACAAGAGCCTGACTGCAGAGCTCTGTATGAACTCTGTAAATGCACAAGCATTCCTCTCTGTGGCCCAGCTGCAGCACTTCCATTTTAATTTCCAAGATGCTTCTGCATTCTTGTCTGTTGAAAGCAGGAGTAGAGGCTAATGACAAACTGGGTGGTTCCCTGGTGCAGAGTTGTAACTGCAGTTTCAGTAACTCATTAGGAAACGACTCAAGGAAATTAGAGCAATTTAAAATGTAATTTAAATTGTTGTTTTTTTTTTTTTTCCCCCCCAGGGTAGGTCTCTAAAAGAAACAATTTAATCTGTAGCAGTTAGTTGTGCTTATTTACTTAGAAGAGATTTATGGTTCCTTTTCTGCAGGTTGGGTTCAGTAGTGCACTGGAAATGGGCTAAGGGAAACAGCCCTTCTGTGCTGAGGACTTCTGAACAAAGTCTTAGCTGTGAAAAATCTCTTTCCACCTGGAGCACTGCATCCAGTTCTGGAGCCCCTAGCACAGGAAGGATCTGGAGGTGCTGGAAGGTGTCCAGAGAAGGGCCACAAGGATGAGCAGAGGGCTGGAGCTGCTCTGCTATGAGGACAGACTGAGGGAGTTGGGGTTGTTCAGTCTGGAGAAGAGAAGGCTCAAAGGAGACCTTGTTGTGGCTTTCCAGTATCTGAAGAGGGCTACAAGAAAACTGGGCAGGGACTTTTTAGGATGATAGGACTAGGGGGAATGGAGCAAAACTAGAAATGGATAGATTGAAATTGGATGTTAGGAAGAAGTTGTTCCCCATGAGGGTGGTGAGAGCCTGGCACAGGTTGCCCAGGGAGGGGGTGGAAGCCTCATCCCTGGAGGTTTTTGCAGCCAGGCTGGAGGTGGCTCTGAGCACCCTGCTCTACTGTGAGGTGTCCCTGCCCATGGCAGGGGGGTTGGAACTGGCTGATCCTTGAGGTCCCTTCCAACCCTGACAATTCTATGATTCTCTGTTCTGTCAAATAAAACCACTCCCACTCCAGGTCACTTCTCTTGATAGCACAGATGTAATATTATCCAATAAAAACACTTCCAATATTTAGCAATGTGCTAAAAGCAATGCACAGAAGGCATTTTGTTCCCCACTTTTAAATGCTGATTGAAGGAAGGGATGAATGCTCTCAACCTCTTCTATTAACAGCCTCTGCAATTGAGTCAAGCAAATCCATTTGGTGGTCATTTGTTTTCACTAATCACCCTTACAGTTTGGAGGCTGCTGAAGGCCTTTCAAATCTGTGCTGCAAATTGGAGTTATTGATACTGCTGTTCAGATGGAAATCAGAAACCCTGTATAATTGTCCTTCTGGGCAATGTCCAAAAAGTGGCTTTGAGATAAATCTCTGAGTAGGGAAATGTCCAAGGAATGGAAAGAAAATCTGGTGTCCAAATTGCTGCTGACAATTGCTGATGCCGAGGAGGGGATTTTTGCTAACACTGCAGTTTCTCAAGGCAAGGCCCTCAGAAAGAGACCAAGTCATATTTCATTGCTTCTTTCTTTTTTGTTCTGAAAAAGAATAGTGTAAAATCGTGTCCTGTGTCTCAGATGGATTGCCTCTCTCCCTTTCCTGAAATTGAAAGATGCCTGAGAAACTCCATCGCAAGGAATTCTACAACTGTAACTCTGTTAATAAATCCTTCAATCAGACTCTTTGCTCTTGTCCTTCTCTACTTACCTATAGAATCATAGAATAGAGTCATGGAATCAGCCAGGTTGGAAAAGATCTCAGAGATCATCAAGTCCAACCTATTACCTGTTAGCTAACACCTCAAGACAAATAAACCCTGGCTTCAACCATGGCCAGGTTTAGGCTTGAGGTGAGGAGAAAGTTCCTCCCAGAAAGAGTAATTGGCCATTGGAATGTGCTGCCCAGGGGGATGGTGGAGTCCCTGTCCCTGGAGGTGTTCAAGAAAGAAGGAAAGAAGGAAAGAAGGAAAGAAGAAGGAAAGAAGGAAAGAAGAAGGAAAGAAGGAAAGAAGGAAAGAGAGAAAGAAGGAAAGAGAGAAAGAAGGAAAGAGAGAAAGAGAGAAAGAGAGAAAGAAAGAAAGAAAGAAAGAAAGAAAGAAAGAAAGAAAGAAAGAAAGAAAGAAAGAAAGAAAGAAAAAGAAAGAGAAAGAAAGATAGAAAGAAAAAAGGAAAGAAAGAAAGAAAGAAAGAAAGAAAGAAAGAAAGAAAGAAAGAAAGAAAGAAAGAAAGAAAGAAAGAAAGAAAGAAAGAAAGAAAGAAAGAAAGAAAGAAAGAAAGAAAGAAAGAAAGAAAGAAAGAAAGAAAGAAAGAAAGAAAGAAAGAAAGAAAGAAAGAACTAACTTCCAGCCTAAACCTCAGGAAGTGGTGGAGTCACCATCACTGGAGGTGTTCAGGAGGAGACTTGGTTGCATGGTTTAGTTGATTAGGTGGTGTTGGATGATAGGCTGGACACTATGATCTTGAAGGTCACTTCCAACCTGGTCTGGTCTATTCTATTCTATTCTATTCTATTCTATTCTAGTCTAGTCTAGTCTAGTCTAGTCTATTCCATTCTATTCTATTCTATAGAGGAAGCCAATTTAGTAGTTTTAGAAAGCTTTAATATTGGCAATGCTGAGTTCAAGATTCCAGAGCTGGACACAGTACTCCAGGTGAGATCTTACAGAGCAAAGGTGGTGGAACCACCTCTCTCAATCTGCTGTCCCTCATATATCTATATATATGTGTGTGTGTGTGTATGTATATATCTTAGAAGAAATATACAGCAACACTGTTGATGGGAATACAGAATTATCTTCCTTAACAACCATGGTCCTTTAGTGCAATTTAAATAAGACCCAAGAAGTAGTTTTTCTGAGAGAACATTAATGCTGTGATGCTGAGGGTGCTTCCTAACAACCTCTTTAAACAGATGCTCTGTCAGAAATTAGAGCCATTGGACTCATTAACTAGCTAGCACTGAAGGTCTCTGTGGCTATCACAGGTGGTGTAAATTCCTGTGCTGCTTCCTCCCACATGAATTCCCTCAAATTTATATATCATCAAACAAATGAATGTGATTTGCATAACAAAATACAATATTATGCTAATGGTGGAGTCACCATCATTGGAGGTGTTCAGGAGGAGACTTGATAGGGAGCTTGGTTGCATGGTTTAGTCGATTAGGTGATGTGGGATGATGAGTTGGATGCGATGATCTTGAAGGTCTCTTCCAACCTGGTTTATCCTATCCTATCCTATCCTATCCTATCCTATCCTATCCTATCCTATCCTATCCTATCCTATCCTATCCTATCCTATCCTATCCTATCATCTACCCCCTTCCCTTCCCTTCCCTTCCCTTCCCTTCCCTTCCCTTCCCTTCCCTTCCCTTCCCTTCCCTTCCCTTCCCTTCCCTTCCCTTCCCTTCCCTTCCCTTCCCTTCCCTTCCCTTCCCTTCCCTTCCCTTCCCTTCCCTTCCCTTCCCTTCCCTTCCCTTCCCTTCCCTTCCCTTCCCTTCCCTTCCCTTCCCTTCCCTTCCCTTCCCTTCCCTTCCCTTCCCTTCCCTTCCCTTCCCTTCCCTTCCCTTCCCTTCCCTTCCCTTCTCTTCCCTTCTCTTCTCTTCTCTTCTCTTCTCTTCTCTTCTCTTCTCTTCTCTTCTCTTCTCTTCTCTTCTCTTCTCCTCTCTTCTCCTCTCTTCTCTTCTCTTCTCTTCTCTTCTCTTCTCTTCTCTTCTCGACACATGCATCTTTTCTGGAGCCTGAACTTTCCCCCTTTAAGAAGTCTGCAAAGTCTATTCTTTTAGAGTCTAGCAAAAATAATAATAGCTGCTGTTTAATGTTTAGATAGCAGTTTGAATGTATCAGGCCTGAATAGAATAGAATAGAATAGAATAGAATAGAATAGAATAGAATAGAATAGAACAGAACAGAATAGAATAGAATAGAATAGACCAGGTTGGAAGAGACCTTCAAGATCGTTGTGTCCAACCTATCATCCAACACCACCCAATCAACTAAACCATGCAACCAAGCATCCTGTCAAGCCTCATCCTGAACACCCCCAGCGACGGCGATCCCACCACCTCCTCGGGCAGCCCATTCCAGCTGGGCAATCACTTTCCTGATTCAAACTCTTCCTGATAAACAGAGGATTCAGTGAGCCAATTGCCTACCCCTCTGAAGTGGGGACGCCTTACTCAGGGCTCAGATCAGTAGCTTGAACACTGACCTATTCTGCATACGAAAAGATCCAGGAGAGAGAGAGAGAGAGAGCTTGTCAAACCCTGCTGCTCCTTCATCATTAAAGCTGAGAAACTATTTCCTGATACAGTATTTTGTTGATCAGTTAGAGGAATTAATTCTTTCAGGAGAAATTAAGGACTTACAAATAGAGGGACACGGGGTCAGTTCAGAGTCAATACGTGATTAAGGCTCAGCACTCCATGAAGGCCTAGGATTACATTCCCAGCAAGTACCTATTTAGGATACAGCCTGATCTTGTTTGGTCTCTGAGACTGTAAGGAAACAAAGCAGTAGAAAGTCATAACATAGCATTACAAGTGCAGACTCTTGCAGCAGCTCACAGCACAGATTACAATTAGCTTTCATTGAACTGCTTCTCAGAATTCATTATTAGCACATCAGGAGCAAAATTCTTAGTCTGAGAGCTGCTTCCCAATGCCAATGCACATTTTGAGTGGCAGACAGAGGCAGACAGAGGAAGAGGAAAATGCCCAGATGCAGATTAATGCAAGTGTATGTAAAAGAAATGTTGCCAAATGCTCTGCCCTGGACCTTGGCTATTCAATGACCCTCCTGAGGAGGGTCTGAGGAGGGTCTGGGGAGTTCACATCACTCTCTCCTATTTCATAAGAGGTTTCCTACAGAGTTCAGCAAATCAGATAATTGCAAATGCATTAATACAGCACAATCTGGGCTCCTCAGTTTAGGAAGGATGTTGACTTGCTGGAGCATGTCCAGAGAAGGGCAACAAAGTTGATGAGGGGCTTGGAACACAAGCCCTATGAGGAGAGGCTGAGGGAGTTGGGGTTGCTTAGCCTGGAGAAGAGGAGGCTCAGGGGTGACCTTATTGATGTCTACAACTACCTGAAGGGAGGTTGTAGCCAGGCAGAGGTTAGTCTCTTCTCCCAGGCAACCAGCACCAGAACAAGAGGACACAGTCTCAGGCTGCACCAGGGGAGGTTTAGGCTGGATGTTAGGAGGAAGTTTTACACAGAGAGAGTGATTGCCCGTTGGAATGTGCTGCCCAGGGAGGTGGTGGAGTCACCATCACTGGAGGTGTTCAGGAGGAGACTTGATAGGGTGCTTGGTTGCATGGTTTAGTTAGTTGGGTGGTGTTGGATGATAGGTTGGACACGATGATCTTGAAGGTCTCTTCCAACCTGGTCTGGTCTATTCTATTCTATTCTATTCTATTCTATTCTATTCTATTCTATTCTATTCTATTCTATTCTATTCTGTTCTGTTCTGTTCTGTTCTGTTCTGTTCTAATCTTGCCTAGAAGCAGGATTTGAACATACCATTAGATCTTTTCCCTCTGTAAAATTCAGCTAACACTGGAAATGAAAGTGTAAGTATAATTCTTGTGAAGAATTGGTGGGGGGGGACTGTTAGTGCTAATTAATTCTTCCATCCTATTGGACCCTGAAGATGAAATGACAAGGATCATTGGATATGTGATATTACAGAAGGACAGAACCTTACCATGGGCTCTACACAGTTTCAGAAGCCTAATCTTTCACACCTAGGACCAACACTTCCGATGCTGATTACAAGAGAACACATACTTAAAATGCATGGTCTTTGGTTTCCTCCTGACAGGAATTGTTAGTGGAAATGGAAGTTCAAGGAAGTATCCTGATGGATACTCTGGTCCAGCTCTTAGAATGAATGACATATGCTCACAAAAAAACCCCCAACCATCAGTTGTGGTCTGCACTTGCATTTTTTTCTACTCTAGTATCTGCAAATCAGTTGAAGTGCATCTGTAAGCTTGTGTTTTGATAATTAACTTCACTCAGTTGGGGCTGTTCAATCCAGAGAAGAGAAGGGCCATGAGGATGATGAGGGCTGGAGCTCCTCTCCTGTGAGGACAGACTGAGGGAGTTGGGGCTGTGCAGTCTGGAGAAGAGAAGGCTCCAAGGAGACCTAATTGTGGCCTTCCAGTGTCTGAAGGGGGCTGCAAGAAAGCTGGGGAGGGACTTTTTATGGTGTCAGGGAGTGATAGGACTGGGGGGAATGGAACAAAACTAGAAGTGGGTAGATTCAGCTTGGATGTTAGGAAAAAGCTCTTCCCCATGAGGGTGGTGAGAGACTGGCACAGGTTGCCCAGGGAGGTGGTGGAAGCCTCATGCCTGGAGGTTTTAAAGGCCAGGCTGGATGTGGCTGTGAGCAACCTGCTGTAGTGTGAGGTGTCCCTGCCCATGGCAGTGGAGTTGGAACTAAATGATCCTTGAGGTCCCTTCCAACCCTGACAATTCTATGATGATTCTATGACTTCAAGGTTCAGGACATTGTAATGCAGAGTATCCCTCAGAGCAGACATCAGTATTATCAGCTGGAGAAAGAATGCAGCATGAAACTGGTTAATGCAAGTCAGGTAAGTTAATTAAGACAGAAGTGCTGTCAATACTTAACCTCCTGAGAAACTAACAGCAGAGTACAGCCTGACAATTACAGAGTTTAATCATGCAGACTGTAACTCTGCTGAGACATTATACAGGACATAAAGGCACTTGGAAAACTGACTTTTTTTCTTTCTTCTTTACCCTTGAAGACAAAAGACAGTTTCTTCCCTTAAAGCAAAAGACCTCAGCTGCTTAACATCAGAAGGGTCAAGCTGGGTTTGTGCATGTGGGACTAAGATTACCCAAGGGTCAATAAAAAAGCCCCAACTTTGTTAGCAAAACACCCTCTTCTAGGAAAAAAAACACACCACCAAAACCCAACAAAAAACCCAAAGGAGAAAAAATACAATGCAACAAACATGGCTTCAATTTTGCTGTAAAGACCAGAATATTATTTCTTGCAGTTTTAGAGTGAGCATCAGGACTGGAATGGCAATAATTAATTAATTTCAGGGCAATAAATTTAATGGCAATAAATAATTAATTTCAGGGGTGACCTTATTGTTTCAGGGGTGACCTTATTGCTCTCTACAACTACCTGAAGGGGGGTTGTAGTGAGGCGGAGGTTGGTCTCTTCTCCCAGGCAACCAGCACCAGAACAAGAGGACACAGTCTCAGGCTGCACCAGGGGAGGTTTAGGCTGGAGGTTAGGAGGAAGTTTTACACAGAGAGAGTGATTGCCCACTGGAATGGGCTGCCTGAGGAGGTGGTGGGGTCGCCGTCGCTGGGGGTGTTCAGGGCGAGGCTTGACAGGATGCTTGGTTGCATGGTTTAGTTGATTAGGTAGTGTTGGATGATAGGTTGGACATGATGATGTCAAAGGTCTCTTCCAACCTGGTTTATTCTATTCTATTCTATTCTATTCTATTCTATTCTATTCTATTCTATTCTATTCTATTCTATTCTATTCTATTCTATTCTATTCTATTCAGTACACCTCAAGAAAAGCTATCATGGTGTTGAAATTGCCAGCTCTGCATAAATGCTCTCCTCAGTCTTGCTGACTAGAAAAATGCATTTTGGTGACATGGAAAGAAGTGATGTCACCACAATCCCAGAATTATTTCCATTGGAAGAGACCTTGAAGATCATCATTGTCCAAGAGAGTGATTGCCCATTGGAATGGGCTGTCCGGGGAGGTGGTGGAGTCACCGTCACTGGAGGTGTTTAGGAGGAGACTTGATGGGGTGCTTGGTGCCATGGGTTAGTTGATTAGATAGTGTTGGATGATAGGCTGGACTTGATGATCTTGAAGGTCTCTTCCAACCTGGTCTGGTCTATTCTATTCTATCCTATCCTATCCTATCCTATCCTATCCTATCCTATCCTATCCTATCCTATCCTATCCTATCCTAGTCTACTCTACTCTACTCTACTCTACTCTACTCTACTCTACTCTACTCTACTCTATTCTACTCGCCCAACAGTGGTAGGGTCACCACTAAGCTGTGTCCCTGAGCACCACAGCTGCACATCTATTAAATGTCTGCAGGGACAATGCCTCCACCATTTCCCTGGGCAGGGTGTTCCAACATGTTCCACCCCTTTCAGTGATTTTTTTCCCCCTAATATCCAACCTAAACCTCCCCTGGTGCAACTTGAGGCCATTTCCTCTGGAGCACAGCCCTGTGAGGAGAGGCTGAGGGAGCGGGGGGTGTTTAGCCTGGAGGAGGCTCAGGGGAGACCTTACTAATCTGTACAACTACCTGAAAGGAGGTTGTAGCGAGGTGGGGGCTGGTCTCTTCTCCCAGGCAATCTGTGACAGAATAAGAGGACACAGTCTCAAGCTGTGCCAGGGGAAGTTTAGGCTCAAGGTAAGGAGAAAGTTACAGTATCACAGTATAACTAAGGTTGGAAGAGACCTCGAGGATCATTGAGTCCAACCTGTCTCCAGAGACCTCATGACTAGACCATGGCACCAAGTGCCATGTCCAATCCCCTCTTGAACACCTCCAGGGACGGTGACTCCACCACCTCCCTGGGCAGCACATTCCAATGGCTAACGTATTGCTTGATGAAGAACTTTCTCCTCACCTCGAGTCTAAACCTCCTCTGGTGCAGCTTGAGTTCTTCCTAGCAAGAATAATTGGCCATTGGAATGTGCTGCCCAGGGAGGTGGTGGAGTAACCATCCCTGGAGGTGTTCAACAAAGGATTGGATGTGGTACTTGAAGCCATGGTTTAGTTAGTCATGAGGAGTTAGGTGTTAGGTAACAGATTGGACTTGATGATCTCTGAGGTATTTTCCAACCTGGTTGATTCTGTGATGCTTTCCCTGAGATTTCCATAGTAGGTGCAGGTACTCAGAGCACCACCTAAATTGTTCAGCTGTAAATAGCTCAGAGAGAGTCTTCAAAACTTGACAGCTTGCTGTAGCGCTCATCATGCTGACATCTGATTGTCATTCTCACCCTTGCTGTTCCCATTTGCCTCTTATGCTCAAGACTTAAAATATGATCAGGAAGGAGGCAGTGTTGATGATGTGTTTATGCAGTGTCTGGCACACTCTGCATTGCATGATCATTACAGATGAGCACACCAAGTGATTTGTCCTCCACGTTGACTGTGAGGTGATGAATTCTTCAATGGTGGTCTTTCAGAGAGCCCCCAGAGGTGCTGCCTCCATAATTCTCTAGACAGTGTGTACCTTGGGCATTGCATTAACGCTTCCACAATGCCTTGCTTGATGGCAATCACAACATTGCTTGAAACAAGCAATCATTGCCTATTCGCTCAGAAGCCTGATGAACAAGCAGAGGATGCAACTACAGAGTGTTAAAGCGTTTGTTCTATCCTCTCTTGTCACCTAGTTAATTCAAATACACTTAGGTCTTGCTTGGGCAACTTTTGCTGCTCAGGAACGACCATTAATCTCCAGGTATTTGGAACTATCAACATAATCTGAGGCAGCCCTGCGGAATCCTAATGCTCGAAGCCATGCTGGCCTTGGCCCTCTACTGCCCTCTGCCGTTCACAGATGGGAATCGCAGCCTGAGCGCAAGAGTTTCGTCTGGGTTTGTTTTCCCATTTTCAACCGAGTTGAGTCTGTCAACAAACGAATCGCCAGCAGGATGATGTGGAAACGCCTTACTTGCCCTCGGAAGGGACACTGAGTAAACACGGTCCAAAATATATTTCAGGCACGTGTTGCATTACAGTGCTTTTGTGTTTGGTTGGTTGGTTTGTTGCTGTTATTTTTGTTTAGTTTTGTTTTGTTTTGTTTTCAGCAGGATATGAATTTCAAGATGAGACAATTAAATATAAAAGAGTCACAGAATTTCAGGGGCTGCAAGGGACCTCGAAAGCTCATCCAGTCCAACCCCCCCTGCCAGAGCAGGATCATCTATATCAGATCACACAGAAACACATCCAGGTGAGTTTTGAACATCTCCAGAGAGGGAGGCTCCACAACCCCCCCAGAGCAGCCTGTTCTAGTGTTATGTCATCCTCAAAAGGAAAACAAATTTCCTCATATTTACATGAAACTTCCTCTGTCTCAGCTTTCACCACTTCCCTTTATGCTGTCATTGGGCATCACCCAGCAGAGCCTGGCTCCAGCCTCTTGGCATTCATCCTTTATGTATTTATAAACATTGATGAGGTCACCTCTCAGTCTCCTCTTCTCTAAGCTAAAGAGCCTCAGCTCCCTCAGTCTCTCCTTGTAAGGAAGGTTTTCCACTCCCTTCATCATTTTTGTGGCTCTGTGCTGGATTCTCTCAAGCAGTTCCCTGAGGTCCTTCTTGAACCGAGGAGCCCAGAACTGGACACAATACTCCAGGTGCAGCCTCACCAGGGCAAAGTAGAAGGGGGGAGGAGAACCTCTCTTGACCTACTGGTCACACCCCTTCTGATCCACCCCAGAATGGAATTGGCCTTCCTGGCCACAAGAGCACATTGCTGGCTCTTTGTATTCCTCTTAGCAGATAGCTTACAAAGCTCTGATTTTGTTCAGCAGCAGATAGCTTACAAAGCTCTGATTTTGTTCAGCTCTGCACTGCTGACAAAAAGCATAAAAAATATGGGCTCAAATTTCTGCCTGGAATAGTCAAATACTGCAGAAGGTTCTCCTTAGTTCCATGCTATGTTAATTTAGGCTTGCATTTGAACTGAAGCTTTTATCTTCTTATGGCCATGGTAATTTTGGAGGGATAAACACTTGGGCTTGACTCCAGAATAAGGCAGCTGGCTCCTGGGATTTTCAGAGCTGCAGCTGATTCCCTGATTCAGGGAATTAAGGCAACCTCTGAGCCCTCTCTTCCTTTCTGCCTTTTTTCTTTTTTTCTTTCTTTCTTTCTCCCAGAATTGTTCCTCTCCACACAGCCACACTGTAGAATGAAGAGGCATGCAGATCAGCATTTCCTCCTGCCCTTCCTTCAGGAAGGAAAAAACAAGGAGCAGAAGCCTCTTGTGGAAAGAAGAAAATCAACAGGCAACCAGCACCAGAACAAGAGGACACAGTCTCAAGCTGTGCCAGGGGAGGTTTAGGCTGGATGTTAGGAAGAAGTTCTTCCCAGCAAGAGAGATTGGCCATTGGAATGTGCTGCCCAGGGAGGTGGTGGAGTCACTATCACTGGAGGTGTTTAAGGAGAGCCTGGATGAGGCACTTGGTGCCACGGTTCAGTTGATTAGATGGTGTTGGGTGATAGGTTGGACTTGATGATTTGAAAGTTATTTTCCAACCTGGTTAATTCTATTCTATTCTATTCTATTCTATTCTATTCTATTCTATTCTATTCTATTCTATTCTATTCTGTTCCGTTCCGTTCCGTTCCGTTCTATTCTACTCCATTCCATTCCATTCCATTCCATTCCAAGCGGACAGAAACAGCCAAACATTCTTAATAGCACTGGACATCAGGTGGCAACCAACAGTAACACCGGGAAACAACACCACAAGGTTCTGATGACTGAGAAGGTAGGCCAGGTTTCACAGGGGATCAGCTTATAGGCTTCAGCACAAGTTCTGTAATGCTGCTGATTAAAACATCTCAGCTAAAGATGTTTTCATGTTGCCATTGCAAACTGCTGAGCTAACAACATCTAAATCTTTCAAGTGGGAAGAACTGATTTTTTTTCCTTTTGTTTTTTTTTTCCCCAAATATTTATTATCAAGGTTATTCAGCTTAGCAAGGTAGAAATCCATTTCAGCTGTAGTGTTCAGCCTCCATTATGCAATTTTTAGTACAGAAAATTAAATATGTGGACTTGACTGTAAGACGTAGAATTAATGGGAAGCAAAGAAGCTACAATATCAACAACACCATGAGGAGAGGCTGAAAGCCCTGGGTAGAATAGAATAGAATAGAATAGAATAGAATAGAATAGAATAGAATAGAATAGAATAGGTTGGAAGAGACCTTCAAGATCATCAATTCCAACCTATCAGCCAATCCAACACCACCTAAACAACTAACCCATGGCACCAAGCACCCCATCAAGTCTCCTCCTGAACACCTCCAGTGATGGTGACTCCACCACCTCCCTGGGCAGCCCATTCCAATGGGCAATCACTCTCTCTGTATAGAACTTCTTCCTCACATCCAGCCTAAACCTCCCCTGAGACAGTATCTTCTTGATCTGGTGCTGGTTTAGTCTGGAGAAGAGAAGACTGAGCAGCAGAAAGTCTCTCTTCCCAGAAAGAGAGACTGGACATTGGAATGTGCTGCCCAGAAAGGTGGTGGAGTCACCATCACTGGAGGTGTTTAGGAAGAGCCTGGATGGGGCACTTGGTGCCATGGTTTAGTTGATTAGATGGTGTTGGGTGATAGGTTGGACTTGATGATCTCGAAGGTCTCTTCCAACCTGGTTAATTCTGTTCTATTCTGTCATCTTTTGTGTAATTTTATTGTTAGTCATTATTATCAGTGCTATGCTTCACTGTCAAAATTCATGGAATCATGGAATTGTTAGGGCTGGAAGGGACCTCAAGGATCATCCAGTTCCAACCCCCCTGCCACTGGCAGGGACACCTCACACTACAGCAGGTTGCTCACAGCCACATCCAGCCTGGCTTTGAAAACCTCTAGAGATGAGGCTTCCACCACCTCCCTGGTGGTGGAATTGATTAACTTGATTTGAGTTAACTTGAATTAAAATTGATTAACTTGCATAGTTTCCTATCAGCAGCAAAAGATCACTTTGCTATTGCCAAATATTTTCTGACTATGCTGATCTGCACAGAAGACTTGGTTTCTTTGAACTTCCAAGGCAGTTCCTCAGAGTCCAAGAACTTAAACACAGCTTCCACAGCTGAAATTGTTAGGGCAGCTTGCTGTCTGAGAGAATAGAATAGATTAGACTAGACTAGACTAGACTAGGATAGGATAGGATAGGATAGGATAGGATAGGATAGGATAGGATAGGATAGGATAGGATGGGATAGGATAGGATAGGATAGGATAGGATAGGATAGGATAGGATAGGATAGGATAGGATAGAATTAACCAGGTTGGAAGAGACCTTTGAGATCAAGTCCAACCTATCAACTAAACCATGGCACCAAGTGCCTCATCCAGTCCCTTCCTAAACACCTCCAGTAATGGTGACTCCACCACCTCCCTGGGCAGCACATTCCAATGGCCAATCTCTCTTGCTAGGAAGAACTTTCTCCTCACCTCCAGCCTAAACCTCCCCTGGCACAGCTTGAGACTGTGTCCTCTTGTTCTGGTGCTGGCTGCCTGGGAGAAGAGACCAACCCCCACCTGGCTACAACCTTTCAGGTAGTTGTAGAGAGCAAGAAGGTCTCCCCAGAGCCTCCTCTTCTCCAGGCTAAGCAACCCCAGCTCCCTCAGTGATATGGTCACAAGGGCAGTCTGTTTTGAAGGCTCTGTGTCTACCCATTACACAAGAGCAATCATATTTTGAAAGGCTAAGCCTTTCCCAACAGTCAAAGCTTAAATGAATAATAAATGTCACGTTCCTCTCCATAAACTGGTTCCTCAGGTGTAACATTAAGAAGCAGTCCTTGAAGCATGCCTTTGGGGAAGTCTGGCTGAGTTTCTATCCATACACAGGTAGCTATTAATAATGCATATTCTGCTGTGCATTATTCAACACTTCATAAATGGCATTACAGCTTTCAGCCTATTTTACAGCTGTAAAGGACAGTGACAAACCATTGCTTTCCCTCAGAAGCTTCTCACACAGAATGTATCCCTTCTCATTTAGGTCAGATCAACTAACATTTCAATGTTAACAAACATAGCTGCAGTTAGAACTAGTGATGAAAGTATTATCCAGACAAGGGCAACAAAGCAGGTCTGGAGCACAGCCCTGTGAGGAGAGGCTGAGGGAGCTGGGGTTGCTTAGCCTGGAGAAGAGGAGGCTCAGGGGAGACCTTATTGCTCTCTACAACTACCTGAAGGGAGGTTGTTGCCAGGTGGGGGTTGGTCTCTTCTCCCAGAACAAGAGGACACAGTCCCACACTGTGCCAGGGGAGGTTTAGGGTGGATGTTAGGTAGAAGTTCTTCCCAGAGAGATTGGCCATTGGAATGTGCTGCCCAGGGAGGTGGTGGAGTCACCATCACTGGAGGTGTTTAAGAAGAGACTGGCTGAGACACTGGGTGCCATGGTTTATTTGATTAGATGGTGTTGGGTGATAGGTTGGACTGGATGATCTCAAAGGTCTCTTCCAACCTGGTTATTTCTATTCTATTCTATTCTATTCTATTCTATTCTATTCTATTCTATTCTATTCTATTCTATTCTATCAGACAGTTCTGATTCATCCAGGCACACAAGCATGCAGATGGCTTATTTGCATTTGGGCTAGTGTCTTTGCTGTTTTGCCATTAAACTAATCACTGTGAAACAGCAAAACTGTCTTTATGTGCTCCACACAACACACAAGACCCAAGATGTGCCAGGGGAAGTTTAGGCTTGAGGTGAGGAGAAAATTCTTCCCAGAAAGAGTAATTGGCCATTGGGATGTGCTGCCCAGGGAGGTGGTGGAGTCACCATCCCTGGAGGTGCTCAAAAATCATATTGGATGTGGCACTTGGAGCAATGGTTTAGAAGTCAGGAGGTGTTAGGTAATAGGTTGGACCTGATGATCTCTGAGGTATCAGATTCTATGATTCTATCCTGTCCTTAGCCTTGATTTTAATCATGTGGAAAATGCCCCAGTGCAACTCTGACATTGTCTACAAAGACTCCCAGCGTGGTGCTAAGGAAGTGGATCCTACAGACTTTCCCAGAACTGGATCTGCAGGGATGACTTAAAAACCTCTGGGTTCCCCAGAAGTCAGCCATGGTGACGACTGATTGGTTTCTGCAGAAAATGTATACTGTACTCACTGAAAATTCTTTGCCTAGGATCAAACAAAACAAAATCCTACCCTTGGATGCCTCTAGGCTTTGTAGAGTGCACCGTGGTTAACATGCTCGAAATGAACATTGAGGTAGTCTCAAGCATTCAGCTCTGAGAGTGGAAGCAGCCAAACCCAAATCTTTTTTGAGGCCAGCAGCAGAGCTAGTGTTTGGCAGAAAGATCAGCTGATAACCATTCAGAGGTAAAGACTGTACTTGCTGTTGATCATGTCCTTATGCATTGGATTGTGTATCTGAGAGAGGAGAATAAGAAAAAGACATTTGACCTTTCCTGTGAAGACAGACTGTGGGAGTTGGAGCTATGCAGTCTGGAGAAGAGAAGGCTCCCAGGAGACCTTCCAGTATATGAAGGCCTTCCAGTATATGAAAGGGGCTACAAGAAAGCTGGGGAGGGACTTCTGAGGGTGTCAGGGAGAGATAGGACTGGGGGGGGGGGAATGGAACAAAACTGGAAATGGGTAGATTCAGCTTGGATGTTAGGAAGAAGTTCTTCCCCATGAGGGTGGTGAGAGACTGGCACAGGTTGCCCAGGGAGGTGGTGGAAGCCTCATCTCTGGAGGTGTTTGCAGCCAGGCTGGATGTGGCTGTGAGCAACCTGCTCTAGTGTGAGGTGTCCCTGCCCATGGCAGGGGGGTTGGAACTGGCTGATCCTTGAGGTCCCTTCCAACCCTGACAATTCTATGATTCTAACATCAATGGGGATGATTGGCATTTTGTTCAGCCTCTTTTGTGTGCCTCAGGTTGTTTCCTAAGGATCAGTGATTTGATGTTCTGGTTTGCAGTCAGGACTGGGTTGCAATGATTGGATGGAGCCTTAAGCAACGCAAAGAACTGTGGATTCAGCTGCTGGTTTCACATTGTTTTTATACAGTGAGAGACTTTTCCCCTCACAATGAAAAAGCAGAGGTTTGATCTGTGATCCAACTTGAATTTTTTAATTCCATAGTAAAAATCACTTTATTTAGCTTAAAGGCAAAAAGGTTAAGGTGACTTAATTAGTTTGTAATTACTTTGAGAGTAGAAGATTCCTGGGACTGCAAAGCTTTATATGTTTTTGTCTCAGTAGCTGGGAGCATTTCCAGGTTTAATGGCTGAGAGTTAAATTCCTTAAAGTTGCCCTAGAAAGAAAATTGAAGTCATTAACAGAACACAATTGACAAGGGTGCTGCAAAATGTGTATCATTTGAACTCAATCAGCAGTCTGTCTCTTCCTCAAATAGGAAATTCAACTCAAAAAGGACTGTTCAGTAAGCTGGAGAAGTCACTGGGTACAATCCAGTGCTCTGTGTTTTTCAGATCAGATTGAGTGGCTGAAGAATCCTCTCTTATGTCTTTAAAAGCTACTGAATAATCCAAGTTTTCAATTAAAAACCCCTAACACAAATCAGAGGAGACAGCAGTGAGGTAAAGTGATGAGAAGGAATGCAAAACACTACACTATAAACAGGGAGGTGATTTAGAATTGGAGATTTATTATTCTGTAATCAGAGAGGCAGCAGGTTGGGGGAGGTGATTCTCCCCCTCTACTTTGCTATGCTGAGACCCCACCAGGAGTACTGTGCCCAGTTTTGGAGCCCCTAGTACAGGAAGGATCTAGAGGTGCTGGAAGGTGTCCAGAGAAGGGCCATGAGGGTGAGCAGAGGACTGGAGATGCTCTGCTATGGAGGCAGTTGAGTTGTTCAGTCTGGAGAAGAGAAGACTCCATGGAGACCTTCTTGTGGCCTTCCAGTAGCTGAAGGGGGCTACAAGAAAGCTGGGGAGGGACTTTTAGGGTGTCAGGGATTAGGACTGGGGGAAATGGAACAAAACTAGAAATAGGTAGATTCAGATTGGATGTCAGGAAGAAGTTGTTCCCCATGAGGGTGGTGAGAGACTGGCACAGGTTGCCCAGGGAGGTGGTGGAAGCCTCATGCCTGGAGGTTTTTGCAGCCAGGCTGGATGTGGCTGTGAGCAACCTGCTGTAGTGTGAGGTGTCCCTGCCCATGGCAGGGAGGTTGGAACTGGCTGATCCTTGAGGTCCCTTCCAACCCTGACAATTCTATGATTCTAAGGTAAGGCAGAGGTGTGAATCTGACAATTATGATGGAGAATGCATTCAGATCGATGGGAATAAGGAAGACTACTAAAGAATGTGGAAGGAAACATAGGACCCTGGCTAGGGAGATACTTGTTTGTGTCTGGCAGAAATGAGCAGCTTAGATTTGCAAGGAACTGTTAGGGCAGTAACATTAGGAAGGATGCTGCACTCGGGGCTTGCCTTCACTGCCTCGTCAATGGCTGTATAATGCAAGACATATGGCTGTGTTCATAATGTAGGCAAGGTCAGATGCAAGAAGGAATTCTGTTGCTGACTTCACTTAATCACTGACATCTCTGCTTCCAACAGCTTGTCTTGCTCTAGTGATTTAACTGCAGGATAATTTTGCCTTATGATGCTTATCAACCCTGACCTTCGAAGAAGTGAATAAAGTGTTTTCCTGGCTACAGCTTTAGCCAAGCTCTCAAAGACAGACTCAGGACTTAACTCAGAAACCCATCCTGAAGACCTAATTGCATTCTGTAAAACATGTAGAAACAGGCACATTTCAAATGAGATCTTTTACTTGCAGGTAGCTTGTAACTATGGTTTAGTTCCTATACATAAAACAGTGTGGCAAGGAGTAATCCTAGTTTAAGGCAAATGAAGCACCAAAGGGCAGCAAGGGGGATTTCAGTCTCCACCAATCTGTTTTGCAAGAGATGGAAACAAAAGAAAGAAGCTTGGACTCTCTTCTGACAGGGTGCCTATTTGCAAGTAGTGGATGTGTGTCTCACTTCTACTTAATGACTTAAAAACCAGCCAGCAATATGGGGCTGTTCAGTCTGGAGAAGAGAAGGCTCTGAGGTGACCTAATTGTGACCTTCCAGTATCTGAAGGGGGCTACAAGAAGGCTGGGGAGGGACTTCTGAGGCTATCAGGTAGTGATAGGTCTAGGGGGAATGGAATGAAGCTGGAGGTGGGGAGATTCAGGCTGGAGGTGAGGAAGAAGTTCTTCCCCATGAGAGTGGTGAAGCCCTGGAATGGGTTGTCCAGGGAGGTGGTTGGGGCCCCGTCCCTGGAGGTTTTTAAGGTCAGGCTGGATGTGGCTCTGAGCAACCTGATCTAGTGTGAGGTGTCCCTGCCCATGGCAGGGAGGTTGGAACTAGATGATCCTTGTGGTCCCTTCCAACCCTGACTGATACTACTACTATGAAGGTAAAGCTTATCTCCAGCTGTAAGCTCCTGTTTTCTTTATTTCCTCCAAATATAAGAACATTCTACTGCCTATTTCAAATTGCCTTATATCACAGGATCTCTTTGATTGCACAAGACCTTTAAGGTCATTGAGTCCCACCATGATCTAACTTTACCGAGGCTGATTCTGAACCACGTCCCTTAGCACCACTTCCCTGCATCTTTTAAACACCTCCAGGGATGGGGATTCAACCACCTCCCATGGGAGCTCAGAATCATAGAACCAACAAGGTTGGAAAAGACTTCAAAGATCCTCCAGGCCCTTCCTGTAATAGAGGCTCCAGAACTGGATGCAGTACTCCAGGTGGGGTCTCACCAGAGTGGAGCAGAGGGGGAGAATCACCTCCCTGGCCCTGCTGGCTCTGCTTCTCTTGCTGCAGCCCAGGCTCTGGTTGGCTTTCTGGGCTGCAAGTGCTCACTGCTGGCTCATGTTGAGCTTCTCCTCCCCCAGCACCCCCAAGTCCTTTACTTCAGGGCTGCTCTCAAGCAGTCCCTGCCCAGCCTTTATCAGCTGCCCAGCCTATATTAAGAAGTTCTCAGGTGAAGAAAACTTCTGTTTGACTGTATAAAGGATGGATCAAGTCATTTCCTTGTAAAAACCCAGTAACAGCTCAAATGACCAAATGAGGAAAACCTCTTTTATGGATGGGGTCTGCATTGCATGTTTCATGTGGGTTCTTAGAAAATGAGAGGATTTGAGGTTGTCTATGCTGTTCTCTGGTGGTGGAGTCACCATCCCTGGAGGTGTTTAGGAAGATCCTGGATGAGGCACTTGGTGCCATGGTTTAGTTGATTAGATGGTGCTGGGTGATAGGTTGGGCTTGATGATCTCTGAGGTCTTTTCCAACCTGGTTAATTCTGTATTTTTCTGTACTTTCTGTGCTCTTCTTAGCATAGTATCATAGTATCAGTCAGGGTTGGAAGGGATCATCTAGTTCCAGCCCCCCTACCATGGGCAGGGACACCTCACACTAGATCAGGCTGGCCAGAGACTCATCCAGCCTGGGCTTAAACACCTCCAGGGACGGGGCCCCAACCACCTCCCTGGACAACCCATTCCAGGGCTTCACCACTCTCATGGGGAAGAACTTCCTCCTCACCTCCAGCCTGAATCTCCCCACCTCCAGCTTCATTCCATTCTTGCAGTTTTAGCTCTAATAAATGGCATTTAAAACATGGCCATGTACAAATGGCAGTTTCTTCTCAGGCCAGCAGCACAAGCCCATGACACAGACTCCACATTCCACATGGAGTTTGGTTCTGAACTTGTAATTCTCTGCTGAGGTCACAACCTGACCTGACCCCAGGTAATTCCCTGAAGTTAGCTTTTCTCATTTAAAGGCTGCTTGCTTGTTCACCTAGTAACTTTGAGGGGAAAAAAACCTGAGTAGAGAACAATTTTTAACCAAATGTGGCAATTGTTTGTGGCTGGCAACTTTATACTGACATGCCAAGTGGATTTCCCACCCAGATTTAGCCTCTTCTAGTGTCAGAAAAGGACAAAGCAGGCAGTGCTGCTGCTATTTTTAGGTGTGGAGGAGGCCTCCCAGACTGTGCTGCAGAGCTGAGACTGCCACAAACTGAAGAATTACAATCAAGCTCATGAAATTTTAACACAAAAATGGCTGCAGTATTTAGAACATTAATAGGCTTTCAGTAAAGGGGGAAAAAAAAAAGGCAGTTAATTACTGGTTATCTATTGCCAGAGACATCCTTTGCTGGAGAGCTCCAGGGATGCTGTTTACATAGGAACTAATGCAAATAATTGCAAATATTGTAAGTAAGTCTGCAGCAAATATTTTTTTGGGTGTGCTTCAACTGTTTTCTAGAGTGATTTACATGGCAGCACTTCCCCCATTATAAAGCAGTCCTCCAAAAAGCCATTACCATGGCAAGCTGAAGAAAATCTTGAGCTGCTCAACACCTGAGGCTGTATCACGGAGAAGGAAACTAAAAAGAGCAAAAAAAGATAACTGCTCCCTCCTGCAAATTTGGGTGACTTCAAAGATGAAGAAAATATGTCCTTCCTCTCTCCTCTCTCCTCTCCTCTCCTCTCCTCTCCTCTCCTCTCCTCTCCTCTCCTCTCCTCTCCTCTCCTCTCCTCTCCTCTCCTCTCTTCTCCTCTCCTCTCCTCTCCTCTCCTCTCCCTCTCCTCTCCCTCTCCTCTCCCTCTCCTCTCCCTCTCCTCTCCCTCTCCTCTCCCTCTCCTCTCCCTCTCCTCTCCCTCTCCTCTCCTCCCCTCTCCTCCCCTCTCCTCTCCTCCCCTCTCCCCTCCCCTCCCCTCTCCCCTCCCCTCCCCTCTCCCCTCCCCTCCCCTCCCCTCTTTGAGTCTCCTCTTGTCTGTGAGCCCTCCCAGCTTAGAATCACAGAATCACAGAATCACCCAGGTTGGAAGAGACCTCCAAGATCATCCAGTCCAACCTATCACCCAGCCCTATCCAATCACTTGACCATGGCACTAAGTGCCTCACCCACTCTTGTCTTGAAGATCTCCAGGAACAGGGACTCCACCACCTCCCTGGGCAGCACATTCCAATGGCCAATCACTCTCTCTGTGAAGAACTTCTTAATATCCAGCCTGAACCTCCCCTGGCACAACTTGAGACTGTGTCCTCTTGTTCTGTCACAGGTTGCCTGGGAAAACAGACCAACCTCCACCTGGCTACAACCTCCCTTCAGGTAGTTGTAGACAGCAATAAGGTCTCCCCTAAGCTTCCTCTTCTCCAGGCTAAACAACCCCAGCTCCCTCAGCCTCTCCTCACAGGGCTTGTGAAGGGAAAAAACCCAACCCAACACACAAAAAACTTATCCCTATCCTAGCTGAACCCAGGACACAGATAAATGAGACAAAAATGAAGTCACTCTTCTACTTATGTCCTTGCTAAAATTCACTGAATGACAGAATGTTAGGGGTTGGAAGGCACCTCCAGAGATCATCGAGTCAAACCCCCCAACAAAGAGGGATCACCTAGGGCAGGCCACACAGGAAAACATCCAGGAGGATTTTGAGTCTCCAGAGAAGAAGACTCCATAAGATAGAATAAACCAGGTTGGAAGAGACCTTCAAGGTCATCGCGTCCACCCCATCAACCAATCCAACACCACCTAATCAACTAACCCATGGCACCAAGCACCCCATCAAGTCTCCTCCTGAATACCTCCAATGATGGTGACTCCACCACCTCCCCGGGCAGCCCATTCCAATGGGCAATCACTCTCTCTGTATAGAACTTCTTCCTAACATCCAACTTAAACCTCCCCTGGCGCAGCCTGGGACTGTGTCCTCTTGTCCTGTAACCTCTCTGGGCAACCTGTCCCAGTGCTCTGTCATCATAACCATAAAGTAGTGTCTCCTGTTGAGGTGGAACCTGCTGTCTTCTAGCTTGTCCCTGGTGTTCCTTGTCCTGTCACTGGGTACCACTAAATAGATCCTGGAACCTTCATCTTGACACCCACCCCCCAGATATTGAGAGACAATGGCAAGATCCCCTCTCAGCCTTCTCTTCTCCAGTTCTGACAGCAAGAGAACTGTGTGACAGTGAGCATGCCTCAAGAGAAATCCAAGACTCCCACACTGCTGATTGGAGCTGGAGGAAAGCTTTCTGTTAGGAATTTCTGATGTACTAAGCAAAACCCTTCCAAGGGAGCATTTCCATTCAGATGAAGTCAGCAGTAAATTAGGCTGATTGTCTGTTGGCAACACATTTTGATTCCTGATTAATTCCAATGTCAATAACATCTTGGCTTTCTTAGATCATGCATTTCATTGCTTGTACAGGGGCCTCACTGAGCTCACATTATTAGTGCAGGTGGCTTTTATTAACATCAGACACTGAACGCAGGTAGGGAAACAGCCCACGGTGGATTTCCAGCTTTCCACCTCTTATTCCAGAAGGGTGCTGCCACTTCACTTCTCTCAGTGCAAAATTAAAACCTCAATTCCCTATTTATTATAGGCCAATCACATCCTGGGCTGCATCAAGAGAAGCAGAGCCATCAGGTTGAGGGAGGTGATTCTTCCTCTCTGCTCCACTCTGCTGAGACCACACCTGGAGCACTGTGTCCAGTTCTGGAGCTCCTAGGACAGGAAGGATCTGGAGGTGCTGGAAGGTGCCCAGGGAAGGGCCACAAGGGTGAGCAGAGGGCTGGAGCTGCTCTCCTCTGAGGACAGCCTGAGGGAGTTTGGGCTGTTCAGTCTGGAGAGGAGAAGGCTCCATGGAGACCTTCTTGTGGCCTTCCAGGATCTGAAGGGGGCTACAAGAAAGCTGGGGAGGGACTTTTGAGGGTGTCAGGGAGTGATAGGACTGGGGGGAATGGAGCAAAACTAGAAATGGGTAGATTCAGATTGGATGTTAGGAAAAAGTTGTTCCCCATGTGGGTGGTGAGAGACTGGCACAGGTTGCCCAGGGAGGTGGTGGAAGCCTCATCCCTGGCGGTTTCTAAGGCCAGGCTGGATGTGGCTGTGAGCAACCTGCTGTAGTGTGAGGTGTCCCTGCCCATGGGAGGGGGATTGGAACTAGCTGACCCTTGAGGTCCCTTCCAACCCTAACAAGTCAATGTTTCTCTGATTCTGTTTGTGTGTTTATCCTGGGGCCTTACCAAAGGGTCCAGAAAAGCAGAGTCAATTGGTATTTATTCAACAAGCTTTTCTGCAAAGGAAACCTTAGAGCAGAACGATTCTATCCTAGGATGGGACTGCAACATAATCCCACTTAACTTCTGACCTTGTGTTTTTAACTCTCATGGTTTTAGTGCTTGCCTTGTGAGCCTGAAAGCATCCCTTGGATTAACTTGAACAGCTTTGCAACTTTATCTAAAAAAGAAAGTAGCTAAAATGAAGCTCAGCTGAACAGCATCGAATCCTAAGAGCAACACTGGAGAACAAAAGCCTGTGACAAACCTCCTTGAAAACTGACCTGGTCTTGCTGGACATTTAGAGCTGGCAATTCTGCTGCTGTTCACATGTGGGTGAACAGCTGGGTCAGAGCTATTTCATGGATGGGCTACTATGACAGCTTCATGCTACCTGGAGAGTTGCTTCCTGCCAACTGCTCGGTGACAGCACAACTGGACAGGAACAAAGGGCTACAATCTCATTCCTCCTTTTAGCCAGTTTAACCAAAACACAGACACAGCATTTCACTGAATGGAACACTTAGTGTTTTCCACTTAGTGTTTCCCTAATCACTTCATTTTTTATCTTATTTAAAAAAGCAGACTGCTATTTTAATACATGTCATCAGCAATCTACTGATTGGTGCTTTGGGGTATTTTTGGCCTTTGTGTTGCATAAAGAAAAAGCAATAGGTAACTCAAGAGCCTGGGTGAGGCACTGGTGCCATGGTTTAGTTGATTAGATGGTGTTGGGTGATAGGTTGGACTCGATGATCTCAATGTTTTTTTCCAACCTGGTTAATTCAATTCAATTCAATTCAATTCAATTCAATTCAATTCTTCTCTTCTCTTCTCTTCTCTTCTCTTCTCTTCTCTTCTCTTCTCTTCTCTTCTCTTCTCTTCTCTTCTCTTCTCTTCTCTTCTCTTCTCTTCTCTTCTCTTCTCTTCTCTTCTCTTCTCTTCTCTTCTCTTCTCTTCTCTTCTCTTCTCTTCTCTTCTCGTCTCCTCTCCTCGAGTCTCCTCTCCGAACCTCTCCTCTTCTTTCTCTCTTTTCTATTCTATTCTATTCTGTTCTATTCTATTCTATTCTATTCTAGTCCTATGAAATTGGAACTTGTGCCTTCTGTGAGCTCTGAAGAAGAACTGACTACACTGATGCTGATTCCAATATCCAGGTTTAACCTTCATGTCAGTTATCAATGAATTTAACTAAAGTGAAACTGTGTCCAATTCTGGAGCCTCTATTACAGGAAGGATCTGGAGGTGCTAGAAGGTGTCCAGAGAAGGGCCACAAGGATGAGCAGAGGGCTGGAGCTGCCCTCCTATGAGGACAGACTGAGAGAGTTGGAGCTGTTCAGCCTGGACAAGAGAATTGTGGCCTTCCAGTATCTGAAGGGGGCTCCAAGAAATCTGGGGAGGGACTTTTTAGGGTGTCAGGGAATGATAGGACTGGGGGGAATGGAGCAAAATTAGAAATAGGTAGATTCAGATTGGATGTTAGGAAGAAGTTGTTCCCCATGAGGGTGGTGAGAGGTTGCCCAGGGAGGTGCTTAGAATGATTTCTATTTTCCTTTTTTACACCCAATACTGATTTGTTTACATTTTTCTACTTTCCTGCTCAGGATCTGTTAAAAAAATTCTAAAGGCATAGCCTAAGAACTATCACATCATGTCAGAAAGGAACTTCTGACCTCATATGCCAAGAATCTCAGGGCAGAGCAGAGGCTGGGCTGCGTGAAGGATGGGAAAGCTGAGAGCAGATGGAGTCCATTGGATGGAACTCAAATGCTACTGATGATTGATGCCTCAAGCTGAGTCTTTGGCCAGGGCTTTGATGAATTTGCAGGCAACTTTTCAATGAACAGCTTATTTTGATCCTTGTCATTTTAGCTTGCTTATAGGATTGGATGTTGGGGTTTTCTTTTTTGGCTACTAATATTTCAGCCTTTTTGCAAGGTTCTGGAAGTATAGACTGAAAAATCATTTGCATGGGAAAAAAAGATACCCCAACCCTAAAGTCTTCTACAAAAATCAAAGACAAGTTTGCATGTGTTTTGACTTCTAATGAGAAATATGTTCCAGGATATAAAACCACTCTCTATGAAATCATCATGGCAGACATGTTGAATGGTTTCTGACAGAAAAGGACTATTCTCATGGAATTATAGAATCAAGCAGGTTGGAAAAGACCTCAGAGATCATCAAGTCCAACCTATTACCTAATACCTAACACCTCCTGACAACGAAACCATGGCTCCAAGTGCCACATCCAATACTTGTTTGAACACCTCCAGGGATGGGGACTCCACCACCTCCCTGGGCAGCACATTCCAATGGCCAATTACTCTTTCTGGGAAGAACTTTCTCCTCACCTTGGCCCTAAACCTCCCCTGGCACAGCTTGAGACTGTGTCCTCTTGTTCTGGTGCTGGTTGCCTGGCAAAGAGACAAACCTCCACCTGGCTACAACCTCCTTTCAGGTAGTTGCAGAGAGCAAGAAGGTCTCCCCTGAGCCTCCTCTTCTCCAGGCTAAGCAACCCCAGCTCCCTCAGCCTCTCCTCACAGGGCTGTGCTCCAGATCCCTCCCCAGCTTTGTTGCCCTTCTCTGGACATTTTCAAATATCTCAATGTCCTTCTTAAACTGAGGAGCCCAGAACTGGACACAGTACTCAAGGTGTGGCCTAACCAGTGCTGAGTGCAGGGCAGAACGACTTCCCTGCTCTCTTCTTCCAGGCAACCAGCACCAGAACAAAAGGACACAGTCTCAAGCTGCACCAGGGAAGGTTTGGGCTGGATGTTAGGAAGAAGTTCTTCACAGAGAGAGAGATTGGCCATTGGAATGTGCTGCACCATCACTGGAGGTGTTTAGGAAGAAGCTTGATGGGGTGCTTGGTGCCATGGTTTAGTTGATTAGATGGTGTTGGGTGATAGGTTGGACTTGATGATCTCAGAGGTCTCTTCCAACTTGGCCTATTCTATTCTATTCTATTCTATTCTATTCTAGTCTAGTCTAGTCTAGTCTAGTCTAGTCTAGTCTATACTATGCTATGCTGTGCTATGCTATTCTTTCTATCCTATCCTATCCTATCCTATCCTATCCTATCCTATCCTATCCTACTTATCTTCAAGCAAAGAAATAAGTCCCATCCAAAGGCAAACCTTTAATTAAATACTTTATTAAGCAGTGCTAATGACACAGAAACAGGAAGGAACTGAGAGTATATTCTGCATATAACTCCTTCTGTCTGTCAGTCAAACACTGTGCAGGTACACTTTGAAGTGCCTAATTTTTCCATCCAGGATATTGGCATAACTTGTCCTCATATTTTCTTAATAACTGCGAAGTTGTCCAATTGATTTTCTTTTCTTTCCCCTAGCTGTTGTGATGTATTTGAGCACTGAAGTCACTCTATTAAATAATTCACAACTTAGCACCATTTACTTTCAGAATTGGTAGTATCTGCAGAGCAGTGAGGGTAACTAATCTCTAGCCCAGTCATGTTCTTCATTACTTGGGAGCTTTAATTAAATCTGGATTTCCTCCTAGAATTAATGAAGCAAACTTTCAGCACCCTTCCAACACTGAGAGCCCTGATTTCCACTTTTGAAACGGTTGTGCACCCTGCTGGGGGGACTATAAAATGTGTTGAGAGCACCACAGACAGCCTGACTGATTGGTGATTGCTGCTGCTGTCAGCTGAACAGGCAAACAGAGTAGAATGCAAAACAGCCACCAGCTACATGCTGGACTCCTGGACTGGGCTTCCTTGATTTCACATCTTACCTTGAATCAATTAGGTTTGAAATCATCCACATTATCTGACACTCTCTGAAGACACTGAACAGATAAATTTAGAAATGTGGACTGCCTTATTTATTTCAATCTCTTTTGCCTTATTTATTTCAATCTCTTTTCTGTCCAGCTGGTATAAGACTCAGTTATGAGTAAGCACATTTTACTTCTCTCAGCTTCAAGAGTCCAAGAGTATAACAGGATCACAGGGTCACAGGATGTTAGGGGTGGAAGGGACCTCTGAAGGTCATTGAGTCTAACCCCCCTGCCAGAGTAGGACCATACAACCTAGCTCAGGTCACACAGGAACACATCCAAATGGGCTTTGAAAGTCTCCAGTGATGGAGACTCCACAACCTCGCTGGGCAGCCTGTTCCAGTGCTCTGTGACCCAAACAGTGAAGAAGTTCCTCCTCATGTTGAGGTGGAACCTCCTGTGCTGTGGTTTCTATCCATTGCTTCTTGTCCTATCCCAGGGAGCAAGTGAGCAGAGCCTGTCCCCTCCCTCCTGACCCCCAGCCCTCAGGTATTGATAGACATTTATTAAATCCTCTTTCAGTCTTCTCTTCTCCAGACTAAACAGCCCCAGGTCCCTCAGCCTCTCCTCCTCAGGCAGTGCTTCAGTCCCCTAATCGTCCTGGCAGCTCTCCCTTGGACTCTTTCCAGCAGATCCCTGTCCCTCTTGAAATGGGAAGCCCCAAACTGGATGCAATATTCCAGGTGAGGACTCACCAGGGCAGAGTAGAGGGAGAGGAGAACCTCCCTGGGTCTGCTGGACACACTCCTCTGAACGCACCCTGGGATCCCATTGGCTTTCTTGGCCTGACTCACAGAACTATTAACCAGATCACTTAAACTAACCAGAATGCTGCTCCAAAATGTCTATTTAAACATGGCTGAAGTATTTCACAGCATCACAGAATTTCAAGGGCTGCAAAGGGACTTTGAAAGCTCATCCAGTCCAACCCCCCTGCCAGAGCAGGAGCACCTACACCAGATTACACAGGAACACATCCAGGTGAGTTTTGAATATCTCCAGAGAAGGAGACTCCACAACCCCCCTGGGCAGCCTGTCCCTGGCACCCTCACAGGAAGAAAAAAATTCCTCATATTTACATGAAACTTCCTCTGCCTCAGCTTCCACCACTGCCCCTTGTGCTGGCATTGGGCATCACCCAGCAGAGCCTGGCTCCAGCCTCTTGGCACTCACTCTTTATATCTTTATAAGCATGAATGAGGTCACCTCTCAGTCTCCTCTTCTCCAAGCTAAAGAGCCCTCAGCTCCCTCAGTCTCTCCACATAAGGAAGATGTTCCATTCCCCTCATCATCCTTGTGGCTCTGTGCTGGACTCTCTCAAGCAGCTCACTGTCTTTCCTGAACCAAGGAGCCCAGAACTGGACACAATACTCCAGATGTGGCCTCACCAGTGCAGAGTAGAGAGGGAGGAGAAGCTCTCTCAACCTACTGGTCACATCCCTTCTAATCCATCCCAGAATGGCATTGGCCTTCCTGGCCACAAGAGCACATTGCTGGCTCATGGTCATCCTTCCATCCACCAGGACCCCCAGGTCCTTTTCCCCTTCACTGCTCTCCAGCAGGTCCATCCCCAACCTGTACTGATGCATGGAGTTGTTCCTTCCCAGGTGCAAGACTCCCCTTTCCCTTGTTGAACTTCATCACATTTCTCCCTGCCCAGCTCTCAGCCTGTCCAAGTCTGGCTGAATGGCAGCACAACCTTCTGGCGTGTCAGCCACTCCACCCAGCTTGGTGTCCTCAGCAAACTTGCTGACAGTGCACTCTGTGCCCTCAGCCAGATCATTGATCAATACATTGAACAGTACTGGATGTGGCACTTGATGCCATAGTTTAGTCATGGGGTCTGTGGTGACAGGTTGGACTTGATGATCTTTGATGTCTCTTCCACCCTTGGTGATTCTGTGGTACCAATACCAGCCCCTGAAGGGCTGCACTAGACACAGGCCTATTCCTCTTGCAATAAGATTCACATGTGTGGACTGGTTCATGCTCTTGCAAAAGGACTGCTGCCCTTCAAAGTCAGTAATAAACTCTTGTCTAACTACCTTTTCAAACATGTGACTGCTTCTCCATGCCTGATTTCCATGAGCAACATTCCACATCTCTTTCAACCTCATGAAGATTTGTGACTGTTGATCTGCTTGTCATCATAAACCTTAATGCCTCTCATCAGCTAGAGAAAGGATAGTAAAAAAGGGAAGTCTTCAGACAAATTAAGGATCTCAAAACTGCAGTACCCAACTGAGTTCACAGTTGCACAGAATGAAAAGTTCCCCTGAGATAATTTCAGCTCAGAATATTGCACTATGACACAAAAGGCATCTTTTCCATCTACCCAACTCCTATTAAAGAAAAACCCAGACAAATCATCTGTGTTGAGGAAATTGACTCTTCTGCAATCAATGATATGAGTGATGGGCTGTATGAACAAGCTGCAATGGCATAGAGTCATCAAGTAATCACTGATTGCAGTTGGAAGATGGAGGAGCAGTCCGATGAGCTCCAGCTAAGTTAAACATCAAAGTTTGCACTAACAGCTTCTCTAGTCAATAAAGTGTAGCAGCACTCTTAGGGAGTAGCTGAAGAGGTTCCTGTAGCAGAACTTAGATAAAGAGTTGCTGTTAAAACAATACATGAGCAAAAAAACCTGTATGGTGGAGAACATCTATGTGAATCCTCAGAGAACATCTATGTGAATCCTCAGGGGAACATCTAGGTGAATCCTCAGGGGAACATCTATGTGAATCCTCAGGGGAACAGCTATGTGAATCCTCAGGGGAACAGCTATGTGAATCCTCAGGGGAACATCTAGGTGAATCCTCAGGGGAACATCTATGTGAATCCTCAGGACAACATCTATGTGTATCCTCAGGACAACATCTATGTGTATCCTGAGGAGAACAGCTATGTGAATCCTCAGGGGAACAGCTATGTGAATCCTCAGGAGAACAGCTATGTGAATCCTCAGGGGAACAGCTATGTGAATCCTCAGGGGAACAGCTATGTGAATCCTCAGGAGAACAGCTATGTGACTCCTCAGGAGAACATCTATGTGAATCCTCAGGAGAACATCTATGTGAATCCTCAGGGGAACAGCTATGTGAATCCTCAGGAGAACAGCTATATGACTCCTCAGAGAACATCTATATGGATCCTCAGGAGAACATCTATGTGGATCCTCAGGAGAACATCTATATGGATCCTCAGAGAAGATCTATGTGAATCCTCACTGTCAGCCAGGCTGCCACCAATAGCAAGTGAGTGCTTCAAAGCAGGAAGTTGTTAAACTGCTTAAGTTGAAAGAATGCATTCTAGGACTCTGGAGAAAGTTATATCAGAATAGAATAGAATAGAATAGAATAGAATAGAATAGAATAGAATAGAATAGAATAGAATAGAAGGGAATAGAACTGACCAGGTTGGAAAAGACCTTTGAGATCTTCCAGTCCAACCTATCACCAACATCATCTAATCAACTAAACCATGGCACCAAGGGCCTCATCCAGGCTCTTCCTAAACACCTCCAGTGATGGTGACTCCACCACCTCCCTGGGCAGCACATTCCAATGGCCAATCTCTCTTGCTGGGAAGAATTTCTTCCTAACCTCAAGACTAAACTTCCCCTGGTGCAGCTTGAGACTGTGTCCTCTTGTTCTGGTGCTGGGTGCCTGGGAGAAGAGACCAACCCCCTCCTGGCTACAACCTCCCTTCAGGTAGCTGTAGAGAGCAATAAGGTCTCCCCTGAGCCTCCTCTTCTCCAGGCTAAGCAACCCCAGCTCCCTCAGCCCCTCCTCACAGGAGAGGTCCCTCCAGACCCCTCCCCAGCTTTGTTGTCCTTCTCTGGACACCTTCCAGCAACTCAACATCTTTCCTAACCTGAGGGGACCAGGACTGGACACAGGACTCAAGGTGTGGCCTAAGCAGTGCTGAATCCAGGGCAGAATGTCTTCCCTGCTCCTGCTGGGCACGCTGTTCCTGATGCAGGCCAGGACTCCTGTGGCTCCCTCCTGGCAGACCCATTGTAGATGCTAGTATAAAATTTTAGTATACAATTTCAGCCAGACCATGCATCAGGAAATGAGCATAGGACCATTGCTCATCATATTGCACTGCAGGGACCAGAGCCACAGTAAGGAGAGATGTGCTTCATGCCTCCTTGCAGACATAAATAGGTTGCATCAATGCCATTCTGGGATGTATTAGAAAGGGTGTGGTTTGTAGGTCGAGAGAGATTCTCATTCCTCTCTATTTTGCCCTGGTGAGGCTGCAGCTGGAATACTGTGTGCAGTTCTGGGCCCCTCAGTTCAAGAAGGACCTCAGGGAACTGCTTGAGAGAGTTCAGTTCAGAGCCACAAAAGTGATGAAGGGAGTGGAAGATCTTCCTCTCGAGGAGAGACTGAGGGAGCTGAGGACTCTTGAGCTTGGAGGAGACTAAGGGGAGACCTCATTAATATTTGTAGATACGCAAAGGGTGAGTGCCAAGAGGATGGAGCCAGGCTGTTCTCAGGACAAGGGGCAATGGGTGGAAGTTGAGGCATAGGAAGTTCCATGGAAACATGAGAAAGAATTATTTTCCTGTGAGGGTGACAGAACACTGGAACAGGCTGCCCAGGAGGGATGTGGAGTCTCTCTCTCTGGAGACATTCAAAACCCACCAGGATGTGTTCCCGTGTGACCTGCCCTAGGTGAGCCTGCTCTGGCAGGGGGCTTGGACTGGATGAGCTTTCAAGCTCCCTTCCAGCCCCTAACATTCTGTGATTCTGTGATCATGTTTTGCCAAAAACGACTCTGGGAGATGGGGAAGCTTCTCAGCAGGAGCTGAGCAGTGTGGAGAAGTGATGTAGCATTGGGAATAGAATTGCTCTGGTGCTGCTCATCTTAAGCATTCAAGAGTTATGACTAAGGCTGCGCAGATATCATGAGAGGGCATAAAATAATCAGCTCCAAACAAACAAGCAAACAACTTTGTGGAAGTGGATGGAATTTTAAGTAGCCCCCTGCCTGGAAATCTTTCAGGTTCATTGAGGTCATGTATTCTAGCTTATCTTGGCAGCTGCAGAAGCTGGAAACCCTTCTTTTTTAAATGACATCTTGTGTATTCATATAGGCAGCAACTGCCTGCAGGGGTTCAGCCTTAAGCAACACACAAGCAGTAAAGAAAACAACACTACCACTGCTTTTCTTACTGTATTATTTCCTGTGTTTGCTAGTGAAGAAAAATACTGGGTTTGGTTTGTTGGGTTTTTTTCCCCTCATAGCTGATGCTGGCAAAGAATGTCCTTGCCTCATTTAAAGAGGAGTGGCACTTGCCTTCTAATGAGCTTTCTGAATAGCTCTGGTCATCTTCTGCCTGACTCCATCCTTCACATGCAGATTCCTTCAGACATCTGTCTCTTGGGTGTGAAAGAAGCAGGACTTGCTTCAGCCTGTCTAAACAGTGCACTCACAAAGCAGCCAAATGTTCTCCTAATGGCCAACTATATATAAAAAAAAAAGATACTAAAAATAAAAAGAAACCTCAAGTTCAAGGCCACAATCAGATGTAACACAACTAAGTGCCAGGTTCTGCAGAGAATTCATTGAATCATAGAATCAACCAGACCACAGAGATCATCAAGTCCAACCTAGTACCTAATACCTAACACCTCCTGACAACGAAACCGTGGCTCCAAGTGCCACATCCCATGCTTTTTTGAACACCTCCACTAAGGTGAAGCAGAAGCAGGTTTGTATCTTTCCAGAGCAATGAAGGGAGAGGAGACTCGAGGAGAGGAGAGGTTCGGAGAGGAAAGGAGACTTGAGGAGAGGAGACTCGAGGAGAGGAGAGGAGACTCGAGGAGAGGAGAAGAGACTCGAGGAGAGGAGAGGAGACTCGAGGAGAGGAGACTCGAGGAGAGGAGACTCGAAGAGAGGATAAGAGAAGAGAAGAGAGGAGAAGAGAGAAGAGAAGAGAAGAGAAGAGAAGAGAAGAGAAGAGAAGAGAAGAGAAGAGAAGAGAAGAGAAGAGAAGAGAAGAGAAGAGAAGAGAAGAGAAGAGAAGAGAAGAGAAGAGAAGAGAAGAGAAGAGAAGAGAAGAGAAGAGAAGGGAAGAGAAGAGAAGCCCCATAACTGTTTTGGCACAATCAATCTACTTTTTGCTCAAGATCTGTGAAAAAAATTTAAAGGCATAGCCTAAGACTACCACACCTACTCTACAAGGTTCACCCCTAAATGATATCTTCAAGTACCACATCCAAACCACTTTTAAACACATCCAGGCTTGGGGACTCCACCACCTCCCTGGGCAGCACATTCCAATCCCTGACCACTCTTGCCCTGCGAAAATGTTTCCTAATGTCCAGTCTAAACCTGCAACTTGAGGTTGTTCCCTCTTGTTCCAGCCTGGCTGTGCTTTTGTCCGTCTTCCAGGAGCTGGGAACCAGCAGAGGAGTGCTTATTTCAGGCTGCTGTGTGCCTGGGATATACAGGAGAATGTCATCAAAGAAGAGCAGAAAGAAGAGCAGCAGGTTCTGCCTGCATGAGCACATCTTTGTACAGCCATAACAACATGAAATTACATGAGTACAAAAAAGAATCAGGCTCCAGACAGAAAAACATCAAACCCTTGGAAATAGCATGTCTGTCATAGAATCACAGAATGGGCTGGGCTGGAACAGACCTCCAAAGGTCATCCAGCCCAACTTCCCCCCACAATCAGCAGGGGCATCCCCAACTAGATCAGGCTGCCCAGAGACCTGTTGAGCCTTGCCTTGAACATCTCCAGGGATGGGGCATCAACCACCTCCCCAGGCAACCTGTTCCAGTGTTCCACCACCCCCACAGCAAAGAACCTGTTCCCAACATCCAATCCAAATCTGCTCTTCACCAGCCCAAAGCCACTGCCCCTCGTCCCACCACCACGGGTGACCCCAAACAGTCTCTCTCCACCCCTCCTGTAGGCACTGGAAGGCTGCCCCCAGACTTCCCCAGAGCCCACTCCCTTCCAGGCTGAGCAACCCTGAGGATAAGCTGGCAACTCCTCTCACTTTTCCTGTCTCTCTTGTATCTCACAAAAGGACCAGCAATATCAGAGAGCAGATTAAATGAGGACGTTTAACCTGAACTGGAGTGATCCGCTGCGCCCAAGTTTCAGACTCATGCAATGAAGAAAAAGTGCTACTCAGAGCCTAGTAAGGAGTATTAGCCCCATCTGGTGGAAAAATGCCTTTGTTTCACCAAGCTTTTAATAGTGCTGGAGTCAGTGCAGAGGAAGGCAACAAAGCTGGGGAAGGGCCTGGGGAAACGTCTTATGAGGAGCGACTGAAGGAGCTGGGGATGGTTAGTATGGAAAAGAGGAGGCTGAGGGGAGACCTCACCGCTCTCTACAGCTACCTGGAAGGACATTATGGAGGGGCTCCTGCTGGTCTCTTCCCACAGGTAATTAGTGATATAACAAGAGGGAATGGCCTCAAGCTATGAGAGGGTAGGTTTAGACTGGACATTAGGAAACATTTTTTCAGGGCAAGAGTGGTCAGGGATTGGAATGTGCTGCCCAGGGAGGTGGTGGAGTCCCCAAGCCTGGATGTGTTTCAAGATGGTTGGGATGTGGTGCTTGGGGCTATGGTTTAGGGGTGACCCTTGTAGAGTAATGTTCTGGTTGGACTTGTTGATCCTGAGGGTCTTTTCTGACCTGAATGTTTCTGTGATTCTGTGGTTCTGCATGGGGAATGTTATTGAAAGCATAGATATGATTATATCAAAGCAGCATGGATGTCAGTGGAATATCTACACATAAAGATGACAAAAATAATAAGCACAGGATGGTTTGACAAGTCAGCACTCATTATTTATGGCCAACTAATGGTAACTTACTGCTTGAGCATCTGCTGCTGTGTATGAGGTTGGGACAATCCTAAGTATCAATCCAGGATGGGGGATGATGAAACTGAGAGCAGCCCTGCGGGAAAGGACTTGGGAGTGCTGAGAGATGAGAAGTTGGACAAGAGCCAACAGAGGGCACTTGCAGCCCAGAAGGCCAATGGCATCCTGGGCTGCATCAACAGGTGAGTGGCCAGCAGATGAAGAGAGCTGATTCTGCCACTTTGCTCTGGTGAGAGCTCCCCTGGAGCTCTGCAGACCTCCACACAGGAAGGACAAGGCCTTGATGGAGCAGGTCCAGGGCAGGGCCACAAAAATAATCAGGGGGTTGGAGCACCTCTGTTATGAGGAGAGGCTGAGGGAGCTGGGGGTGTTCAGCCTGGAGAAGAGAAGGCAGTCAAGGAATTCAGACACTGAAAAACAGTGTTCTGGACATCACCTTTTACATTTGAGGAATGCAAATGGGAAGTATCATGCTAATAGTTTCCTTTTGGGGGGGAGCCCAACCTTAATTGATTCTATTGCATAATGTGGCATATTTCTCTGGGATGTAGCCTTGCAAAACTCAAGTGAACTGCAGGGAACATTTAATTACAAAGCACACTATAAAATCTGGAATCATAGAATCAGAATTGTTGGGTTGGAAGGGACCTCAAGGATCATCCAGTTCCAACCCCCCCTCCCATGGGCAGAGACACCTCACACTACAGCAGGTTGCCCAGAGCCACATCCAGGCTGGCTTTACAAACCTCCAGGGATGAGGCTTCCACCACCTCTCTGGGCAGCCTGTGCCAGTGTCTCACCACCCTCATGGGGAACAACTTCCTCCTAACATCCAATCTGAATCCACCCATTTCTAGCTTTGTTCCATTTCCCCCAGTCCTATCACTCCCTGACACCCTCAAAAGTCCCTCCCCAGCTTTCTTGTATCACACAGTATCACAGTAACTAAGGTTGGAAGAGACCCCAAGGATCATCAAGTCCAACCTGTTCCAACAGACCTCACAACTAGACCATGGCACCAAGTGCCACGTCCAATCTCCCCTTGAACACTTCCAGGGACGGCGACTCCACCACCTCCCTGGGCAGCACATTCCAATGACGAATGACTCGCTCAGTGAAGAACTTTTTCCTCACCTCGAGTCTAAACCTCCCCTGGCACAACTTGAGACTGTGTCCCCTTCAGATACTGGAAGGCCACAATTAGGTCTCCTTGGAGCCTTCTCTTCTCCAGACTGAACAGCCCCAACTTCCTCAGTCTGTCCTCAGAGCAGAGCAGCTCCAGCCCTCTGCTCATCCTCTTGGCCCTTCTCTGGACATGTTCCTGCATGTCCAGTCCAAAGGATGGTTCTATGTTAGGTATAGAAACATAAATATCTCCTACTCTTAATGCTTCCTCTCTTGTCTATTTAAAGTAATATACCCTACTCTGTAATTTCTGAGCAGAACAACTCCTTTAGCCTCTTTGTGTATGGTAGGGTCATGATTTTGGGTGCTGATTACAAAGAACCCTGCTTTGCTTCTCTTGCATGCTCAGTCAATCTATTCTAAATATCAATAATTAGAATTATGCATTATATGCTACATTTAGTTTCACTGGGGTGGAATACAATGCATTGCTGTGCTTCTGTAAATCATATGACTGAGATGATTGGCAAATTATGTTTGCCTTTGCAGTGCTGGTTTCCTGTCGACAGCTCGCAGCCATTTTAGGATCAGCTGGTGCAGAATTTTCCTCCTTCATAGTGCTTCTAGAAAATGTCAAGGTTATAGAAGGGTTTGTTGGGGGTTTTTTGCTTGCTTTGGTTTTAATCTCCAACTACACAGCCTTGTATTTCACTTCACACTGTACATTTCTGACCTTTTGCCTCCATCTTTCAGCTATCACAAATCGAACTCGTACTTCATTCGAACTGAAGAAGGTATTAAGATCCCAGAGAAGGGCAACAAGGCTGGGGAGAGATCTTGGGCACAAGCCCTGTGAGGAGAGGCTGAGGGAGCTGGGGTTGCTCAGCCTGGAGAAGAGGAGGCTCAGGGGAGACCTTATTGCTCTCTACAACTACCTAAAGGGAGGTTGTAGCCAGGCAGGGGTTGGTCTCTTCTCCCAGGCAACCAGCACCAGAAGAAGAGGACAGTGGGCCCCAGGTCCATTGTTTTGGGATGATATTTGCTTTCATTGTATTCTGACAGCTACCCACATGATTATGCATGATGCTTATTCAGTATCTCAAAGCTGTTATCAGCCATTGCAATCTACCCAAAGTTGCTGTTTCCTGGTCTCTTGCCTGTAATTCTGTTTTCCCCAACCAGTAAATGCAGCCAGACAAATCTGTTATATTCCTTGTGGGTTTTGTTGGGTTTTTGTTGCTGTTGTTGGCAAAGCTACTGACTGATTTGCACAAATAAAGCTCTGAATCATAAAAATAAATAGGATTTAAATGGAAGAAAGAATGCTGAAAGTTTCATTTACAAACAAGCTGAATTTGGAGATTTCATGGAAAAATATTCCTGGTTTACTTGCCAGTTTTCAGAGTCAGAGCTTCAGCTTGTCATAGAACTACAGAATCACTGAATTGTCAGGGTGGGAAGGGTCCTCAAGGATCATCCAGTTCCACCCCCCCTGCCATGGCCAGGGACACCTCACACTACAGCAGGTTGTTCACAGCCACATCCAGCCTGGCTGCAAACACCTCCAGGGATGAGGCTTCCACCACCTCCCTGGGCAACCTGTGCCAGTGTCTCACCACCCTCATGGGGAAGAACTTCCTAACATCCAGTCTGAATCTACCCACTTCCAGTTTTGTTCCATTCCCCCCAGTTCTATCACTCCCTGACACCCTAAAAAGTCCCTCCCCAGCTTTCTTGTATCCTATAAAGACAGGAGAGCTCAGCAACTAGCTTTGACAGAAAGTGAGTTAACCCAGAATGGTCTGTATCGGGAATGGTGTGGCCAGCAGGAGCAGGGAGGTCATTCTGCTCTGTGCTCAGCACTGCTTAGACCACACCTTGAGTACTGCATCCAGTTCTGGGCTCCTCAGTTTAAGATGGACATTGAGATACGTGTCCAGAGAAGGGCAACAAAGCTGGGGAGGGGTCTGGAGCACAGCCCTGTGAGGAGAGGCTGAGGGAGCTGGGGCTGTTTAGCCTGGAGAAGAGAAGGCTCAGGGGAGACCTTATTGCTGTCTACAACTCCCTGAAGGGAGGTTGTAGCCATCTGGGGGCTGGTCTTTTCTCCCAGGCAACCAGCACCAGAACAAGAGGACACAGTCTCAAGCTGTGCCAGGGGAAGTTTAGGCTGGAGGTGAGGAGAAAGTTCTTCCCAGAAAGAGAGATTGGCCATTGGGATGTGCTGCCCAGGGAGGTGGTGGAGTCACCATCCCTGGTGGTGTTCAAAAAAGGATTGGATGTAGCACTTGGTGTCATGGTGGAGTTGTCAGGAGGTGTTAGGTATTAGGTAATAGGTTGGACTTGATGATCTCTGAGGTCTTTTCCAACCTGGCTGATTCTACGATTCTATGATTTTTGCTTCTGGATTACAGTCTTCCCCGGCAGCCTTCCTGCGCTCTGTCCCTGCCCTGCTCGGCTGCCGCCGGCCGGCAGCGCTGATT
Organism: Dryobates pubescens; assembly: GCF_014839835.1. Taxonomy (NCBI): domain Eukaryota; kingdom Metazoa; phylum Chordata; class Aves; order Piciformes; family Picidae; genus Dryobates; species Dryobates pubescens. The sequence goes on along the minus strand of NC_071616.1, from coordinate 43,562,172 downwards.
CCTGCTGCCATCTAGTGCCAGCGGGGGCCGGCAGCGGGCGGCTGAGCTCCTCGTCGTCGTGGATGCTCAGAGAAGAATTCTTGCTCTTTGCTGCTATGGGGATTTATTTATTTTTTTTTTTTATTGCCTCGGTTTTAGCCTCGCAATTAACCTTATGGAAACTTGCCTTTTATAAGGACAAAACCCTATCCGGTATGATGCACTGGAGGGGGGTTGGGGGCAAAGATATGGGTGGGGTAGGAGCTGGGGAAGAGCAAAAGCATCAATAAATCAGGATGCAGGGAGTAGTCAGACTAAAAAATACACTGCTGATTACAGTTGCAGCTATCTTGCTGCTTGGAGAATCAGGATGAGTGCAGTGGAGTGCCCATGTGAACACAATAAATACAGCAAAGGATGTGAGTGGAGAGCATCATGACCTTGAGTGGAACAGCAAGGGCACGTAGAGAGAAATGATGACAGAGAAGTGTTTGCACACTTATAGGAGGGCTTTTGATTCAGCTGGCAGCTTAGTATTGTCTAAATAGTACAAATAGCTCCTTTTGCCCAATCAGTGCTTTAATAAATAAATCTGCACACATTGACACATCTAAAATGAACTGAAGTTATTAAAGGCTACTCAGTCATCTAGCCTCACCTCTGCAAAAAACCAACCCTTAGATCCCTCCAAACAAAGACCTCAGACACGGGAAAAAGAGCCTTCAAAATAAGTACACAGTGCTTAGTGAGGATGAGAGTCTCCCAGTGTCTGCTGCATATCAATGTAAAGATATCATAACTCATTATTACAGAATACAGAAGGCAGAATTAACCGTGTTGGAAAAGGCCTTTGAGGTCATGAAGTCCACCCTATCACCCAACACTATCTAGTCAACTAAACCAGGGCACTAAATGACTCATCCAGGCTCTTTTTAAACACTTCCAGTGATGGTGACTCCACCACCTCCTTGGGCAGCACATTCCAATGGCCAATCTCTCTTTCTATGAAGAGAGACTTTCTGCTGCTCAGTCTTCTCTTCTCCAGACTAAATTGGAAGAATTTCTTGCTGGAACATGTCCAGAGAAGGGCAACAAAGCTTGTGAGGGGTTTGGAGCACAGCCCTGTGAGGAGAGGCTGAGGGAGCTGGGGTTACTTAGCCTGGAGAAGGGGAGGCTCAGGGGAGACCTTATTGCTGTCTACAACTCCCTGAAGGGAGGTTGCAGCCAGGTGGGGGTTGGTCTCTTCTCCGAGGCAACCAGCACCAGAACAAGAGGACACAGTCTCCAGCTGCACCAGGAGAGGTTTAGGCTGGATGTTAGGAAGAAGTTGTTCATAGAAAGAGAGGTTGCCTATTGGAATGTGCTGCCCAGGGAGGTGGTGGAGTCACCATCACTGGAGGTGTTTAGGAAGAGACTGGCTGAGGCACTTGGTGCCATGGTTTAGTTGATTAGATGGTGTTGGGTGAGAGGTTGGACTTGATGATCTCAAAGGTCTTTTCCAACCTGGTTAATTCTATTCCATTCCATTCAAGTTAGAGAAAGATTTTGCATTCTGGTGGCAAATACAAATGGTTACTTTTCCCTTCCTCAAAAACAAACAAAAGCATGAGAAGAGCATTAACTAAACCTGACTATGCATCTGAAACACAATTTTGAAGGCCTTGTTTTCTTCCCCAGACTTAAGAGTGTGGCTTTGGTAAAGCAATCTTGCAGCACACCCCCACACCCCTGTCCAATCCCTCTTAGCATTTAGCTGTTCCTTAAAATCACTCCTCTAGCAATGTTTGTTGGTGAGCTGCCTTACTTACAAAAAACAAAGGAGCATATTGAAAGTTTTTCTTGAGTTGCAGGTTGAAAACTATGTCTGAATTTTTAGATGCTTGGATCTAGGAATCTACTTCTAATTGCTTCTTTTACTGGAGCTAAGGCAACATGCAGACAAAACAACATATGGCACTCTAAGCAGCTTCAGAATATGCAGGAATTTGTTGTTTCTCTCTGCAGATAGCAGACAGGCACATGCACACCATAAACACAGACTTGTCTAAAGTGAAAGATTTAACTTCTCAGGCAATATAGAAAAGAGCCTATGTTGGAAAATCGTAAAATCACAGAATTTCAGGGGCTGGAAGGGACCTCGAATGATCATCCAGTCCAACCCCCCTGCCAGAGCAGGGTCACCTACACCAGATTACACAGGAACACATCCAGGTGAGTTTTGAATATCTCCAGAGAGGGACACTCCACAACCCCCCTGGGCAGCCTGTTCCAGTGTTCCATCACCCTCACAGGGAAAAATTTTTTCCTCATATTTATGTGAAACTTCCTCTGCCTCAGCTTCCACCACTGCCCCTTGTGCTGGCACTGGGCATCACCCAGCAGAGCCTGGCTCCAGCCTCTGGGCACTCACCCTTTACATCTTTATAAACATTGATGAAGTCACCTCTTAGCCTCTTCTCCAAGCTACAGAGCCCTCATCTCCCTCAGCCTTTCCTCTTACAGAAGATGTTCTATTCCCTTCATCATCCTCGTGGCTCTGCGCTGGACTCTCTCAAGGATCTCACTGTCTCTCTTGAGCTGAGGGCCCCAGAACTCGACACAATATTCCAGATGTGGTCTCACCAGTGCAGAGCAGAGAGGGAGGAGAACCTCTCTAGACCTACTGGTCACACCCCTTCTAATCCACCCCAACAAATAACTGTGGTGGTATTTGAGGAAGTTCTTCCTTCTTTACATGTCTTGGGAGCACATCAACAAATAACTGTGGTGGTGTTTGAGGAATTTCTTCCTTCTTCATATGTCTTGGGAGCACACTAACATATAACTGTGGTGGTACTTGAGGAAGTTCTTCCTTCTTCACATGTCTTGGGAGCACACCAACAAATAACTGTGGTGGTATTTGAGGAAGTTCTTCCTACTTCACATGTCTTGGGAGTAAATCAACACCTAACTGTGGAGGTGTTTCAACATTTTCTTCCCTTCTTCATGTCTTGGGAGTATACCAACATATAACTGTGGTGGCATTTGAGGAAGTTCTTCCTTCTTCACTTGTCTTGGGAGCACACCAACAAATAACTGTGGTGGTATTTGAGGAAGTTCTTCCTTCTTCATATGTCTTGGGAGCACACCAACATATAACTGTGGTGGTTTTTGAGGAAGTTCTTCCTACTTCACAAGTCTTGGGAGTATACCAACATACACCTGTGGTGGCATTTGAGGAAGTTCTTCCTTCTTCACATGTCTTGGGAGCACACCAACAAATAACTGTGGTGGCATTTGAGAAACTTGTTCCTTCTTCACATACCTTGTAGGCACACCAACAAATAACTGTGCTGGTGTTTGAGAAACTTCTCCCTTCTTCCCATGCCTTTGGAGTACACCAACAAATAACTGTCTATGTGATCTAATTTTCTTACTGGTGCCATTTTTCAGATGTCATATATTGTGTATTTGTGTTGTAGAAATGGGTCACAATTGTTTTAAGCTTTCTTCTAAAAAGCCAACAGTGGTTTTATCCAGCTGTGCAGCTCTCAATGGGAGCTACAAGATATCAAACCATATGAGCTTTGTTATATGGTGAAATGTCATGAATCAGAATGGTGAAAGCCAAAGAGGGTGCTGGCTCTCTCTGGGAACAGCCAGCAGTTCTGTCATTGATGAAAGAATTAATGACAGCTTGGCCTATCAAAAGCTGTCTGCAGGCAAGGACTGTATTGTCCTTTTCCATCCTCTGAGGCTGTGTTTGTGTTAACAGCATTGGCACAGCTGATCAGAAATATGATGAGTGTCTGGAAAAACCAGGCTGCAAATAAGCAGATATTCAAGTTCCTTCTTTGTGAGAGGCATTGTTTACAGAGACAGTTAGGGTTTCTGAGACCACTTGGAATTTGTTATTCTTGTATTACTCTTCTTTCCTTTGACCCTTTTAATCCTTCATGCATAGAAGATAACCTTTCTTGGTTGAGAGACAACCAGACTTGTCAGAGGATAAACATACTTACCAATTTTGAAAAGCACCAGGATCACAGAATCACAGAATGTTAGGGGCTGGAAGAGACCTTGAAAGCTCAGCCAGTCCAACCCCCCTGCCAGAGCAGGATCACCTACAGCATATCACAAAGGAATGCATCCAGGCAGGTTTTTAATATCTCCAGAGAAGGAGACTCCACAACCCGCCTGGGCAGCCTGTTCCAGTCTTCCATCACTCTCACAGGGAAGAAATGTTTCCTTCTGTTTCCATGGAACTCCCTATGCCTCAGCTTCCACCATTGCCCCTTGTGCTGGCATTGGGCATCACCCAGCAGAGCCTGGCTCCAGCCTCTGGGCACTCACCCTTTGCATATTTGTAAGCATGAATGAGGTCACTTCTCAGCCTCCTCTTCTCCAAGCTATAGAGCCCCAGTTCCCTCAGTCTCTCCTCGTAAGGAAGATGTTCCACTCCCTCCATCATTTTTGTGACTCTGCGTTGGACTCTCTCATGCAGTTCCCAAAGATCCTTCTTGAACTGAGGGGCTCAGAACTGGACACAATATTTGAGATGCAGCCTCACCAGGGTAGAGGAGAACCAGAGTACAATGCCAAGCCATGCCTAGCTGAGACAGATTCAGTTCACTACAGAAATAATCCTGATTCCCTTTTGCATTTACTTTACCAGTCAATAATGATCCAGCCAGAGCCCCTTAACCACTGCCTCACTATCAGCAAAGTTAGGTTTCCAGTAGATGTTGGCAGCAATCACTCCTTAAAAGCCAGGGTAGCAATCGAATCCCCATGACTCTGCTCCTACCAGCTGTCAGTATTCAAAATCATAAATATCTTTAGCTGCCTGTGTTGAGCAATATTGTCATAAAAGTCTTGACAAGGAACTTGCAATTAGCAAAGAATTCCAACAGTCATAATGAAAAGGTCAGATGAATAATTTGCTCGTGGTCTGTGTTAGAACAATCAAAAGGTAAAGACAGCACTGAAATGATGATAAATTGGCTATGCAGCATGCATTTGAGATGGGAATGTGATTCTCAGTAGCATAAAAATTGATAGTCATTAAAAAACAAAAAAAAAGGTAAAAAAGAATGAAGGTGCTCCTGTAGTTTGAAAAATGGATTGGTTCTGCTCAAAGGGAGTGAATAAAGGCACCACTCTGTGGCTCTGTGATTCTCTGATTCACTGATCCTGTGATTCTATGATTCTATGATTGTGTGATTGTGTGATTCTATGATTCAGTGATTCTAATTCTATGATTCTGTAATTCTCTGATTCTCTGATTCTCTGATTCTATGATTGTGTGATTGTGTGATTCTGTATGAGTCTGTGATTCTATGATTCTGTGATTCTATGATTCTGTGTGTGATTCTGTGATTCTCTGATTGTGTGATTCTCTGATTCTGTGATTCTATGATTCTGTGTGTGATTCTGTGATTCTCTGATTGTGTGATTCTCTGATTCTGTGATTCTATGATTCTGTGTGTGATTCTGTGATTCTCTGATTGTGTGATTCTCTGATTGTGTGATTCTCTGATTCTGTGATTCTATGATTCTGTGTGTGATTCTGTGATTCTCTGATTGTTTGATTCTCTGATTCTGTGATTCTATCATTCTCTGATTATGTGATTCTTTGATTCTGTGATTCAAACATTCTATGATTCTGTGATTCTATGATTGTGTGATTGTGTGATTCTCTGATTCTACGATTCTAACTTTCTATGATTCTGTGATTCTGTGATTCTAATTCTATGATTCTGTGACTCTATGATTCTGTGACTGATTCTTTGATTCTGTGATTTAAACAGTCTGTGATTCTATGATTCTATGATTCTTTGATTCTGTGATTTAAACATTCTATGATTCTGTGATTCTGTGACTCTATGATTCTGTGACTCTATGATTCTTTGATTCTGTGATTTAAACATTCTATGATTCTGTGATTCTGTGATTCTATGATTCTGTGACTCTATGATTCTGTGACTCTGTGATTCTGTGACTGATTCTTTGATTCTGTGATTTAAACAGTCTGTGATTCTATGATTCTATGATTCTTTGATTCTGTGATTTAAACATTCTATGATTCTCTGATTCTGTGATGCTATTATTCTGTGATTCTATGATTCTGTGACTCTATGATTCTTTGATTCCGTGATTTAAACATTCTATGATTCTGTGATTCTGTGATTCAAGCATTCTATGATTCTATGATTCTGTGATTCTGATCCTATGATTCTTTGATTATTTTTTTTCTGTGATTCTATCATTCTATCATTCTGTGATTCTGTGATTCTATGATTCAATGAGTCTATGGTTGTATGATTCTGTGATTCTCTGATTCCATGATTCTAACATTCTATGATTCTAACATTCTGTGATTCTGTGATTTAATGATTCTATTCTGCATCAAGGCAAAGATGCACAGATCAGCTTTGCATATACCACTCCTCAAAGAACACAGATTTATTTGCTTTTCCTGGCATGTCATATATAACTTTAGTGCTCTTTACCATACTTCAGATACTTCAGAAAACATGGAATTGACAATGTTCTACAGTTTTCCATAAATGAGTTTTGCATGCATTTGCTGCTCTTTCTGTTGCATCCCTTTCTCTTATTTTCATTCTTCTTTTTTCTTTAATTTATATATTTTTTCCCCTTAGAAATCATTTTTCTACCAAGAATAAATTGAAACAGCAAGTTTTATGTATGCATTGCAAAAAACTTGCAGACTAGCATGCAGGCACAGACACTTCAGAGTTGGACGTATGCCTTCTGCCATATGTCTTGGTGTACAACCAGTCTGGGGCCTCCTTAGGATACTCCTGGCACTACTTAAAACAGAACTAATCATGTTAGAGAAGATCTTCAAGGTCATCAAGTCCAACCTATCACCCAACACCATCTAATCAACTAAACCATGGCACCAAGTGCATCATCCAGGCTCTTCTTAAAAACTTCCAGTGACGGTGACTCCACCACCTCCCTGAGCAGCACATTCCAATGGCCAATCTCTCTTGCTGGGAAGAACTTCTTCCAAACATCAGCCCAAACCTCCCCTGGCACAGCTTGAGACTGTGTCCTCTTGTTCTGGTGCTGGTTGCCTGGGAGAAGAGACCAACCCCCACCTGGCTACAACCTCCCTTCAGGTAGTTGTAGATGGCAGTAAGGTCTCCCCTGAGCCTTCTTTTCTCTAGGCTAAACACCTCCAGCTCCTTCAGCCACTCCTCATAGGGCTTGTCCTCCAAACCCCTCCCCAGCTTTGTAGCCCTTCTCTGGGCATGTTCCAGCAACTCAACATCTTTCTTAGACTGAGGGGCCCAGAACTTGAATGTTTTGCAGTTGTGCTCACCCACACAGGAAAGAGACACATCTTTAACCAAGGAATTTAACTGTATGATTCTTCCAACTAATTGCTCGTGAATGAGTTACAGATCAAGAATAATTCCCAAATCCTGTTCCCCAGATAAGGATAAATTCTAGGAAATTGCAGTCAAATCACATGTAATTCCTGAATGGAAAAAGAGCCGAAACAAATCAGTGAACCAATTTGTCATGATTGCTTTCTCCTCTTTATCACACATCTGAAAACTGTTATTGAGTGTTATTATGCAGCATCTACAGTAAAGACTGCATCCAGGGTTCAAAAGATACCTCCAGTAAAAGTTGCATTTAACATCCATATCCTACACTGCTGAAGGATTTAATACAACACAGCAAAATGTGGTCCTTGGCATACTGAAAAGAACTGCATGACATTTCTGCTTTTAAAAGTTACCTACACTGACAAGGAAACAAAATAATGATCTGGTCTACATGGCAGAAAGTTCAGCAGCTAACCCACTGCCTTATCTCTTGCTGTAGCAGGCTGCTTTGACAGAATCACAGAATTACTGAGGCTGGAATAGATCTCTGAGATGATCAAGTCCAGCCTATGACCTAACACCACCACATGGACCAGACCATGACACTAAGTGCCACATCCAATCTTTCTTTAGATGCCTCCAGGGATGGCGACTCCACCACCTCCCTGGGCAGCACATTCCAGTGTCTAATTGCCTTTTCCACAAGGAATTGCTTCCTAACATCCAACCTAAACCTCCCCTGGCACAGCTTCAGGCCATGCCCTCTGGTCTTGTCACAAGTTACCTGTGAGAAGATCCAGACCCTGACCTTACTACAAATTCCCTTCAAGTAGCCCAGGCAACCAGCACCAGAACAAGCGGACACAGTCTCACGCTGCACCAGGGGAGGTTTAGTCTGGATGTTAGGAAGAAATTCTTCATAGAGAGAGTGATTGCCCACTGGAATGTTCTGCCTGGGGAGGTGATGGAGTCACCACCACTGGAGGTGTTTAGGAAGAGACTTGAATGGGTGCTTGGTGCCATGGTTTGGTTGCTTAGATGGTGTTGGATGATAGGTTGGACTGGATGATCTCGAAGATCTCTCCCAACCTGGTTAATTCTATTCTATTCTATTCTATTCTATTCTATTCTATTCTATTCTATTCTATTCTATCCTATCCTATCCTATCCTATCCTATTCTATTCTATTCTTAGGTCCCCTCTAAGCCTCCTCTTCTCCAGGCTGAACAAACCCAGCTCCCTTGGTCTCTCCTCATAAGAGTTTCCCTCCAGTCCTTTCCCCAGTCTCACTTCTCTTCTCTGGACCCTCTTGTGGCCGTTTGACGCTGTGCCTTTAAGAAAGGGGCACACTGGCTAAATGTTTATAAAAATATTTTGGTATTCTAAATGAATTTCATTGGCCAAGTTGTGGTGGGAGGTGAGATTGGACCCAGGGGAGCTGGGAACTTTCTCTCAGTCTTCCTTCCTTCGCTGTCCCTTTTGGCTGGATCTGCTTCTGGGCTTCTTGCCAAGAGATAAGAACTAACTCACTCCCTGTGCATAGGCCTGTGTCTGCTGTACTAACTCCCCTTTTTTCTCTCCGTCTACCTCTTTGGGGGAGGAAGGGAGGTAGGGGGGGGAAGGGGGCACAGGGGGAAGCCCCCTCTGTGGGGGGTCTGGTTTCTGGTTGAGTTCACTTGCTGTATATTCCTGTATATATTTTAAAATACCTGTATTTGTTGTGTTACATAGAATCTGTTTCCTTGTAAAATATAATCTCATTTCTCCGACTGGGTTTAGCTGTGGTCTCTTTCTCAGTGGGGGAGGGAAAGCAGAGCCTTTCCTTTCAAACCACCACACCTCTCCAGCACCTCACTATCTTCTCGAAGGGAGGAGCCCAGAGCTGCACACAGTGCTGGAGGTGAGGCCTCACCAGTGCCGAGTACAGGGGCAGAGTTTACAGCAAGCAGCTTCAGTTGCTAGTCAAGCTAAAAATACCCAGCATGACCACAGCATTGTTTCTAAACAGAGTGACTTGCAGTAAAATTAGCAAAAGGCTCACAGACCCATTTCAACCAACTGCACTAAGATGAAGTAAGTCTCCTTTTATTTCCAGCAGTTCCCAGTGGGCAGAATGCCCTCTGAATTCTGCGGTCGTCTCACAGACGCCTTTGCATAGTAAGACATTTTTCACACCAGGTGCCTGGCTATTTGGATCCAATTCAAGAAAAGGCTTATTCTTCAAAGAGCAGGAAAAGCTGACTTAAGATTTGCAGCAAATACCAAAATCTCTTATCTCTCCATATTAGTCATGTGTTATAATCCTTGCAAGAGTGGCCTCTGCAATATAATAGGAGAAAAATTCTGAAGATTGGCTCGAGAGACTAACAAAGGCATCAGGCAACAGGGCTGGTTAGGGAACAATTCTGGATGCTTTAAGCTTTAGACATTATATATTCTTATTTATATTGAAATGTACATGAATTTCCAGTGGGAGTGGAGTGGAGTGGAGTGGAGTGGAGTGGAGTGGAGTGGAGTGGAGTGGAGTGGAGTGGAGTGGAGTAGAATAGAATAGAATAGAATAGAATAGAATAGAATAGAATAGAATAGGATAGGATAGGATAGGATAGGATAGGATAGGATAGGATAGGATAGGATAGGATAGGATAGGATAGGATAGAATAAGATTGAATTGAATTGAATTGAATTGAATTGATTTGTATTGAATTGAATTAACCAGGTTGGAAAAGACCTTTGAGATCATCCAGTCCAACCTATCACCCAACACCATCTAATCAACTAAACCATGGCACCAAGTGCCTCATCCAGTCTCTTCCTACACACCTCCATGAAAAGTCCTATTTCTGAGGGCTGATTTATTCTCCAACACAAAGAAGAAATTCCCTTTGGGCACTAACAGGGCAAAGGCAGAGTTCCTGTATCCAAAACTATTTTTCAGGTGTGTTTTGTTTTGTTTTGTTTGGGGTTTTTATGTATTAGATACAAGTTTCATGGCAAAACCTGTGCTTGAGGGATGCATAACTCTAAACAGGCTGATCCAGCTTCCAAATTTTGTCTTACCAGAGATAAGGCTAACGGCAGTTCTCTGAATGCAGTACATGGAAATATTTAATGGTGATGGTAGGAAGAAGAAATTCCCACTGGGTACTAGAATCATAGAGTTGTCAGGGTTGGAAGGGACCTCATGGATCCTCTTGTTCCAAACCCCTGCCATGGCCAGGGACACATCACACTACCTCAGGTTGCCCAGAGCCACATTCAACCTGGCTGCAAAAACCTCCAGGGATGAGGCTTCCACCACCTCCCTGGGCAACCTGTGCCAGTGTCTCACCACCCTCATGGGGAACAACTTCTTCCTGACATCCAATCTCAATCTACCCATTTCTAGTTTTGTTCCATTCTTCCCAGTCCTATCACTCCCTGACACCCTCAAAAGTCCCTCCCCAGTTTTCTTGTAGCCCCCTTCAGATACTGGAAGGCTACAATTAGGTCTTCTGGGAGCCTTCTCTTCTCCAGACTGAACAGTCCCAACTCTCTCAGTCTGTCCTCACAGCAGAGCAGCTCCAGCCCTCTGCTCATCCTTGTGGCCCTTCTCTGGACACCTTCCAGCACCTCCAGATCCTTCCTCTAATAGAGGCTCCAGAACTGGACACAGTGCTCCAGGTGAGGTCTCACCAGGGCCAAGGCAGTGTTCCTGTATCCAAAAATAATTTTTGGGGTGTTTTTCTATAAGATATTATTTTTTTATGGCAAAACCTATGCCTGATGGATGCAGAACAGGCCAATCCAGCTTCCAGATTTTATCTTGCCAGAGAAATGATTAATGACAATTCTCTGAAGGCAGCACATGGAAATATTTAATGGTGATTTTATAGTTTGGCTACAGGCATTGTGGCTTCTATTCTTGCACACTTGTAAACTCTACCTTTTAAAGCCTCCTATTTCCTGAATTATTTATTTTCCACATTAAAACACTAATATTGTGTAACAGGTTGTCCTATTGCCCTGTGATAGGCTATCATTTGTTGTAAAGGCAACATTTCAAAGTGATTCTATTTGGAAGATTCCTCCTTTGAGAAACCACACTCTTCAAACCTCAGCTGGGCACTTGAACTTCCTTTGATCCCCGTGCTGATTTCCATGGTACTTTTCCTATGTGTCACTGATTCATAAAGTACTGCTGCTTTTATACAGCGTGACTAAATGTACCTCCTTGAGGTATTCTCCTAACAGACATCTCTGTCTTAACATCTTTCCTCTAAATCATAGGATTATGCTGCCTTGGAGCTGACTGCTGAGCCACCTGAGAAGCCTTGGGAAATTCATGATGCCTGTGAGAAAGCAAAACTTGTACTCCCTCTTCCCATCCTTTCTTGCCTTTGCCTTTCATAGAATCATAGAATCAATAAGGTTGGAAAAGACCTCAGAGATCATCACATCCAACCTGTCACCCAACACCTCATGACTAACTAAACCATGGCTTCAAGTGCCACGTCCAATCCCCTCTTGAACACCTCCAGGGACAGTGACTCCACCACCTCCCTGGGCAGCACATTCCAATGGCTAACAACTCTTTATGGGAAGAACTTTCTCCTCACCTCGAGCCTAAACTTCCCCTGGCACAGCTTGAGACTGTGTCCTCTTGTTCTGGTGCTGGTTGCCTGGGAGAAGAGACCAGCTCCCAAGCAAGTAAAAAGGATGCAGACAACCTAGCTAGATAAAAACTGAGACAGTGACAAAGGTGAACTTCAGTAAATGGTAAGTTTTCTGTTACCTTACAGAATGCATTTAGTTACATTTGGGGAAATTTTAATGCAGCAACATCTGGATAAAGTTTCATCCTGATTGTAGAAGGTGAAATTTGCCACAGCTTTTGAAATGCTTGGAGTAAGTACTCTTAATTCAATAATATTCTTTGTCATGATTGTTTTAAAAGATGAATAGAATAGAATAAACCAGCTTGGAAGAGACCTTCAAGATCGCCGTGTCCAGCCTATCATCCAACACCAGCCAACCAACTAAACCATGCAAATTCAGTACCTGCAACATATACTATATATATATATATATATATATATATATATATATATATATATCACATGAATTTTGTGCTAGGAGAGACTCTGCTGAGCCTCTTCTCCCAGGCAACCAGCACCAGAACAAGAGGACACAGTCTCAAGCTGCACCAGGGGAGGTTTAGGCTGGATGTTAGGAAGAATTCTTTCCAGCAAGAGAGATTGGCCATTGGAATGTGCTGCCCAGGGAGGTGGTGGAGTCACCATCACTGGAGGTGTTTAAGAAGAGCCTGGATGAGGCACTTGGTACCATGGTTTAGTTGATTAGGTGGTGCTGGGTGATAGGTTGGACTGGATGATCTTGAGGGTCTTTTCCAACCTGGTTAATTCTGTATTCTGAGTGTCAACAGAAACTACAGGAAAAACACAGAAAGAATGGTAGAGCTGTCCCTTTTTTTCCCAGCACATTGCTACTCATTCAGCACTTAGTTAATGCTACTATTTTGATAGCAATTTTTCTTCTCATTTTCTTTCTTTCCTAAGGTTGCTATCTGCAATTACATAAGAAAGCTGTTTTCCTACAATGCTTCCTTTTCATAAGAAACATCTCACAAACATACCACACAGAGGTGCTCTAAACCCACGTTAACTGCTGAGAGCAACTCTCCCAAGAGCAGCTAAGGCTGCTGTACGCTCGCCTCAGGCTAGGAGTTTCTGAGTTTGGTACATTGTGTTTTAAAAAACCCCCACATATTTCTCACAGCAGTCATTGTGATAAAACTAGTGTCCAGCAGTCAGAACTTAAAATAATGAGATTCATAGCTGTCACCACATTAACAAGTCAGGTGAGATTTATTCCAGGGACTAGCATCAGGCGGAAGACTCAGCTATCCATCATCTCATTTTTCCCCCCCACCTCTTCATATACAATCTATTCCATTCAGCAGAATGTCTGTTTCTCTGCAATCATAACTGTGTAACAAGTGAGTTGTCTGGCACTATTTTACAGAGGTTCTTGCCCTGACAGTTGTGCTGAGCTCGTTTAAAACCATTTATTTTGGGGGTGGGGGTGAATCGTTCTGCTGACCACAATTGGTTTATTTGCACGAGTGAAGATGAGCGCATTGCACAAGCCTCCTCCCAGCCAGCACTGAAAAATAGGAGCTCCCCTCAAGATCTTATTTCTAAATCTTTCATTAATCCAATTGAAATGAGTTTTATAATCCCAGATTAGTTTTAGCAGTTCCCTCCCCCGAACAGCAGCGCTGCTCTGAATGTCGGAGGGGACAAGCGTGGCTGAGGCACACAACTCTGAACACTGCCTTGCTCCTCGCCTGCATTGCTGCTTACTGAAACAGATGGGAATGAAACTTGATTGCAGTCTTTGCAAGAGATATATGGCTTTGACCTGTTCAATCAAAAGGAGATTCACCTGCTGTAATGACATGATCTAGGGGTGAGGGTAGGGGGTGTCTTCATGACAGCCTACAATTACATGGCGGCTACTGAAGGTGAAAGAGCTGAAATTCCAAAGCACCTTGCAAACTGCAGCCGAACATACCACTGGAAGCAAAGAATTTTGTCTGTTTGGAGTTTGGGGAAGCCTTGATCTGAATCAAGATGAAAGTTTCTGTGGAAACACTAGGTGAACAGGCTCATTTTTACCCTTTGAACAGAATTTAGAAAGCAATGAAGGTATTGAGGGGTTTATCACCTTCTGAGCGGTGTTTATTTTGCCTTCTCTAAGTCAGCTTTCTTTCTTTATTGGAATGACAACAGTTCTCCCTAAAATCCTCTTTAATTAGAATGGAATGGAATGGAATGGAATGGAATGGAATGGAATGGAATGGAATAGAATGGAATGGAATAGAATAGAATAGAATAGAATAGAATAGAATAGAATAGAATAGAATAGAATAGAATAGAATAGAATAGAATAGAATAGAATAGAATAGACCAGGTTGGAAGAGACCTTTGAGATCATCGTGTCCAACCTATCAACCAATCCAACACCACCTAATCAGCTAAACCATGGCACCAAGCACCCCATCAAGTCTCCCCCTGAACACCTCCAATGATGGTGACTCCACCACCTCCCCAGGCAGCCCATTCCAATGGTTAATCACTCTCTCTGTGTAGAACTTCTTCCTAACCTCCAGCCTAAACCTCCCCTAGTGCAGCCTGAGACTGTGTCCTCTTATTCTGGTGCTGGCTGCCTGGGAGAAGAGACCAACCTCCACCTGTCTACAACCTCCCTTCAGGTAGTTGTAGAGAGCAATAAAGTCACCCCTGATCCTCCTCTTCTCCAGGCTAAGCAACCCCAGCTCCCTCAGCCTCTCCTCATAGGGCTGTGTTCCAAACCCCTCACCAACTCCGTTGCCCTTCTCTGGACACCTTCCAGCAAGTCAACCTCCTTCCTAAACTGAGGGGCCCAGAACTGGACACAGAAGAGATTTGTTTCATTCTCCAGCTGCCTGAATGGGAGCTTTGAAAAATTAGCCCTTTATTTGTGGTCTAACGTGACCACCTTTGGCTGCTTCAGAGCACTTCGGTGGGAAAGATTTCAGAGGTGATCTGCACTTGGGTTTCCCATTATTCATAGCGCAAGGAATCAATTCTGAGTGCATGCTGCCTGCAATAATCAATATTTATAAATGTTTAAGAGAGGACTCACTCCCCCAGTGGTGCTCCTGCCAATATGATCTATATTTAATAAATGACTTTTGAAGGCAGTTTGAGTTATTTCTTTTCAACTTGGGCAGGCTCTACCCATCTATAATTGAAGCACCGCTTGTGCTTGTCGAGGTCTGCGTGCTGCTGGAATTGTTTTGAGCTCTGTATGCAGTACTGGAGCACACCTTGGGACTGCTGGATAAGTAGGTGATTCAATTTGAATCCTTCAGTCTGAAATATGCAGGCTTCCCATGCAGCTTCCAGCCACGTGCAGGGCCGATGCAGCGCAATTGTTTGCGAGAGGCCAACGGTACGGCCGGAGATATCGAAACAGATTTTATTCTCGAAGGGAAGGAAGATAAACATGAACCTTAAGAGAGAGTTTTCAGACTGCACACATGCCTCAAATGTCTGAGTGATGGGGCTGGGTTACTATTTTTGCCTCGTTACCCACACCAAGCCTCTTTTTAAGCGCTTATTAAGTATTTTCTTCGATTGGCTTTCATGTCTAGATGCCTGCTAATTGGATGCTCTTTAAAAGCTGTGGTGCATTCTCTCTGACTGTGGCTCAGGCTGCTAGCAGGAGCACCGCATTGCCCGAAGTTGCATTGAGCAGAGCCTCATCAGCATTCAGCACCACAGCCACAGCCATAGCGTAAAGCCTGGAAGAAGTGGGAAAAATACTTGCTGAAACATAAGAAGAGGAGATGAAAAGAGGCCAGTGAGCAGAAAGAAAAGCTCCTTATGGCTGTTCTGAAGCTTCTTTCTCTAATGGATCCCCCTCCCAAGTAATGTTCTGAGGAGCAGGCGATGTGTTCTGCAAATAGAGCAGCAATATCGCCTTGAAAATTACACTTTTCTTGGGCATCTAGGGGTTAAAGCCAGTCAGCTGGTAGCCAGGCTTTACCCAAGGCTGTGTGATAGAAAAAGAGTGTGTGTTAAATCACCTAGCAGCAATTACAGTAAAACACCTCTGGCTCGAGGCAGAGTCACTGGTACTGCTGCTTCCTGCAGTGAATTCTGTCGCTATCATACATGCTTTCTCTTGCACTCCCAGGTGCCAGACATATTTGGCTAGAAATTATTTCGCTGGCCTGAGTTTGTTCCACGACTTCTCCAGAAGCTGAAGGGATTTTTGAGCTTCCCAACAGTCCTGAAGCACTGACAACCTCGCTGAAAAATTGCAAAGATAGAGATCAGGTTATATTTTGAAAGAGATTGCAAAATGCATCAAGTAAACGACGAGGTAGCCACTGTTAGACTTGATCTAGTCAGGGGTGTAATATTTTCCTTCTTCCCTTTCACCACAATAATCACTGCAGCAAGTTGTAAATGCAGTGAAAACCCTCTGCTATATATGATGGAGAGAACACAGAAACTGATTTGTGATATTGCACTCTGCAAAGCTCAGGTGCAGTCACAAAATCTGGCGAGTTTCAGAGGCCTTGGGAAAGAAAGAAAGGAGGGAAGAAAGGAAAAGTAAGAACAAAGCACAAAAAGGAAGGAAGAACAGAAAGAGGAAGATAAATATAGGTCTTTCCCAACCTTATTGATTTGATGATTCTATCTATGATAAACAGACTGTTCCCCTTCTCACGTGTAAAAAGTGGAAGGGAAATTTGTCCATCCACAGGTACTGAGAGGGAATTGTTGGTACTGGCAGGTTCTATAGAATCACAGAATTGTTAGGGTTAGAAGGGACCTCAAGAATCATCTAGATCCAAGCCCCCTGCCATGGGTAGGGACACATCACACTACATCAGGCTGCCCAGAGCCACATCCAGCCTGGCCTTAAAAACCTCCAGGGATCAGGCTTCTACCACATCTCTGGGTGACCTGTGCCAGTCTCCCACCACCCTCAGGGGGAAGAACTTCTTCCTAACATCCAATCTGGATCTCCCCATTTCTAGTTTTGTTTCATTTCCCCTAGTCCTACCACTCCCTGACACCCTAAAAAGTCTCTCCCCAGCTTTCTTGTAGCCCCCTTCAGATACTGGAAGGCCATAATAAGGTCTCCTGGGAGCCTTCTCTTGTCCAGACTGAACAGCCCCAACTCCTTCAGTCTGTCCTCATAGGAGAGGAGCTCCAGCCCTCTGCTCATCCTTGTGGCCCTTTTCTGGACACACTCCAGCATGTCCATGTCACTCTTGTAATAGGGGCTCCAGAACTGGACACAGTACTCCAGGTGTGGTCTCAGCAGACTGGAGCAGAGGGGGAGAATCACCTCCCTTGACCTGCTGGCTGTGCTTCTCTTGATGCAGCCCAGGGTGTGATTGGCTTTCTGGGCTGCAAGTGCACACTGATATAATTCTTGCTCATTATATTAATTGCCTGGGATTTGCTACTACTATCTAAATATGCTACTATCACTGCCTGCTATTGTTACTATCTGTGTAATTCTATGTGAGTTAGATATTAATGCCCAGTTGCAGCTTAAACCTTGTGTACCTTCATGAATTATTTTTCACAGGCTTGCCACAGAAGTGAGAAATGCTGTGAAGAGAACCTACTCCAGTTCAACAGTGTCTTTGAAACCCTTCAAAAACAGAGTTACCACCTTGGGAAAAATGTGAAGCTGTGTATGGAGCCCAGGTGACATCGTTAGAAGGTGTCTAGATTACGTGCAGCAGTTGAGTGGTAGTAGTGTACAGTAGTGTACAGTCTTGAAGGTGCATCAGAGAGAGACTGAGGAAGCATAGGAAGAGAGGACTTTATTAAGACAAGTAGGGGGAAAGGGATAAAGTACTCTGGGCCTTTTCATTTCATAGAATTACAGAATCACAAAATCAACCAGGCTGGAAAAGACCTCAGAGATCATCAAGTCCAACCTATAACCTAATACCTAACACCTCCTGACAACTAAACCACGGCTCCAAGTGCCACAGCCAATCCTTTTTTGAACACCTCCAGGGCCAGGGACTCCACCACCTCCCTGGGCAGCACATTCCAATGGCCAATCTCTCTTTCTGTGAAGAACTTTCTCCTCACCTCAAGCCTAAACTTCCCCTGGTGCAGCTTGAGACTGTATCCTCTTGTTCTGTTGGGAGAAGAGACCAACCCCCACCTGGCTACAACTTCCTTTCAGGCAGTCGTAGAGAGCAAGAAGGTCTCCCCTGAGTCTCCTCTTCTCCAGGCTAAGCAACCCCAGCTCCCTCAGCCTCTCCTCACAGGGCTGTGCTCCAGACCTCTCACCAGCCTCATTGCCCTTCTCTGAAGAAGTTAAAATGTTTCAATGTCATTCTTAAATTGAGGATCCCAGAACTGGAAACTGTATTTCTGATACAGGCCAGGATGCCCTTGGCCTTCTTGGCTGCCTGGGCACACTGCTGGCTCATGTTCAGCTGCTGTCAATCAGTACCCCGAGGTCCCTTTCTGCCTGGCTGCTCTCCAGCCACTCTGTCCCCAGCCTGTAGCACTGCATGGAGTTGTTGTTACCAAAGTGCAGCACCCAGCACTTGGACTTGTTAAATACCATCCTATTGGACTCTGCCTATCTGTCAAAGCCCCTCTGCAGAGCCCTTCTACCGTCTAACAGATCGACACGTGCCCCCAGCTTGGTGTCATCTGCAAACTTACTGGTGATGGACTGGATCTCCTTGTCTAGATCATCAATAAAGCTATTAAACAGAATTGAGTCCAACACTGATCCCTGGTGGTCACCACTAGTGAGTGGCTGCCAGCTGCCAGTGGCACCATCTTTAGCCCCTCCCCTGCCCTTTAGGTGACATCAGTGTCTTGGTTTCCTAGCCCTAATGACATCACCATGCTCTTGATGGCAGAGCGAAACAGGCAGAGTTCCTTTACTCCTACCACTGTCCTCATTCTGCCCAAGGACTGATATTGCTTAGAAGGCAGAGAACAAGCCTCATTGATCCAGACAAACTGCCTTTCATATCTGTAAGAAAATCATATTAGAATTGCCTGATTTCTTGTTCTGTCAGCAGTTGTAAAATGCTGTAGGGATCTCCAGGTCAGCTCCTCATTAGGGAAAGAGTGATTGCCTCCAGTCTTCCAAAAAGTCAAAACACAATACTCCAGGAGAAAGAGCTAAAAGAAAGGTCTTTGAAGAGTTGGTAGAGCTCTGGCAGCAGTGACAAAGTGTGGCGGGTTTAGG
This sequence comes from Dryobates pubescens, assembly GCF_014839835.1. Classification (NCBI taxonomy): domain Eukaryota; kingdom Metazoa; phylum Chordata; class Aves; order Piciformes; family Picidae; genus Dryobates; species Dryobates pubescens. The sequence goes on along the minus strand of NC_071616.1, from coordinate 43,543,045 downwards.
CGACGCCTTTAAAGTTCTGTGACAGATTTTGAGCAGAAGAGTAGAAAATTATAAACAAATCACTACTGGGTGTGAAAAGGAAAGTTAAAGATAATGCTGAATAGAATAGAATAGAATAGAATAGAATAGAATAGAATAGAATAGAATAGAATAGAATAGAATAGAATAGAATAGAATAGACCAGGTTGGAAGAGCCCTTCAAGATCATTGTGTCCAACCTATCATCCAACACCACCTAATCAACTAAACCATGGCACCAAGCACCCTATCAAGTCTCCTCCTGAACACCTCCAATGATGGTGACTCCACCACCTCCCTGGGCAGCACATTCCAATAGGCAATCACTCTCTCTGTGTAGAATTTCTTCTCCAGCCTAAACCTCCTCTGGCACAGCTTGAGACTGTGTCCTCTTGTTCTGGTGCTGGTTGCCTGGGAGAAGAGACCAACCCCCACCTGGCTACAACCTCCCTTCAGGTAGTTGTAGAGAGCAAGAAGGTCTCCCCTGAGCCTCCTCCTCTCCAGGCTAAGCAACCCCAGCTCCCTCAGCCTCTCCTCATAGGGCTTGTGCTCCAAACCCCTCACCAGCCTTGTTTCCCATCTCTGGACACGTTCCAGCAACTCAACATCCTTAATGATTCCACTGGAAAGATATCTGCTGTAAGACTGCTTGTACCAAAATATTCTGGGGTTTTTTCCTTCTGCTCTCTTCTCTGCTCTCTTCATGCTCTGAACAGATCAGTAATCTGCTTCTGCCTGACCTTGCCTGCATTGTTTTGGAGGAGGCTAACCACTGCTTTTTCTCTGTTCCTTTCTCCCTTTGGGACAGGAGGTTGAGGGGGCAGAGGGACAACTCTCCTGGTCTTCTTGACCAGGGGGGGTTTCATGTTGCTTGCTAATTGTAACTATCTGTAAATATTGTCAATCCTGGATATTTTAGAATAGAATAGAAATAGAAATAGAAATAGAAATAGAAATAGAATGGAATGGAATGGAATGGAATGGAATGGAATGGAATGGAATGGAATGGAATGGAATGGAATGGAATAGACCAGACCAGGTTGGAAGAGACCTTCAAGATCATTGTGTCCAACCTATCATCGTCCAACACCTCCTAATCAACTAAACCATGCAACCAAGCACCCTATCAACTCTCCTCCTGGAGACATATCCATTTTGGACATATATTTTTGGACATATCCATTGCATTCCATTGTAGAGTGTAGTTTTGCCTGTAAATGCAGCTTCCATTTGCTTCCAACTGAGTTAGCCTGGCAAAGTTAATGTTGGGTGGGGGGTGAAATTTCAACCCACCACACAAAGCTTTGCCCCAAGGAAAGAGCAGCCTCAGAACAAAGCTTATGCCGGGAGGTAGCGATTTCTATTTTGTGCTTTTCTGCTCTCATTTCAATAAGTGATGCAAATAGACACAACTTTTATAGTTTCAATTAATCCCTGCCCTTTCACCATCAAAATGTAATTTTCAGTCTTGGCTCAGGCTCTAGCCACTTGCACTTTGAAGAGGGAGAATGACTCCAGTCAGCACGCTGTCAAACTTTCAGCTGGCAATAGGCAGGACACTTTTCCTTCCCCTTTTGCCCTCAGTAATGATTTCTCTAATCTGTATCAAAACTAAAGACCTGCTCTTTCAGCAGGCAGTTGTCAGCACTAAAGAAAGAAGTCTCCTTCTAGCCTGTGCTCATTTCATCCCTCTCAAGAGCTCTCTGTTGGTAGAGGGATAGAAGAAGAGTACCCAAGTATAGAATAGAATAGAATAGAATAGAATAGAATAGAATAGAATAGAATAGAATAGAATAGAATAGAATAGAATAGAATAGGGTAGGGTAGGGTAGGATAGGATAGGATAGGATAGGATAGGATAGGATAGGATAGGATAGGATAGGATAAAATAGAAATAGAAATAGAAATAGAAATAGAAATAGAAATAGAAATAGAAATAGAAATAGAAATAGAAATAGAAATAGAAATAGAAATAGAAATAGAAATAGAAATAGAAATAGAAATAGAAATAGAAATAGAAATAGAAATAGAACTAATCAGGTTGGAAAAGACCTTTGAGATCATCAAGCCCAACCTATCACCCAACACCATCTAGTCAACTAAACCACGGCACCAAGTGCCTCATCCAGTCTTATTTTAAACACTTCCAGTGATGGTGACTCCACCACCTCCCTGGGCAGCACATTCCAATGGCCAATCTCTCTTGCTGGGAAGAACTTCTTCCTCACATTCAGCCTAGACCTCCCCTGGTGCAGCTTGAGACTGTGTCCTCTTGTTCTGGTGCTGGTTGCCTGGGGAGAAGAGACCAACCCCCACCTGGCTGCAACCTCCATTCAATAGTAAGGTTCAAAATATTTGGAGCTCATATTGTGAGTTAAGCATAGGTTTAAAGATTGATGGAGTATTTTGGGGGCAGTCTGAAGTGCTGTATGCATGGGAAAACTCTACCTGAAGGGTCTACAGGTCAGTCAGAGTGAGGCACTGAGGCAGGAATGAAATTTCACTGTAGGAGCCATGTTCAGTGAGAGCTGTTCAGATTAAAAGCAGATAAAAATGAAATCTAAACTAGTTTTGGATTCACACACCCACTGCATTTCACTCCCTGATAACAGCAATTCTTTGATCAGCAATGACTTAGCCTCTTTTATGAGGTTATTCTCTGACTGGTTGGACGGCACAAGATTGTTCCCTTAACCAAACTGAATGCTGCTTTTCCATTAAGCAATTTATTTCCACTGAACCAAGATCCATTAGAGGAAATTATTAAATCTCCATGCATCATTTGATACAACAGAAATGAAATCCCAGCAGCAGAACACTTTCTTGGGAGCAGTGGCTCTCATTTTGCTCTTGCTTTCAGTAGGTGTTTGCTATCTCTTCTCATTTTGCTCTTATTTCAGTAGGTGTTTGCCATCTCTTCTCATTTTGCTCTTATTTCAGTAGGTGTTTGCCATCTCTCTGCCTGCATACTTTGTTTTTAACTTCTTTAACAATAAGCCACAAACATCCTCTGACAATCTTTCAAACTCCTGTTTGATTCTATTTGGTGTCCCAGGCAGAAAAAAAATACCTCTCAAGGGTTTGAGATTCCTCCACCTGGTACCTATGCAAATCTCTGAGAGCAGCTGTTCTGCACTAATTGTTTTATTTCCTTTGATTCATGATTAAAAAATGAGCCCAGGTTAAGAGGAGAGAATTAAAAGTGTGGCATATAGTGAAGGAAGGTGCTCTTTCTTTCCTGACTTTTACAGCCCAGTTTTTACCTCTTCTTACCAATGCTGAAACCTGAAGCTCAATTTAGCAACCTGGCTATGGCATCAGAGCTTGCCACCAGGAAAAAATTCCCTGTTTTCCCTTTAACAAGCAAACAAACAAACAAGTTTCACTAGATTTGTATTGAAAATCAGATCAGTCACAGAGAATCACAGAACTGTCAGAGTTGGAAGGGACCTCAAGGATCATCCAATTCTAACCTTCCTGCCATGGCCAGGGACACCTCACACTACAGCAGGTTGCTCACAGCCACATCCAGCCTGGCTGCAAAAACCTCCAGGGATGAGGCTTCCACCACCTCCCTGGGCAACCTGTGCCAGTCTCTCACCACCCTCATGGGGAACAACTTCTTCCTAACATCCAATCTCAATCTACCCATTTCTAATTTATTTCCATCCCCCCCAGTCCTATCACTCCCTGACCCCCCAGAAAGTCCCTCCCCAGCTTTCTTGTAGTCCCCCTTCAGATACTGGAAGACCACAACAGGGTCTCCACCAGATCAGGTTGCCCAGAGCCACATCCAACCTGGCCTTAAAAACTTCCAGGTATTAGGTACACAGCCTAGTTATATTTTAAACTGGATCCTAAGCATAACTCATCACCTGCAATAGTTTTTATCTGTGAGGAATTAGACTCATCAGCTTTCTCAACACTCTCATAACTAGATTTCTGTGGAATGAGTTTCAGTTTGCATCAATATTAGTGATATTTAATGGCATAAGTCGAGAGGAATAGCATAGAAATAACTCTAACTATTGACTTGATGTTCTTTTTAATATATTGTCTTTTCATTTCTCCCACTCTACTAGTTTGGAGCTATTTGGAAATCAGTATAAAACAGTATTTCTTTGAGAAAGCAGAATGCCAGAGCTCCTTATAGGCTCCCATGGCCATTAACAGAACCACATAGAATCACAGAATGTCAGGGGTGGAAAGAGACCTCCAGAGATCATCAAGTCCAACCCCCCCTGCCAAAGCAGGGTCACCTAGGGCAGGTCACACAGGAACACGTCCAGGAGGGTTTGGAAAGTCTCCAGAGAAGGAGACTCCACAGGCTCTCTGGGCAGCCTGCCCCAGTGCTCTGTCACCCTCACCATACAGAAGTGTCTCCTTCTTTTGAGGTGGAACCTCCTGTGCTCCAGCTTGTACCTCTTGTTCCTTATCCTATCCCTGGGCACCACCAAATGGGGCCTGGCACCTTCATCCTGACACCCACCCCTCAGATACTGATAGACATTGATCAGATCCCCCCTCAGCCTTCTATGCTCCAGACTTAACAGCCCCAAGTTTCCCAGTCTCTCTTCATAGGAGCAACCAGCAACAGAATGAGGGGACACAGTCTCAAGCTGTGCCAGGGGAGGTTCAGGCTGGATATTAGGAAGAAGTTCTTCACCGAGAGAGTGATTTGCCATTGGCATGTGCTGCCCAGGGAGGTGGTGGAGTTGCTGTCCCTGGAGATCTTCAAGAAAAGACTGGAT